>NC_084461.1:234369667-234676209 GCF_027409185.1 Cynocephalus volans
TGCAGTCTCCTCGGTTCATTGGATTATGGTCAGTGCCCAGAAAGGGACTGCACATAGTGTGGCTTCACGTATGATTGTTGAAGGAATGAACCCCAACCAACTCCTCCCAAGATATCTGGGTGCACCTGAAGCCGCACTGCCCGCCTCTGGTCTCCCTGCTTTGAATTCACGCAGAAGCCTACAGATAGAATCTCAAATTTCCTGTAAAAATGTGTAAACAGTGAAGCCCAAGTCAACGAGTTCAGTGAGGGGGTGACAGAGACTTCCTCGTGGGGGTGTCAGGAATCCTGAATGAGGACGACCGCGGCCCCTCCAGCAGACCTTCCACAGGGCTGGACTCAGGAGCAGCACTTTCCATGGGGGACCCACTGGAGCTTGTTCCTGTGACCACCCACTGAACACAGGAGGAAACTGAAGCTCACAGGGGTGTGGTGACAGTCCTAAGACTCACAGCTGGGAGGCGGCCTAGTGGCACTGTGTGATCCAGGGCCTGAGTGCTCACCTGAGGAAAAGCAGGTGCAGCACATGCCGGGGACTGGCAACGTTCTTGTAGCTTGACAGAAACAGGTGGACATAAGATTGGTCACCACCCAAGACAGCAGGCACCAGGTGCTCCACCCGCTTCTTCAGGGTGCGTGCTGGGAGAGGCCACACCATGTGGGTGGCATCTGAGCTCAATGAAGATGTGTCTTCACTCTAGGACAGGACAGGGGAGAGATACACAGTGACAGTACCGTGAACCCCAAGGAGGGCAGGGGCTGGAGGCCAGTCTTGACCCCAGGGAGGACATGAGAAGACAGCCTGAGGGCCCAGGGTTAATGGACAGGGTGGTGGTTGCCACCCCGGCAGTCCCCGTTCACCCTCCAGCCAGACCTGAGGTGTGAACACACCAGGACCAGCAGGTTTATAAACCCCCCACCCTCTGCCCCTGCCCTGGGAGGGTGTCCCATGTCCCCGTTCCCCACACACTCAGGAGGAGGGGGTGCAGTCACCCAGGGAGGCTCATAGTGCTGGCCTGGCCTTGCCCAACCTCCTCTGGGCCACCTGACATTACCTTTGGGGACCTCCTCCCAGACGGCCACAGGGGTCGAGGGCGAGGGCTGAACCAGCGCCGGAAGCATTGGACAAGCCTCTCAGCACAGGGCTTCCTGGGGCTACGGCCCCGGGACCTCGGGATACAGCACAACATCTCACTCTGCCTGTGGCCAAGTGAGCTGGGGAAGGGGCTGTGTATAGAATGTGGGTGCCAGGTTACCGAGTTCCGAGTTCTGTTGGGGTCTGTCGTCAAGGAAGTGAAGTCACTTCCTGATACCTCATTTCCTGAGCCCCTCCTCTGTGTTCAAGACTGCAAATGCCCCTCTGGGTACCTGTCTGCTGACCCTCCTTCCCCATGAACTCTCTCTATTGCCCACACTTCCACCAACACTGCCTGACCACACCCCTGTGCAAGGCCTGGGTGCAGCCAGCGTCACAGCTCGGAGGAGATACACGTAGGTTCATCCCCAGCTCCTGCTTCTTATCACTTTATGTGACCCTGGACAAGCCATTGTCACTCTCATGACCTCCCCAGTCTCCCCTTTTGCACAGTGGGGATCTTTCTAGCATCTTCTTCCTAGGGATGGCATCAGGCATGTGTGAGAAAACATCTCTGAAACCTATGGCCGGTGTCACGTGCAGCTAATAAACAAGACTAGAGATAAAATCCACGACGGTGTGGAAGGTAGCATGGAATACGACTAACGACAGGCCTGGTTCCTGTCATATAATCTTGAAAATGTCACTTTTGCTCTTGGTCTGTTTTCCCTGTCTGCACCATGCGACAGTTGGAATTTCATGCATTCACATACTGCTTTCCTCCATAAAACCTCACAATGGCTTCGTGTGTATTTAGGTTTGGGCTCAAGTGCCACATCTCTGTCTGTGTGGTTGGCGACTCCTCAGGGGCTCCCAGTGGTCCCCACCATCTGCTGCACACATCCTCACGTAATCCCCTGCCCTGCAGTGTGGACTGGACTTAGTGACTCACTTCTAACCAATACAGGATCAAAAGTGAGAAGGTGTCACTTTCTAAATGTCATTGTAACACGCCTGTCTCTAGAGTCTTGTGCTCTGTCTCCTCTGTTCTCTCTGTTTGTATCCACCATATGCCAAGCATGGTGCCGAGAGCTGGAGAAAGAGCTGATTCAGCTGCACCCTGGCTTGGGAGATGATCCCAGGATAAGAAAGAGGAGAAGACGTGCTATCGAGTGCCTGACATTCTAAGAGAGGAAAGTGATCTAGGAGGCCCTCAGAATATTCTAGATTAGGAAGCTACCTGAAGATGGTAGGAAATGAACACCATTTGCAGAGAAGAACCAGAGCCGTTTGGTCCATTCTATGCCTTTACTCAACCGTATGAAATATAGAATTAGTAGTTTATCAAATTGCGTAAAAAATGTCAACTGTTATTTACATATAAACAAAATTTATAGATTTATTTGGAAGAATTGATATATTTTCCCTACTTATTTTCTCATCTGTGAACATGTACATCTCTTCATTGTCTTCAGTTTGTTCGTTTTTTCAATAACATTTTACACTCAGTGTTTAGAAATCATGATTGTAAAAATGCACCCTAATTATTCATGCAAACCTTATGAATGAAAATTTGGGGTGTTTCCAACCCTTAGTAATAGGTATTGTCATATTAACAATCTTGTCGACACCTCACCTTATAATTTTTCAAGGTTACATATGATATAGATTCCAGAATATTGGGTTACAGTGTAAAATAGTAAATATCCAAGTATAATTTTGCTAAATTTTGCGAGTTTCTGCTCCTTATGGGCTCTACCATTTGCATTCCACCACAATGTATTATGATACCTGTATCCCCACAGTCTCACTAACAAGTTTGTTATCAAAAAATTAAATTTTGCAAATCTAATAGGTGAAGTCTTGTATATTTCAATATATTTTAAATGTATAGTTCTCTATGAGGGATTTTAAGCACCTAATTAAGTATTGATGCCAATTTAAATTTCCTTTTGTGTTCTTAGATTGTTCATATATTTTGTTCATTTTTATTTCATTTTGTTGGTCATTTCCATCTCATTTTTTCACACATCATTGTATTAATGATATTATCCTAGTTTAAGAGGTTTTTAATTTTTTTTGCTTTTTTTTTAATTGAAACATTATTGATCACCCATTTTAAGTATTAGAGCTTGTAATTACTTTTTGTCGTGTCCTTTTGACCTAGTTGGTGGCATTTACCTTTTGTTTGAGTTTGCTTTGCTTTATTAATTGCTGCTATGCCATCCATGTTAACTGCTGCTACATTAGTAGCAGCATAATTTCACCAGTGATTTGAAATGCTATCTTTCTTAAATACTAAATTTCTATAAATCTTGGGTATCTCTTTGAATTCTCCATTCTTTTTCATTAGGTTTTGTATTTACTTATAAACAAATTCCATATGGTCTTGATAATGAAGAATTTATAAAAAAATATTTTCGATCTCTGGTAGACTTACCCCTCCCTTTTGATTTGTTTCCTCATTTTTTTCTGATGAACGATTAATGTTTCATCAACATTTTATAATCATCTTATTTTGTTCTAGGTGAAGAAACAAATGAGACTATTTTTAATGTGATCATGACGCACGTATAAAGTAACTTAGGAGAAAATAAAATCCTTAGGATCATGTGGCTTTCTGGCCAAGAAAATATCTCTGACATTTCTCTATCGTTTGTGTATGTATGTTTTAAGAGTGTTCTAATGCTTAAATCACGTAATTAAACAGGCTTTGTCGAGTTCTTGTTAGCTTTATGCCAAATATTTTAACAATTTTGTGGCTATTGAAAATGGAATCTTGATTTGCGTAATGTAATCTAGATAGTTATTGTTATTACATAAGACATTTATTAATTTTATATGTGAATTTTTCTAAATCGCAACATGTAAATTTTATTTTAGTAAGTCGTCTTGTTTGTAATAGGTTTTTAATTAATTCTTTTTGATTTTCTAAATTCACAATACATTCACATAACACATTTTTCTCTATCTTGAGATATACAAATACGTATGGTCAAATCTTATTTTATCCAGTGTTTTGATATTTATGAGTCTTACATTTTCTCAAAAGTAGTTTTGGCTTCTGTGGAAATTATTATGTGTTTTTCTTTCTTCTAATGCTTAATACTTTTGCAAAATATTGAAGTTAGTAATTCATTTCAGATTTATTTTTGTGAACGGTACCTAGCAAAAGCATAACTGGATTTAATTTCCAAATAAATAATATTTCAATCCCTGTAATGATGAAGTGCTTTCCCCTAAGTAATCTGAATCCTTTCCACATATACCAGAATCTGTTTCAAAATTCAAACTTTTATTCCCCTGAACTATTCGCTTATTCTTTGCCAATCTCATGCACTTTCAAGTATGTTCCTTTGCAATACATTTTATTGGACGGAGCAAATTACCTCTTTGTTTTTATTATTATTGTTCTTCTTATGTCTTGAACATTTTGGGGGCCATTTTTGCACATAATTTTTTTTCATATTAACTTTGAGGTTATTTGACAAGTCCCGTAAACATCACTCTTTGGAATTTTTCAAGTTTAGCTTTATTGAATCTATTGATTAACATAGGGAGAATACATATATATGTGGCGTAACTTCCTAGCATCACTGCTGCCCGGCACATGGACACACGTGGGCATTTTGGTAGGAGCTGCTGAGTGGCTCCTGCGACAGGGGTATCAATGGACACATCTCCTGGGGCATCTGCTGGGACTTCTTCTTCCTTCATTCTCACAAGAGCTGGTGGTCACCAGACATACAGACCTGCCCATCTGATGGGGCAAATGCTATCTGAATAGTGAGTAAATTTCGGTGCATAATCATTAGGGAGGCCGCGGATGTCTGACATTTACTGGCCATGTGAATTGCTTCCCTGTGGAACTGCAGGAATATGTCCTTTGTCCCTATGGATAAATGAGAACTCTTTGTACAACTACGATGCATACTACCCTTTCTCTGCCCATGAAGAATTTTCCAGTCTGGGGTTTGTCTTTTCACCTTTTGACATTATTCTGGTTTTTGTTCGGACCAGGAAAAGTCAGCATTTTCCTCAGTGGCTTCTGGCTCTCTGGTCATTCAACAGTAGTTCCTATTTCAAGATTATGGCAATAATAACTATCAGGGCTTTGTGTCTCTACATAGAGTCTTTGATTTTTCTGTAATTTTCCTCTTACTAAAAACATAAAATGAAAATTAATCAGATCTTTCTCATATTATGCGGCCACATACAAAAGGCCACATAACATATAACCGTACTGATAGGAACAATCCACGATAGGTAAATTCACACACACAGAAAATGGAGTGGTAGTCAGGGACAGGGAGAGGTGGGATGGGGATTGACAGCTTAATGGCTAGAGAGTTGATGAAGCTGTTGGACCACTAGATGGTGGTAAGGGTTGCCCCATATTAAAAATGTACTTGATGCCACTGAATGGTAATTTTGAAAATATTAAAAACACTTTATTTTATACAAGGGATATTATTGAAAATAAAAGATGAAAAAATTTGAGGAGATGCAGGACAGAGACAAAAATGAGGAGAAGCACAGCGTCAAGGAAGGGCAAGAACAGATCTGGAGTGGGGACTGGTGAGGGTGTTTGTGGGAGCTCTGGAGCCAGGGCTCCCCTGGGTGCTGGTGTTTCTTCTAGTTCTTCTGATGTTTCAGGAACGGTTATGTCAGGTTGCTCTAGCTCTACCTCTGGATCTTGATCTTTCTCCTGCTCTTTCTCTTGCTCTTTCTCCTGATCTTTCTCTTGATCTTTCTGTTGCTCCTGCTCTGGATCTTGCGTCTGATCTACCACTTGCTCTGGATCTTGCTCCTGCTCTACCTCTTGCTCTGGATCTTGCTCCTGCTCTACCTCTTGCTCTGGATCTTGCTCCTGCTCTACTTCTTGCTCTGGCTTGGGCTCTGGATCTTGCTCTCGCTCTGCCTCTGGCAGTGGAGGTGGAGCTGGAGCTGGAACTCGAGCCAAATATGGCAGCACCTCTTGGGACAGTTGTTCAGCCTGGGCAGAAGCTGGAACTGGATAGACAACAATTGAAAATATCAATGTGAGTTTCTATGTCTCATCCAATGACACTGTCTTTCCAGAAGCCCAAGTCCAGAGGCCCAGCCTCAGGAAGTCTCCCCACACTGCAGAACACTGCATGATTGTTCTGAGTATTCAGTGCCCCTGTCCCCAGCCTGCTTCTGGAAACTCTGCTCTGTGTGGCCCAGCCCAGGCCCCTCCCCAAACCCGCACAGGCACCCACCCTCTTTCTCCTCACCCTCAGTCTCCGCCTCACTAGGCTCCAGGTGCTCCAGCTTCTCCAGCTGCGCCAGAAGAAGATCAGCCTTACGCTCCACCTCTGAACCTCGCATACTGATATGTACATAGGCCGAAAGAAACTTCAAAGAATGAAATTCAGGAGGCTCGTGGAAATCGGTGGAATAGAATTCCAGCCAGATCTTTAAGACAGAGGACATGGCACTGTGGGAGACAGGTGGGCAACAGCATCAGAGGCCTGGCCTATCCCTCTATGCTGCCCTCCCAAGGCTCCCCTGAGTGAGCTGCAGTCTAGTACCCTCTGCCCGTGCCTGTCCATAGACCAGCCCATCCAATGTCCACCCCCAGTATGGCAGTTCTGGCGCAAGATGGGCCTGGCAGCCAAGGAGGGGCTGGCAAAAGCCTCCATGGGAGGAGCCTTCAACCACTGATGTGACCACGTTTCCCTTCTTCAGGGAAACCTGACAACCTCCTCTGTCTGTGTCACTGCCCCATCCCTGCTGGAATGACCTGTCCACCCCAGGAGGGTGCTGTCTGCTCTGGGCATTACTCACTGGCAAACAGGAGGTGTCCAGCAATATCTGATAAATGAGGAAACAGAGGGAGGCGCTGCTCCCCTGGCCTACCCAGAGCCCTTGGAAAAGCCCAAACTTGACCTCACACGTGAATGTACTGCCCAAGTGTCGGCATGAAAATCTGCATATCCTTTTCCCAGTGACAGCAATCTCTTGGCCCTGACCACACTCTGCACCCTCAGCACCAGCTGAGCATCCCCATGGAGGCTCCAGCCCCGAGTGTGAGCGGGATGCTCTGCACACCTCCTGCTCTGGCTCAGCACGGGCTCTGGGGGTGTGGGCAGGGCTGGGTGGGAGGGCGAGGGGATGGATTCTCTCTGGGCTCACTCTGCTCTCCAGCCTCTCCCACACCCTACGGTGCCTGGGACCACATCCCCAGCCGTCTTGACTCCTTTCCCTGCAGGGAAAGCCTTGAGCCCTCAGCCCTGTAGCAGGAATCATAAGATGTGTGAGAGCCAGAGTTCTGCCAGCCCCCCACCCACACGCCCCCGCAGACTACACGCAGTTGTGTGGAGATGGGAGCCCCTCCTTCTGCACCTAATCTCCACTTACCATTTTAGCTGCTCCAGGGATTCCCCATCCCCGTCACAATCAGAAATCATGTTTCCATACCTAGAAGAGGTCAGGAGTGTGTCAAATCTACCACATGGTGGCACTACCTGCTTCTCATGTCTACTGTGACTGTCTCACCTCTGACTAGATTGGAAGCCCAGGAGGGCAGGGAATGCAGTCTCCTCGGTTCACTGGATCATGGTCAGTGCCCAGAAAGGGACTGCACATAGTGTGGCTTCACGTATGATTGTTGAAGAAATGAACCCCAACCAACTCCTCCCAAGATATCTGGGTGCACCTGAAGCCGCACTGCCCGCCTCTGGTCTCCCTGCTTTGAATTCAGGCAGAAGCCTACAGATAGAATCTCAAATTTCCTGTAAAAATGTGAAAACAGTGAAGCCCAAGTCAACGAGGTCAGTGAGGGGGTGACAGAGACTTCCTCGTGGGGGTGTCAGGAATCCTGAATGAGGACGACCGCGGCCCCTCCAGCAGACCTTCCACAGGGCTGGACTCAGGAGCAGCACTTTCCATGGGGGACCCACTGGAGCTTGTTCCTGTGACCACCCACTGAACACAGGAGGAAACTGAGGCTCAGAGGGGTGTGGTGACAGTCCTAAGACTCACAGCTGGGAGGCGGCCTAGTGGCACTGTGTGATCCAGGGCCTGAGTGCTCACCTGAGGAAAAGCAGGTGCAGCACATGCCGGGGACTGGCAACGTTCTTGTAGCTTGACAGAAACAGGTGGACATAAGATTGGTCACCACCCAAGACAGCAGGCACCAGGTGCTCCACCCGCTTCTTCAGGGTGCATGCCGGGAGAGGCCACACCATGTGGGTGGCATCTGAGCTCAATGAAGATGTGTCTTCACTCTAGGACAGGACAGGGGAGAGATACACAGTGACAGTACCGTGAACCCCAAGGAGGGCAGGGGCTGGAGGCCAGTCTTGACCCCAGGGAGGACATGAGAAGACAGCCTGAGGGCCCAGGGTTAATGGACAGGGTGGTGGTTGCCACCCCGGCAGTCCCCGTTCACCCTCCAGCCAGACCTGAGGTGTGAACACACCAGGACCAGCAGGTTTATAAACCCCCCACCCTCTGCCCCTGCCCTGGGAGGGTGTCCCATGTCCCCGTTCCCCACACACTCAGGAGGAGGGGGTGCAGTCACCCAGGGAGGCTCATAGTGCTGGCCTGGCCTTGCCCAACCTCCTCTGGGCCACCTGACATTACCTTTGGGGACCTCCTCCCAGACGGCCACAGGGGTCGAGGGCGAGGGCTGAACCAGCGCCGGAAGCATTGGACAAGCCTCTCAGCACAGGGCTTCCTGGGGCTACGGCCCCGGGACCTCGGGATACAGCACAACATCTCACTCTGCCTGTGGCCAAGTGAGCTGGGGAAGGGGCTGTGTATAGAATGTGGGTGCCAGGTTACCGAGTTCCGAGTTCTGTTGGGGTCTGTCGTCAAGGAAGTGAAGTCACTTCCTGATACCTCATTTCCTGAGCCCCTCCTCTGTGTTCAAGACTGCAAATGCCCCTCTGGGTACCTGTCTGCTGACCCTCCTTCCCCATGAACTCTCTCTATTGCCCACACTTCCACCAACACTGCCTGACCACACCCCTGTGCAAGGCCTGGGTGCAGCCAGCGTCACAGCTCGGAGGAGATACACGTAGGTTCATCCCCAGCTCCTGCTTCTTATCACTTTATGTGACCCTGGACAAGCCATTGTCACTCTCATGACCTCCCCAGTCTCCCCTTTTGCACAGTGGGGATCTTTCTAGCATCTTCTTCCTAGGGATGGCATCAGGCATGTGTGAGAAAACATCTCTGAAACCTATGGCCGGTGTCACATGCAGCTAATAAACAAGACTAGAGATAAAATCCACGACGGTGTGGAAGGTAGCATGGAATACGACTAACGACAGGCCTGGTTCCTGTCATATAATCTTGAAAATGTCACTTTTGCTCTTGGTCTGTTTTCCCTGTCTGCACCATGCGACAGTTGGAATTTCATGCATTCACATACTGCTTTCCTCCATAAAACCTCACAATGGCTTCGTGTGTATTTAGGTTTGGGCTCAAGTGCCACATCTCTGTCTGTGTGGTTGGCGACTCCTCAGGGGCTCCCAGTGGTCCCCACCATCTGCTGCACACATCCTCACGTAATCCCCTGCCCTGCAGTGTGGACTGGACTTAGTGACTCACTTCTAACCAATACAGGATCAAAAGTGAGAAGGTGTCACTTTCTAAATGTCATTGTAACACGCCTGTCTCTAGAGTCTTGTGCTCTGTCTCCTCTGTTCTCTCTGTTTGTATCCACCATATGCCAAGCATGGTGCCGAGAGCTGGAGAAAGAGCTGATTCAGCTGCACCCTGGCTTGGGAGATGATCCCAGGATAAGAAAGAGGAGAAGACGTGCTATCGAGTGCCTGACATTCTAAGAGAGGAAAGTGATCTAGGAGGCCCTCAGAATATTCTAGATTAGGAAGCTACCTGAAGATGGTAGGAAATGAACACCATTTGCAGAGAAGAACCAGAGCCGTTTGGTCCATTCTATGCCTTTACTCAACCGTATGAAATATAGAATTAGTAGTTTATCAAATTGCGTAAAAAATGTCAACTGTTATTTACATATAAACAAAATTTATAGATTTATTTGGAAGAATTGATATATTTTCCCTACTTATTTTCTCATCTGTGAACATGTACATCTCTTCATTGTCTTCAGTTTGTTCGTTTTTTCAATAACATTTTACACTCAGTGTTTAGAAATCATGATTGTAAAAATGCACCCTAATTATTCATGCAAACCTTATGAATGAAAATTTGGGGTGTTTCCAACCCTTAGTAATAGGTATTGTCATATTAACAATCTTGTCGACACCTCACCTTATAATTTTTCAAGGTTACATATGATATAGATTCCAGAATATTGGGTTACAGTGTAAAATAGTAAATATCCAAGTATAATTTTGCTAAATTTTGCGAGTTTCTGCTCCTTATGGGCTCTACCATTTGCATTCCACCACAATGTATTATAATACCTGTATCCCCACAGTCTCACTAACAAGTTTGTTATCAAAAAATTAAATTTTGCAAATCTAATAGGTGAAGTCTTGTATATTTCAATATATTTTAAATGTATAGTTCTCTATGAGGGATTTTAAGCACCTAATTAAGTATTGATGCCAATTTAAATTTCCTTTTGTGTTCTTAGATTGTTCATATATTTTGTTCATTTTTATTTCATTTTGTTGGTCATTTCCATCTCATTTTTTCACACATCATTGTATTAATGATATTATCCTAGTTTAAGAGGTTTTTAATTTTTTTTTGCTTTTTTTTTAATTGAAACATTATTGATCACCCATTTTAAGTATTAGAGCTTGTAATTACTTTTTGTCGTGTCCTTTTGACCTAGTTGGTGGCATTTACCTTTTGTTTGAGTTTGCTTTGCTTTATTAATTGCTGCTATGCCATCCATGTTAACTGCTGCTACATTAGTAGCAGCATAATTTCACCAGTGATTTGAAATGCTATCTTTCTTAAATACTAAATTTCTATAAATCTTGGGTATCTCTTTGAATTCTCCATTCTTTTTCATTAGGTTTTATATTTACTTATAAACAAATTCCATATGGTCTTGATAATGAAGAATTTATAAAAAATTATTTTCGATCTCTGGTAGACTTACCCCTCCCTTTTGATTTGTTTCCTCATTTTTTTCTGATGAACGATTAATGTTTCATCAACATTTTATAATCATCTTATTTTGTTCTAGGTGAAGAAACAAATGAGACTATTTTTAATGTGATCATGACGCACGTATAAAGTAACTTAGGAGAAAATAAAATCCTTAGGATCATGTGGCTTTCTGGCCAAGAAAATATCTCTGACATTTCTCTATCGTTTGTGTATGTATGTTTTAAGAGTGTTCTAATGCTTAAATCACGTAATTAAACAGGCTTTGTCGAGTTCTTGTTAGCTTTATGCCAAATATTTTAACAATTTTGTGGCTATTGAAAATGGAATCTTGATTTGCGTAATGTAATCTAGATAGTTATTGTTATTACATAAGACATTTATTAATTTTATATGTGAATTTTTCTAAATCGCAACATGTAAATTTTATTTTAGTAAGTCGTCTTGTTTGTAATAGGTTTTTAATTAATTCTTTTTGATTTTCTAAATTCACAATACATTCACATAACACATTTTTCTCTATCTTGAGATATACAAATACGTATGGTCAAATCTTATTTTATCCAGTGTTTTGATATTTATGAGTCTTACATTTTCTCAAAAGTAGTTTTGGCTTCTGTGGAAATTATTATGTGTTTTTCTTTCTTCTAATGCTTAATACTTTTGCAAAATATTGAAGTTAGTAATTCATTTCAGATTTATTTTTGTGAACGGTACCTAGCAAAAGCATAACTGGATTTAATTTCCAAATAAATAATATTTCAATCCCTGTAATGATGAAGTGCTTTCCCCTAAGTAATCTGAATCCTTTCCACATATACCAGAATCTGTTTCAAAATTCAAACTTTTATTCCCCTGAACTATTCGCTTATTCTTTGCCAATCTCATGCACTTTCAAGTATGTTCCTTTGCAATACATTTTATTGGACGGAGCAAATTACCTCTTTGTTTTTATTATTATTGTTCTTCTTATGTCTTGAACATTTTGGGGGCCATTTTTGCACATAATTTTTTTCATATTAACTTTGAGGTTATTTGACAAGTCCCGTAAACATCACTCTTTGGAATTTTTCAAGTTTAGCTTTATTGAATCTATTGATTAACATAGGGAGAATACATATATATGTGGCGTAACTTCGTAGCATCACTGCTGCCCGGCACATGGACACACGTGGGCATTTTGGTAGGAGCTGCTGAGTGGCTCCTGCGACAGGGGTATCAATGGACACATCTCCTGGGGCATCTGCTGGGACTTCTTCTTCCTTCATTCTCACAAGAGCTGGTGGTCACCAGACATACAGACCTGCCCATCTGATGGGGCAAATGCTATCTGAATAGTGAGTAAATTTCGGTGCATAATCATTAGGGAGGCCGCGGATGTCTGACATTTACTGGCCATGTGAATTGCTTCCCTGTGGAACTGCAGGAATATGTCCTTTGTCCCTATGGATAAATGAGAACTCTTTGTACAACTACGATGCATACTACCCTTTCTCTGCCCATGAAGAATTTTCCAGTCTGGGGTTTGTCTTTTCACCTTTTGACATTATTCTGGTTTTTGTTCGGACCAGGAAAAGTCAGCATTTTCCTCAGTGGCTTCTGGCTCTCTGGTCATTCAACAGTAGTTCCTATTTCAAGATTATGGCAATAATAACTATCAGGGCTATGTGTCTCTACATAGAGTCTTTGATTTTTCTGTAATTTTCCTCTTACTAAAAACATAAAATGAAAATTAATCAGATCTTTCTCATATTATGCGGCCACATACAAAAGGCCACATAACATATAACCGTACTGATAGGAACAATCCACGATAGGTAAATTCACACACACAGAAAATGGAGTGGTAGTCAGGGACAGGGAGAGGCGGGATGGGGATTGACAGCTTAATGGCTAGAGAGTTGATGAAGCTGTTGGACCACTAGATGGTGGTAAGGGTTGCCCCATATTAAAAATGTACTTGATGCCACTGAATGGTAATTTTGAAAATATTAAAAACACTTTATTTTATACAAGGGATATTATTGAAAATAAAAGATGAAAAAATTTGAGGAGATGCAGGACAGAGACAAAAATGAGGAGAAGCACAGCGTCAAGGAAGGGCAAGAACAGATCTGGAGTGGGGACTGGTGAGGGTGTTTGTGGGAGCTCTGGAGCCAGTGCTCCCCTGGGTGCTGGTGTTTCTTCTAATTCTTCTGATGTTTCAGGAACGGTTATGTCAGGTTGCTCTAGCTCTACCTCTGGATCTTGATCTTTCTCCTGCTCTTTCTCTTGCTCTTTCTCCTGATCTTTCTCTTGATCTTTCTGTTGCTCCTGCTCTGGATCTTGCGTCTGATCTACCACTTGCTCTGGATCTTGCTCCTGCTCTACCTCTTGCTCTGGATCTTGCTCCTGCTCTACTTCTTGCTCTGGCTTGGGCTCTGGATCTTGCTCTCGCTCTGCCTCTGGCAGTGGAGGTGGAGCTGGAGCTGGAACTCGAGCCGAACATGGCAGCAGCTCTTGGGACAGTTGTTCAGCCTGGGCAGAAGCTGGAACTGGATAGACAACAATTGAAAATATCAATGTGAGTTTCTATGTCTCATCCAATGACACTGTCTTTCCAGAAGCCCAAGTCCAGAGGCCCAGCCTCAGGAAGTCTCCCCACACTGCAGAACACTGCATGATTGTTCTGAGTACTCAGTGCCCCTGTCCCCAGCCTGCTTCTGGAAACTCTGCTCTGTGTGGCCCAGCCCAGGCCCCTCCCCAAACCCGCACAGGCACCCACCCTCTTCCTCCTCACCCTCAGTCTCCGCCTCACCTGGCTCCAGGTGCTCCGGCTTCTCCAGCTGCGCCAGAAGAAGATCAGCCTTACGCTCCACCTCTGAACCTCGCATACTGATATGTACATAGGCCGAAAGAAACTTCAAAGAATGAAATTCAGGAGGCTCGTGGAAATCGGTGGAATAGAATTCCAGCCAGATCTTTAAGACAGAGGACATGGCACTGTGGGAGACAGGTGGGCAACAGCATCAGAGGCCTGGCCTATCCCTCTATGCTGCCCTCCCAAGGCTCCCCTGAGTGAGCTGCAGTCTAGTACCCTCTGCCCGTGCCTGTCCATAGACCAGCCCATCCAATGTCCACCCCCAGTATGGCAGTTCTGGCGCAAGATGGGCCTGGCAGCCAAGGAGGGGCTGGCAAAAGCCTCCATGGGAGGAGCCTTCAACCACTGATGTGACCACGTTTCCCTTCTTCAGGGAAACCTGACAACCTCCTCTGTCTGTGTCACTGCCCCATCCCTGCTGGAATGACCTGTCCACCCCAGGAGGGTGCTGTCTGCTCTGGGCATTACTCACTGGCAAACAGGAGGTGTCCAGCAATATCTGATAAATGAGGAAACAGAGGGAGGCGCTGCTCCCCTGGCCTACCCAGGGCCCTTGGAAAAGCCCAAACTTGACCTCACACGTGAATGTACTGCCCAAGTGTCGGCATGAAAATCTGCATATCCTTTTCCCAGTGACAGCAATCTCTTGGCCCTGACCACACTCTGCACCCTCAGCACCAGCTGAGCATCCCCATGGAGGCTCCAGCCCCGAGTGTGAGCGGGATGCTCTGCACACCTCCTGCTCTGGCTCAGCACGGGCTCTGGGGGTGAGGGCAGGGCTGGGTGGGAGGGCGAGGGGATGGATTCTCTCTGGGCTCACTCTGCTCTCCAGCCTCTCCCACACCCTACGGTGCCTGGGACCACATCCCCAGCCGTCTTGACTCCTTTCCCTGCAGGGAAAGCCTTGAGCCCTCAGCCCTGTAGCAGGAATCATAAGATGTGTGAGAGCCAGAGTTCTGCCAGCCCCCCACCCACACGCCCCCGCAGACTACACGCAGTTGTGTGGAGATGGGAGCCCCTCCTTCTGCACCTAAACTCCACTTACCATTTTAGCTGCTCCAGGGATTCCCCATCCCCGTCACAATCAGAAATCATGTTTCCATACCTAGAAGAGGTCAGGAGTGTGTCAAATCTACCACATGGTGGCACTACCTGCTTCTCATGTCTACTGTGACTGTCTCACCTCTGACTAGATTGGAAGCCCAGGAGGGCAGGGAATGCAGTCTCCTCGGTTCACTGGATCATGGTCAGTGCCCAGAAAGGGACTGCACATAGTGTGGCTTCACGTATGATTGTTGAAGGAATGAACCCCAACCAACTCCTCCCAAGATATCTGGGTGCACCTGAAGCCGCACTGCCCGCCTCTGGTCTCCCTGCTTTGAATTCACGCAGAAGCCTACAGATAGAATCTCAAATTTCCTGTAAAAATGTGTAAACAGTGAAGCCCAAGTCAACGAGGTCAGTGAGGGGGTGACAGAGACTTCCTCGTGGGGGTGTCAGGAATCCTGAATGAGGACGACCGCGGCCCCTCCAGCAGACCTTCCACAGGGCTGGACTCAGGAGCAGCACTTTCCATGGGGGACCCACTGGAGCTTGTTCCTGTGACCACCCACTGAACACAGGAGGAAACTGAAGCTCACAGGGGTGTGGTGACAGTCCTAAGACTCACAGCTGGGAGGCGGCCTAGTGGCACTGTGTGATCCAGGGCCTGAGTGCTCACCTGAGGAAAAGCAGGTGCAGCACATGCCGGGGACTGGCAACGTTCTTGTAGCTTGACAGAAACAGGTGGACATAAGATTGGTCACCACCCAAGACAGCAGGCACCAGGTGCTCCACCCGCTTCTTCAGGGTGCGTGCTGGGAGAGGCCACACCATGTGGGTGGCATCTGAGCTCAATGAAGATGTGTCTTCACTCTAGGACAGGACAGGGGAGAGATACACAGTGACAGTACCGTGAACCCCAAGGAGGGCAGGGGCTGGAGGCCAGTCTTGACCCCAGGGAGGACATGAGAAGACAGCCTGAGGGCCCAGGGTTAATGGACAGGGTGGTGGTTGCCACCCCGGCAGTCCCCGTTCACCCTCCAGCCAGACCTGAGGTGTGAACACACCAGGACCAGCAGGTTTATAAACCCCCCACCCTCTGCCCCTGCCCTGGGAGGGTGTCCCATGTCCCCGTTCCCCACACACTCAGGAGGAGGGGGTGCAGTCACCCAGGGAGGCTCATAGTGCTGGCCTGGCCTTGCCCAACCTCCTCTGGGCCACCTGACATTACCTTTGGGGACCTCCTCCCAGACGGCCACAGGGGTCGAGGGCGAGGGCTGAACCAGCGCCGGAAGCATTGGACAAGCCTCTCAGCACAGGGCTTCCTGGGGCTACGGCCCCGGGACCTCGGGATACAGCACAACATCTCACTCTGCCTGTGGCCAAGTGAGCTGGGGAAGGGGCTGTGTATAGAATGTGGGTGCCAGGTTACCGAGTTCCGAGTTCTGTTGGGGTCTGTCGTCAAGGAAGTGAAGTCACTTCCTGATACCTCATTTCCTGAGCCCCTCCTCTGTGTTCAAGACTGCAAATGCCCCTCTGGGTACCTGTCTGCTGACCCTCCTTCCCCATGAACTCTCTCTATTGCCCACACTTCCACCAACACTGCCTGACCACACCCCTGTGCAAGGCCTGGGTGCAGCCAGCGTCACAGCTCGGAGGAGATACACGTAGGTTCATCCCCAGCTCCTGCTTCTTATCACTTTATGTGACCCTGGACAAGCCATTGTCACTCTCATGACCTCCCCAGTCTCCCCTTTTGCACAGTGGGGATCTTTCTAGCATCTTCTTCCTAGGGATGGCATCAGGCATGTGTGAGAAAACATCTCTGAAACCTATGGCCGGTGTCACATGCAGCTAATAAACAAGACTAGAGATAAAATCCACGACGGTGTGGAAGGTAGCATGGAATACGACTAACGACAGGCCTGGTTCCTGTCATATAATCTTGAAAATGTCACTTTTGCTCTTGGTCTGTTTTCCCTGTCTGCACCATGCGACAGTTGGAATTTCATGCATTCACATACTGCTTTCCTCCATAAAACCTCACAATGGCTTCGTGTGTATTTAGGTTTGGGCTCAAGTGCCACATCTCTGTCTGTGTGGTTGGCGACTCCTCAGGGGCTCCCAGTGGTCCCCACCATCTGCTGCACACATCCTCACGTAATCCCCTGCCCTGCAGTGTGGACTGGACTTAGTGACTCACTTCTAACCAATACAGGATCAAAAGTGAGAAGGTGTCACTTTCTAAATGTCATTGTAACACGCCTGTCTCTAGAGTCTTGTGCTCTGTCTCCTCTGTTCTCTCTGTTTGTATCCACCATATGCCAAGCATGGTGCCGAGAGCTGGAGAAAGAGCTGATTCAGCTGCACCCTGGCTTGGGAGATGATCCCAGGATAAGAAAGAGGAGAAGACGTGCTATCGAGTGCCTGACATTCTAAGAGAGGAAAGTGATCTAGGAGGCCCTCAGAATATTCTAGATTAGGAAGCTACCTGAAGATGGTAGGAAATGAACACCATTTGCAGAGAAGAACCAGAGCCGTTTGGTCCATTCTATGCCTTTACTCAACCGTATGAAATATAGAATTAGTAGTTTATCAAATTGCGTAAAAAATGTCAACTGTTATTTACATATAAACAAAATTTATAGATTTATTTGGAAGAATTGATATATTTTCCCTACTTATTTTCTCATCTGTGCACATGTACATCTCTTCATTGTCTTCAGTTTGTTCGTTTTTTCAATAACATTTTACACTCAGTGTTTAGAAATCATGATTGTAAAAATGCACCCTAATTATTCATGCAAACCTTATGAATGAAAATTTGGGGTGTTTCCAACCCTTAGTAATAGGTATTGTCATATTAACAATCTTGTCGACACCTCACCTTATAATTTTTCAAGGTTACATATGATATAGATTCCAGAATATTGGGTTACAGTGTAAAATAGTAAATATCCAAGTATAATTTTGCTAAATTTTGCGAGTTTCTGCTCCTTATGGGCTCTACCATTTGCATTCCACCACAATGTATTATGATACCTGTATCCCCACAGTCTCACTAACAAGTTTGTTACCAAAAAATTAAATTTTGCAAATCTAATAGGTGAAGTCTTGTATATTTCAATATATTTTAAATGTATAGTTCTCTATGAGGGATTTTAAGCACCTAATTAAGTATTGATGCCAATTTAAATTTCCTTTTGTGTTCTTAGATTGTTCATATATTTTGTTCATTTTTATTTCATTTTGTTGGTCATTTCCATCTCATTTTTTCACACATCATTGTATTAATGATATTATCCTAGTTTAAGAGGTTTTTAATTTTTTTTGCTTTTTTTTAAATTGAAACATTATTGATCACCCATTTTAAGTATTAGAGCTTGTAATTACTTTTTGTCGTGTCCTTTTGACCTAGTTGGTGGCATTTACCTTTTGTTTGAGTTTGCTTTGCTTTATTAATTGCTGCTATGCCATCCATGTTAACTGCTGCTACATTAGTAGCAGCATAATTTCACCAGTGATTTGAAATGCTATCTTTCTTAAATACTAAATTTCTATAAATCTTGGGTATCTCTTTGAATTCTCCATTCTTTTTCATTAGGTTTTGTATTTACTTATAAACAAATTCCATATGGTCTTGATAATGAAGAATTTATAAAAAAATATTTTCGATCTCTGGTAGACTTACCCCTCCCTTTTGATTTGTTTCCTCATTTTTTTCTGATGAACGATTAATGTTTCATCAACATTTTATAATCATCTTATTTTGTTCTAGGTGAAGAAACAAATGAGACTATTTTTAATGTGATCATGACGCACGTATAAAGTAACTTAGGAGAAAATAAAATCCTTAGGATCATGTGGCTTTCTGGCCAAGAAAATATCTCTGACATTTCTCTATCGTTTGTGTATGTATGTTTTAAGAGTGTTCTAATGCTTAAATCACGTAATTAAACAGGCTTTGTCGAGTTCTTGTTAGCTTTATGACAAATATTTTAACAATTTTGTGGCTATTGAAAATGGAATCTTGATTTGCGTAATGTAATCTAGATAGTTATTGTTATTACATAAGACATTTATTAATTTTATATGTGAATTTTTCTAAATCGCAACATGTAAATTTTATTTTAGTAAGTCGTCTTGTTTGTAATAGGTTTTTAATTAATTCTTTTTGATTTTCTAAATTCACAATACATTCACATAACACATTTTTCTCTATCTTGAGATATACAAATACGTATGGTCAAATCTTATTTTATCCAGTGTTTTGATATTTATGAGTCTTACATTTTCTCAAAAGTAGTTTTGGCTTCTGTGGAAATTATTATGTGTTTTTCTTTCTTCTAATGCTTAATACTTTTGCAAAATATTGAAGTTAGTAATTCATTTCAGATTTATTTTTGTGAACGGTACCTAGCAAAAGCATAACTGGATTTAATTTCCAAATAAATAATATTTCAATCCCTGTAATGATGAAGTGCTTTCCCCTAAGTAATCTGAATCCTTTCCACATATACCAGAATCTGTTTCAAAATTCAAACTTTTATTCCCCTGAACTATTCGCTTATTCTTTGCCAATCTCATGCACTTTCAAGTATGTTCCTTTGCAATACATTTTATTGGACGGAGCAAATTACCTCTTTGTTTTTATTATTATTGTTCTTCTTATGTCTTGAACATTTTGGGGGCCATTTTTGCACATAATTTTTTTTCATATTAACTTTGAGGTTATTTGACAAGTCCCGTAAACATCACTCTTTGGAATTTTTCAAGTTTAGCTTTATTGAATCTATTGATTAACATAGGGAGAATACATATATATGTGGCGTAACTTCCTAGCATCACTGCTGCCCGGCACATGGACACACGTGGGCATTTTGGTAGGAGCTGCTGAGTGGCTCCTGCGACAGGGGTATCAATGGACACATCTCCTGGGGCATCTGCTGGGACTTCTTCTTCCTTCATTCTCACAAGAGCTGGTGGTCACCAGACATACAGACCTGCCCATCTGATGGGGCAAATGCTATCTGAATAGTGAGTAAATTTCGGTGCATAATCATTAGGGAGGCCGCGGATGTCTGACATTTACTGGCCATGTGAATTGCTTCCCTGTGGAACTGCAGGAATATGTCCTTTGTCCCTATGGATAAATGAGAACTCTTTGTACAACTACGATGCATACTACCCTTTCTCTGCCCATGAAGAATTTTCCAGTCTGGGGTTTGTCTTTTCACCTTTTGACATTATTCTGGTTTTTGTTCGGACCAGGAAAAGTCAGCATTTTCCTCAGTGGCTTCTGGCTCTCTGGTCATTCAACAGTAGTTCCTATTTCAAGATTATGGCAATAATAACTATCAGGGCTTTGTGTCTCTACATAGAGTCTTTGATTTTTCTGTAATTTTCCTCTTACTAAAAACATAAAATGAAAATTAATCAGATCTTTCTCATATTATGCGGCCAGATACAAAAGGCCACATAACATATAACCGTACTGATAGGAACAATCCACGATAGGTAAATTCACACACACAGAAAATGGAGTGGTAGTCAGGGACAGGGAGAGGCGGGATGGGGATTGACAGCTTAATGGCTAGAGAGTTGATGAAGCTGTTGGACCACTAGATGGTGGTAAGGGTTGCCCCATATTAAAAATGTACTTGATGCCACTGAATGGTAATTTTGAAAATATTAAAAACACTTTATTTTATACAAGGGATATTATTGAAAATAAAAGATGAAAAAATTTGAGGAGATGCAGGACAGAGACAAAAATGAGGAGAAGCACAGCGTCAAGGAAGGGCAAGAACAGATCTGGAGTGGGGACTGGTGAGGGTGTTTGTGGGAGCTCTGGAGCCAGGGCTCCCCTGGGTGCTGGTGTTTCTTCTAGTTCTTCTGATGTTTCAGGAACGGTTATGTCAGGTTGCTCTAGCTCTACCTCTGGATCTTGATCTTTCTCCTGCTCTTTCTCTTGCTCTTTCTCCTGATCTTTCTCTTGATCTTTCTGTTGCTCCTGCTCTGGATCTTGTGTCTGATCTACCACTTGCTCTGGATCTTGCTCCTGCTCTACCTCTTGCTCTGGATCTTGCTCCTGCTCTACTTCTTGCTCTGGTTTGGGCTCTGGATCTTGCTCTCGCTCTGCCTCTGGCAGTGGAGGTGGAGCTGGAGCTGGAACTCGAGCCGAACATGGCAGCAGCTCTTGGGACAGTTGTTCAGCCTGGGCAGAAGCTGGAACTGGATAGACAATAATTGAAAATATCAATGTGAGTTTCTATGTCTCATCCAATGACACTGTCTTTCCAGAAGCCCAAGTCCAGAGGCCCAGCCTCAGGAAGTCTCCCCACACTGCAGAACACTGCATGATTGTTCTGAGTACTCAGTGCCCCTGTCCCCAGCCTGCTTCTGGAAACTCTGCTCTGTGTGGCCCAGCCCAGGCCCCTCCCCAAACCCGCACAGGCACCCACCCTCTTCCTCCTCACCCTCAGTCTCCGCCTCACTAGGCTCCAGGTGCTCCAGCTTCTCCAGCTGCGCCAGAAGAAGATCAGCCTTACGCTCCACCTCTCAACCTCGCATACTGATATGTACATAGGCCGAAAGAAACTTCAAAGAATGAAATTCAGGAGGCTCGTGGAAATCGGTGGAATAGAATTCCAGCCAGATCTTTAAGACAGAGGACATGGCACTGTGGGAGACAGGTGGGCAACAGCATCAGAGGCCTGGCCTATCCCTCTATGCTGCCCTCCCAAGGCTCCCCTGAGTGAGCTGCAGTCTAGTACCCTCTGCCCGTGCCTGTCCATAGACCAGCCCATCCAATGTCCACCCCCAGTATGGCAGTTCTGGCGCAAGATGGGCCTGGCAGCCAAGGAGGGGCTGGCAAAAGCCTCCATGGGAGGAGCCTTCAACCACTGATGTGACCACGTTTCCCTTCTTCAGGGAAACCTGACAACCTCCTCTGTCTGTGTCACTGCCCCATCCCTGCTGGAATGACCTGTCCACCCCAGGAGGGTGCTGTCTGCTCTGGGCATTACTCACTGGCAAACAGGAGGTGTCCAGCAATATCTGATAAATGAGGAAACAGAGGGAGGCGCTGCTACCCTGGCCTACCCAGGGCCCTTGGAAAAGCCCAAACTTGACCTCACACGTGAATGTACTGCCCAAGTGTCGGCATGAAAATCTGCATATCCTTTTCCCAGTGACAGCAATCTCTTGGCCCTGACCACACTCTGCACCCTCAGCACCAGCTGAGCATCCCCATGGAGGCTCCAGCCCCGAGTGTGAGCGGGATGCTCTGCACACCTCCTGCTCTGGCTCAGCACGGGCTCTGGGGGTGTGGGCAGGGCTGGGTGGGAGGGCGAGGGGATGGATTCTCTCTGGGCTCACTCTGCTCTCCAGCCTCTCCCACACCCTACGGTGCCTGGGACCACATCCCCAGCCGTCTTGACTCCTTTCCCTGCAGGGAAAGCCTTGAGCCCTCAGCCCTGTAGCAGGAATCATAAGATGTGTGAGAGCCAGAGTTCTGCCAGCCCCCCAACCACACGCCCCCGCAGACTACACGCAGTTGTGTGGAGATGGGAACCCCTCCTTCTGCACCTAAACTCCACTTACCATTTTAGCTGCTCCAGGGATTCCCCATCCCCGTCACAATCAGAAATCATGTTTCCATACCTAGAAGAGGTCAGGAGTGTGTCAAATCTACCACATGGTGGCACTACCTGCTTCTCATGTCTACTGTGACTGTCTCACCTCTGACTAGATTGGAAGCCCAGGAGGGCAGGGAATGCAGTCTCCTCGGTTCACTGGATCATGGTCAGTGCCCAGAAAGGGACTGCACATAGTGTGGCTTCACGTATGATTGTTGAAGGAATGAACCCCAACCAACTCCTCCCAAGATATCTGGGTGCACCTGAAGCCGCACTGCCCGCCTCTGGTCTCCCTGCTTTGAATTCACGCAGAAGCCTACAGATAGAATCTCAAATTTCCTGTAAAAATGTGAAAACAGTGAAGCCCAAGTCAACGAGGTCAGTGAGGGAGTGACAGAGACTTCCTCGTGGGGGTGTCAGGAATCCTGAATGAGGACGACCGCGGCCCCTCCAGCAGACCTTCCACAGGGCTGGACTCAGGAGCAGCACTTTCCATGGGGGACCCACTGGAGCTTGTTCCTGTGACCACCCACTGAACACAGGAGGAAACTGAGGCTCACAGGGGTGTGGTGACAGTCCTAAGACTCACAGCTGGGAGGCGGCCTAGTGGCACTGTGTGATCCAGGGCCTGAGTGCTCACCTGAGGAAAAGCAGGTGCAGCACATGCCGGGGACTGGCAACGTTCTTGTAGCTTGACAGAAACAGGTGGACATAAGATTGGTCACCACCCAAGACAGCAGGCACCAGGTGCTCCACCCGCTTCTTCAGGGTGCGTGCCGGGAGAGGCCACACCATGTGGGTGGCATCTGAGCTCAATGAAGATGTGTCTTCACTCTAGGACAGGACAGGGGAGAGATACACAGTGACAGTACCGTGAACCCCAAGGAGGGCAGGGGCTGGAGGCCAGTCTTGACCCCAGGGAGGACATGAGAAGACAGCCTGAGGGCCCAGGGTTAATGGACAGGGTGGTGGTTGCCACCCCGGCAGTCCCCGTTCACCCTCCAGCCAGACCTGAGGTGTGAACACACCAGGACCAGCAGGTTTATAAACCCCCCACCCTCTGCCCCTGCCCTGGGAGGGTGTCCCATGTCCCCGTTCCCCACACACTCAGGAGGAGGGGGTGCAGTCACCCAGGGAGGCTCATAGTGCTGGCCTGGCCTTGCCCAACCTCCTCTGGGCCACCTGACATTACCTTTGGGGACCTCCTCCCAGACGGCCACAGGGGTCGAGGGCGAGGGCTGAACCAGCGCCGGAAGCATTGGACAAGCCTCTCAGCACAGGGCTTCCTGGGGCTACGGCCCCGGGGCCTCGGGATACAGCACAACATCTCACTCTGCCTGTGGCCAAGTGAGCTGGGGAAGGGGCTGTGTATAGAATGTGGGTGCCAGGTTACCGAGTTCCGAGTTCTGTTGGGGTCTGTCGTCAAGGAAGTGAAGTCACTTCCTGATACCTCATTTCCTGAGCCCCTCCTCTGTGTTCAAGACTGCAAATGCCCCTCTGGGTACCTGTCTGCTGACCCTCCTTCCCCATGAACTCTCTCTATTGCCCACACTTCCACCAACACTGCCTGACCACACCCCTGTGCAAGGCCTGGGTGCAGCCAGCGTCACAGCTCGGAGGAGATACACGTAGGTTCATCCCCAGCTCCTGCTTCTTATCACTTTATGTGACCCTGGACAAGCCATTGTCACTCTCATGACCTCCCCAGTCTCCCCTTTTGCACAGTGGGGATCTTTCTAGCATCTTCTTCCTAGGGATGGCATCAGGCATGTGTGAGAAAACATCTCTGAAACCTATGGCCGGTGTCACATGCAGCTAATAAACAAGACTAGAGATAAAATCCACGACGGTGTGGAAGGTAGCATGGAATACGACTAACGACAGGCCTGGTTCCTGTCATATAATCTTGAAAATGTCACTTTTGCTCTTGGTCTGTTTTCCCTGTCTGCACCATGCGACAGTTGGAATTTCATGCATTCACATACTGCTTTCCTCCATAAAACCTCACAATGGCTTCGTGTGTATTTAGGTTTGGGCTCAAGTGCCACATCTCTGTCTGTGTGGTTGGCGACTCCTCAGGGGCTCCCAGTGGTCCCCACCATCTGCTGCACACATCCTCACGTAATCCCCTGCCCTGCAGTGTGGACTGGACTTAGTGACTCACTTCTAACCAATACAGGATCAAAAGTGAGAAGGTGTCACTTTCTAAATGTCATTGTAACACGCCTGTCTCTAGAGTCTTGTGCTCTGTCTCCTCTGTTCTCTCTGTTTGTATCCACCATATGCCAAGCATGGTGCCGAGAGCTGGAGAAAGAGCTGATTCAGCTGCACCCTGGCTTGGGAGATGATCCCAGGATAAGAAAGAGGAGAAGACGTGCTATCGAGTGCCTGACATTCTAAGAGAGGAAAGTGATCTAGGAGGCCCTCAGAATATTCTAGATTAGGAAGCTACCTGAAGATGGTAGGAAATGAACACCATTTGCAGAGAAGAACCAGAGCCGTTTGGTCCATTCTATGCCTTTACTCAACCGTATGAAATATAGAATTAGTAGTTTATCAAATTGCGTAAAAAATGTCAACTGTTATTTACATATAAACAAAATTTATAGATTTATTTGGAAGAATTGATATATTTTCCCTACTTATTTTCTCATCTGTGAACATGTACATCTCTTCATTGTCTTCAGTTTGTTCGTTTTTTCAATAACATTTTACACTCAGTGTTTAGAAATCATGATTGTAAAAATGCACCCTAATTATTCATGCAAACCTTATGAATGAAAATTTGGGGTGTTTCCAACCCTTAGTAATAGGTATTGTCATATTAACAATCTTGTCGACACCTCACCTTATAATTTTTCAAGGTTACATATGATATAGATTCCAGAATATTGGGTTACAGTGTAAAATAGTAAATATCCAAGTATAATTTTGCTAAATTTTGCGAGTTTCTGCTCCTTATGGGCTCTACCATTTGCATTCCACCACAATGTCTTATAATACCTGTATCCCCACAGTCTCACTAACAAGTTTGTTATCAAAAAATTAAATTTTGCAAATCTAATAGGTGAAGTCTTGTATATTTCAATATATTTTAAATGTATAGTTCTCTATGAGGGATTTTAAGCACCTAATTAAGTATTGATGCCAATTTAAATTTCCTTTTGTGTTCTTAGATTGTTCATATATTTTGTTCATTTTTATTTCATTTTGTTGGTCATTTCCATCTCATTTTTTCACACATCATTGTATTAATGATATTATCCTAGTTTAAGAGGTTTTTAATTTTTTTTGCTTTTTTTTAATTGAAACATTATTGATCACCCATTTTAAGTATTAGAGCTTGTAATTAGTTTTTGTCGTGTCCTTTTGACCTAGTTGGTGGCATTTACCTTTTGTTTGAGTTTGCTTTGCTTTATTAATTGCTGCTATGCCATCCATGTTAACTGCTGCTACATTAGTAGCAGCATAATTTCACCAGTGATTTGAAATGCTATCTTTCTTAAATACTAAATTTCTATAAATCTTGGGTATCTCTTTGAATTCTCCATTCTTTTTCATTAGGTTTTATATTTACTTATAAACAAATTCCATATGGTCTTGATAATGAAGAATTTATAAAAAAATATTTTCGATCTCTGGTAGACTTACCCCTCCCTTTTGATTTGTTTCCTCATTTTTTTCTGATGAACGATTAATGTTTCATCAACATTTTATAATCATCTTATTTTGTTCTAGGTGAAGAAACAAATGAGACTATTTTTAATGTGATCATGACGCACGTATAAAGTAACTTAGGAGAAAATAAAATCCTTAGGATCATGTGGCTTTCTGGCCAAGAAAATATCTCTGACATTTCTCTATCGTTTGTGTATGTATGTTTTAAGAGTGTTCTAATGCTTAAATCACGTAATTAAACAGGCTTTGTCGAGTTCTTGTTAGCTTTATGCCAAATATTTTAACAATTTTGTGGCTATTGAAAATGGAATCTTGATTTGCGTAATGTAATCTAGATAGTTATTGTTATTACATAAGACATTTATTAATTTTATATGTGAATTTTTCTAAATCGCAACATGTAAATTTTATTTTAGTAAGTCGTCTTGTTTGTAATAGGTTTTTAATTAATTCTTTTTGATTTTCTAAATTCACAATACATTCACATAACACATTTTTCTCTATCTTGAGATACACAAATACGTATGGTCAAATCTTATTTTATCCAGTGTTTTGATATTTATGAGTCTTACATTTTCTCAAAAGTAGTTTTGGCTTCTGTGGAAATTATTATGTGTTTTTCTTTCTTCTAATGCTTAATACTTTTGCAAAATATTGAAGTTAGTAATTCATTTCAGATTTATTTTTGTGAACGGTACCTAGCAAAAGCATAACTGGATTTAATTTCCAAATAAATAATATTTCAATCCCTGTAATGATGAAGTGCTTTCCCCTAAGTAATCTGAATCCTTTCCACATATACCAGAATCTGTTTCAAAATTCAAACTTTTATTCCCCTGAACTATTCGCTTATTCTTTGCCAATCTCATGCACTTTCAAGTATGTTCCTTTGCAATACATTTTATTGGACGGAGCAAATTACCTCTTTGTTTTTATTATTATTGTTCTTCTTATGTCTTGAACATTTTGGGGGCCATTTTTGCACATAATTTTTTTTCATATTAACTTTGAGGTTATTTGACAAGTCCCCTAAACATCACTCTTTGGAATTTTTCAAGTTTAGCTTTATTGAATCTATTGATTAACATAGGGAGAATACATATATATGTGGCGTAACTTCCTAGCATCACTGCTGCCCGGCACATGGACACACGTGGGCATTTTGGTAGGAGCTGCTGAGTGGCTCCTGCGACAGGGGTATCAATGGACACATCTCCTGGGGCATCTGCTGGGACTTCTTCTTCCTTCATTCTCACAAGAGCTGGTGGTCACCAGACATACAGACCTGCCCATCTGATGGGGCAAATGCTATCTGAATAGTGAGTAAATTTCGGTGCATAATCATTAGGGAGGCCGCGGATGTCTGACATTTACTGGCCATGTGAATTGCTTCCCTGTGGAACTGCAGGAATATGTCCTTTGTCCCTATGGATAAATGAGAACTCTTTGTACAACTACGATGCATACTACCCTTTCTCTGCCCATGAAGAATTTTCCAGTCTGGGGTTTGTCTTTTCACCTTTTGACATTATTCTGGTTTTTGTTCGGACCAGGAAAAGTCAGCATTTTCCTCAGTGGCTTCTGGCTCTCTGGTCATTCAACAGTAGTTCCTATTTCAAGATTATGGCAATAATAACTATCAAGGCTTTGTGTCTCTACATAGAGTCTTTGCTTTTTCTGTAATTTTCCTCTTACTAAAAACATAAAATGAAAATTAATCAGATCTTTCTCATATTATGCGGCCACATACAAAAGGCCACATAACATATAACCGTACTGATAGGAACAATCCACGATAGGTAAATTCACACACACAGAAAATGGAGTGGTAGTCAGGGACAGGGAGAGGCGGGATGGGGATTGACAGCTTAATGGCTAGAGAGTTGATGAAGCTGTTGGACCACTAGATGGTGGTAAGGGTTGCCCCATATTAAAAATGTACTTGATGCCACTGAATGGTAATTTTGAAAATATTAAAAACACTTTATTTTATACAAGGGATATTATTGAAAATAAAAGATGAAAAAATTTGAGGAGATGCAGGACAGAGACAAAAATGAGGAGAAGCACAGCGTCAAGGAAGGGCAAGAACAGATCTGGAGTGGGGACTGGTGAGGGTGTTTGTGGGAGCTCTGGAGCCAGGGCTCCCCTGGGTGCTGGTGTTTCTTCTAGTTCTTCTGATGTTTCAGGAACGGTTATGTCAGGTTGCTCTAGCTCTACCTCTGGATCTTGATCTTTCTCCTGCTCTTTCTCTTGCTCTTTCTCCTGATCTTTCTCTTGATCTTTCTGTTGCTCCTGCTCTGGATCTTGCGTCTGATCTACCACTTGCTCTGGATCTTGCTCCTGCTCTACCTCTTGCTCTGGATCTTGCTCCTGCTCTACTTCTTGCTCTGGCTTGGGCTCTGGATCTTGCTCTCGCTCTGCCTCTGGCAGTGGAGGTGGAGCTGGAGCTGGAACTCGAGCCGAACATGGCAGCAGCTCTTGGGACAGTTGTTCAGCCTGGGCAGAAGCTGGAACTGGATAGACAACAATTGAAAATATCAATGTGAGTTTCTATGTCTCATCCAATGACACTGTCTTTCCAGAAGCCCAAGTCCAGAGGCCCAGCCTCAGGAAGCCTCCCCACACTGCAGAACACTGCATGATTGTTCTGAGTACTCAGTGCCCCTGTCCCCAGCCTGCTTCTGGAAACTCTGCTCTGTGTGGCCCAGCCCAGGCCCCTCCCCAAACCCGCACAGGCACCCACCCTCTTCCTCCTCACCCTCAGTCTCCGCCTCACTAGGCTCCAGGTGCTCCGGCTTCTCCAGCTGCGCCAGAAGAAGATCAGCCTTACGCTCCACCTCTGAACCTCGCATACTGATATGTACATAGGCCGAAAGAAACTTCAAAGAATGAAATTCAGGAGGCTCGTGGAAATCGGTGGAATAGAATTCCAGCCAGATCTTTAAGACAGAGGACATGGCACTGTGGGAGACAGGTGGGCAACAGCATCAGAGGCCTGGCCTTTCCCTCTATGCTGCCCTCCCAAGGCTCCCCTGAGTGAGCTGCAGTCTAGTACCCTCTGCCCGTGCCTGTCCATAGACCAGCCCATCCAATGTCCACCCCCAGTATGGCAGTTCTGGCGCAAGATGGGCCTGGCAGCCAAGGAGGGGCTGGCAAAAGCCTCCATGGGAGGAGCCTTCAACCACTGATGTGACCACGTTTCCCTTCTTCAGGGAAACCTGACAACCTCCTCTGTCTGTGTCACTGCCCCATCCCTGCTGGAATGACCTGTCCACCCCAGGAGGGTGCTGTCTGCTCTGGGCATTACTCACTGGCAAACAGGAGGTGTCCAGCAATATCTGATAAATGAGGAAACAGAGGGAGGCGCTGCTCCCCTGGCCTACCCAGGGCCCTTGGAAAAGCCCAAACTTGACCTCACACGTGAATGTACTGCCCAAGTGTCGGCATGAAAATCTGCATATCCTTTTCCCAGTGACAGCAATCTCTTGGCCCTGACCACACTCTGCACCCTCAGCACCAGCTGAGCATCCCCATGGAGGCTCCAGCCCCGAGTGTGAGCGGGATGCTCTGCACACCTCCTGCTCTGGCTCAGCACGGGCTCTGGGGGTGTGGGCAGGGCTGGGTGGGAGGGCGAGGGGATGGATTCTCTCTGGGCTCACTCTGCTCTCCAGCCTCTCCCACACCCTACGGTGCCTGGGACCACATCCCCAGCCGTCTTGACTCCTTTCCCTGCAGGGAAAGCCTTGAGCCCTCAGCCCTGTAGCAGGAATCATAAGATGTGTGAGAGCCAGAGTTCTGCCAGCCCCCCACCCACACGCCCCCGCAGACTACACGCAGTTGTGTGGAGATGGGAGCCCCTCCTTCTGCACCTAAACTCCACTTACCATTTTAGCTGCTCCAGGGATTCCCCATCCCCGTCACAATCAGAAATCATGTTTCCATACCTAGAAGAGGTCAGGAGTGTGTCAAATCTACCACATGGTGGCACTACCTGCTTCTCATGTCTACTGTGACTGTCTCACCTCTGACTAGATTGGAAGCCCAGGAGGGCAGGGAATGCAGTCTCCTCGGTTCATTGGATTATGGTCAGTGCCCAGAAAGGGACTGCACATAGTGTGGCTTCACGTATGATTGTTGAAGGAATGAACCCCAACCAACTCCTCCCAAGATATCTGGGTGCACCTGAAGCCGCACTGCCCGCCTCTGGTCTCCCTGCTTTGAATTCACGCAGAAGCCTACAGATAGAATCTCAAATTTCCTGTAAAAATGTGAAAACAGTGAAGCCCAAGTCAACGAGGTCAGTGAGGGGGTGACAGAGACTTCCTCGTGGGGGTGTCAGGAATCCTGAATGAGGACGACCGCGGCCCCTCCAGCAGACCTTCCACAGGGCTGGACTCAGGAGCAGCACTTTCCATGGGGGACCCACTGGAGCTTGTTCCTGTGACCACCCACTGAACACAGGAGGAAACTGAAGCTCACAGGGGTGTGGTGACAGTCCTAAGACTCACAGCTGGGAGGCGGCCTAGTGGCACTGTGTGATCCAGGGCCTGAGTGCTCACCTGAGGAAAAGCAGGTGCAGCACATGCCGGGGACTGGCAACGTTCTTGTAGCTTGACAGAAACAGGTGGACATAAGATTGGTCACCACCCAAGACAGCAGGCACCAGGTGCTCCACCCGCTTCTTCAGGGTGCTTGCCGGGAGAGGCCACACCATGTGGGTGGCATCTGAGCTCAATGAAGATGTGTCTTCACTCTAGGACAGGACAGGGGAGAGATACACAGTGACAGTACCGTGAACCCCAAGGAGGGCAGGGGCTGGAGGCCAGTCTTGACCCCAGGGAGGACATGAGAAGACAGCCTGAGGGCCCAGGGTTAATGGACAGGGTGGTGGTTGCCACCCCGGCAGTCCCCGTTCACCCTCCAGCCAGACCTGAGGTGTGAACACACCAGGACCAGCAGGTTTATAAACCCCCCACCCTCTGCCCCTGCCCTGGGAGGGTGTCCCATGTCCCCGTTCCCCACACACTCAGGAGGAGGGGGTGCAGTCACCCAGGGAGGCTCATAGTGCTGGCCTGGCCTTGCCCAACCTCCTCTGGGCCACCTGACATTACCTTTGGGGACCTCCTCCCAGACGGCCACAGGGGTCGAGGGCGAGGGCTGAACCAGCGCCGGAAGCATTGGACAAGCCTCTCAGCACAGGGCTTCCTGGGGCTACGGCCCCGGGACCTCGGGATACAGCACAACATCTCACTCTGCCTGTGGCCAAGTGAGCTGGGGAAGGGGCTGTGTATAGAATGTGGGTGCCAGGTTACCGAGTTCCGAGTTCTGTTGGGGTCTGTCGTCAAGGAAGTGAAGTCACTTCCTGATACCTCATTTCCTGAGCCCCTCCTCTGTGTTCAAGACTGCAAATGCCCCTCTGGGTACCTGTCTGCTGACCCTCCTTCCCCATGAACTCTCTCTATTGCCCACACTTCCACCAACACTGCCTGACCACACCCCTGTGCAAGGCCTGGGTGCAGCCAGCGTCACAGCTCGGAGGAGATACACGTAGGTTCATCCCCAGCTCCTGCTTCTTATCACTTTATGTGACCCTGGACAAGCCATTGTCACTCTCATGACCTCCCCAGTCTCCCCTTTTGCACAGTGGGGATCTTTCTAGCATCTTCTTCCTAGGGATGGCATCAGGCATGTGTGAGAAAACATCTCTGAAACCTATGGCCGGTGTCACATGCAGCTAATAAACAAGACTAGAGATAAAATCCACGACGGTGTGGAAGGTAGCATGGAATACGACTAACGACAGGCCTGGTTCCTGTCATATAATCTTGAAAATGTCACTTTTGCTCTTGGTCTGTTTTCCCTGTCTGCACCATGCGACAGTTGGAATTTCATGCATTCACATACTGCTTTCCTCCATAAAACCTCACAATGGCTTCGTGTGTATTTAGGTTTGGGCTCAAGAGCCACATCTCTGTCTGTGTGGTTGGCGACTCCTCAGGGGCTCCCAGTGGTCCCCACCATCTGCTGCACACATCCTCACGTAATCCCCTGCCCTGTAGTGTGGACTGGACTTAGTGACTCACTTCTAACCAATACAGGATCAAAAGTGAGACGGTGTCACTTTCTAAATGTCATTGTAACACGCCTGTCTCTAGAGTCTTGTGCTCTGTCTCCTCTGTTCTCTCTGTTTGTATCCACCATATGCCAAGCATGGTGCCGAGAGCTAGAGAAAGAGCTGATTCAGCTGCACCCTGGCTTGGGAGATGATCCCAGGATAAGAAAGAGGAGAAGACGTGCTATCGAGTGCCTGACATTCTAAGAGAAGAAAGTGATCTAGGAGGCCCTCAGAATATTCTAGATTAGGAAGCTACCTGAAGATGGTAGGAAATGAACACCATTTGCAGAGAAGAACCAGAGCCGTTTGGTCCATTCTATGCCTTTACTCAACCGTATGAAATATAGAATTAGTAGTTTATCAAATTGCGTAAAAAATGTCAACTGTTATTTACATATAAACAAAATTTATAGATTTATTTGGAAGAATTGATATATTTTCCCTACTTATTTTCTCATCTGTGAACATGTACATCTCTTCATTGTCTTCAGTTTGTTCGTTTTTTCAATAACATTTTACACTCAGTGTTTAGAAATCATGATTGTAAAAATGCACCCTAATTATTCATGCAAACCTTATGAATGAAAATTTGGGGTGTTTCCAACCCTTAGTAATAGGTATTGTCATATTAACAATCTTGTCGACACCTCACCTTATAATTTTTCAAGGTTACATATGATATAGATTCCAGAATATTGGGTTACAGTGTAAAATAGTAAATATCCAAGTATAATTTTGCTAAATTTTGCGAGTTTCTGCTCCTTATGGGCTCTACCATTTGCATTCCACCACAATGTCTTATAATACCTGTATCCCCACAGTCTCACTAACAAGTTTGTTATCAAAAAATTAAATTTTGCAAATCTAATAGGTGAAGTCTTGTATATTTCAATATATTTTAAATGTATAGTTCTCTATGAGGGATTTTAAGCACCTAATTAAGTATTGATGCCAATTTAAATTTCCTTTTGTGTTCTTAGATTGTTCATATATTTTGTTCATTTTTATTTCATTTTGTTGGTCATTTCCATCTCATTTTTTCACACATCATTGTATTAATGATATTATCCTAGTTTAAGAGGTTTTTAATTTTTTTTGCTTTTTTTTTAATTGAAACATTATTGATCACCCATTTTAAGTATTATAGCTTGTAATTACTTTTTGTCGTGTCCTTTTGACCTAGTTGGTGGCATTTACCTTTTGTTTGAGTTTCCTCTGCTTTATTAATTGCTGCTATGCCATCCATGTTAACTGCTGCTACATTAGTAGCAGCATAATTTCACCAGTGATTTGAAATGCTATCTTTCTTAAATACTAAATTTCTATAAATCTTGGGTATCTCTTTGAATTCTCCATTCTTTTTCATTAGGTTTTATATTTACTTATAAACAAATTCCATATGGTCTTGATAATGAAGAATTTATAAAAAAATATTTTCGATCTCTGGTAGACTTACCCCTCCCTTTTGATTTGTTTCCTCATTTTTTTCTGATGAACGATTAATGTTTCATCAACATTTTATAATCATCTTATTTTGTTCTAGGTGAAGAAACAAATGAGACTATTTTTAATGTGATCATGACGCACGTATAAAGTAACTTAGGAGAAAATAAAATCCTTAGGATCATGTGGCTTTCTGGCCAAGAAAATATCTCTGACATTTCTCTATCGTTTGTGTATGTATGTTTTAAGAGTGTTCTAATGCTTAAATCACGTAATTAAACAGGCTTTGTCGAGTTCTTGTTAGCTTTATGCCAAATATTTTAACAATTTTGTGGCTATTGAAAATGGAATCTTGATTTGCGTAATGTAATCTAGATAGTTATTGTTATTACATAAGACATTTATTAATTTTATATGTGAATTTTTCTAAATCGCAACATGTAAATTTTATTTTAGTAAGTCGTCTTGTTTGTAATAGGTTTTTAATTAATTCTTTTTGATTTTCTAAATTCACAATACATTCACATAACACATTTTTCTCTATCTTGAGATATACAAATACGTATGGTCAAATCTTATTTTATCCAGTGTTTTGATATTTATGAGTCTTACATTTTCTCAAAAGTAGTTTTGGCTTCTGTGGAAATTATTATGTGTTTTTCTTTCTTCTAATGCTTAATACTTTTGCAAAATATTGAAGTTAGTAATTCATTTCAGATTTATTTTTGTGAACGGTACCTAGCAAAAGCATAACTGGATTTAATTTCCAAATAAATAATATTTCAATCCCTGTAATGATGAAGTGCTTTCCCCTAAGTAATCTGAATCCTTTCCACATATACCAGAATCTGTTTCAAAATTCAAACTTTTATTCCCCTGAACTATTCGCTTATTCTTTGCCAATCTCATGCACTTTCAAGTATGTTCCTTTGCAATACATTTTATTGGACGGAGCAAATTACCTCTTTGTTTTTATTATTATTGTTCTTCTTATGTCTTGAACATTTTGGGGGCCATTTTTGCACATAATTTTTTTCATATTAACTTTAAGGTTATTTGACAAGTCCCGTAAACATCACTCTTTGGAATTTTTCAAGTTTAGCTTTATTGAATCTATTGATTAACATAGGGAGAATACATATATATGTGGCGTAACTTCCTAGCATCACTGCTGCCCGGCACATGGACACACGTGGGCATTTTGGTAGGAGCTGCTGAGTGGCTCCTGCGACAGGGGTATCAATGGACACATCTCCTGGGGCATCTGCTGGGACTTCTTCTTCCTTCATTCTCACAAGAGCTGGTGGTCACCAGACATACAGACCTGCCCATCTGATGGGGCAAATGCTATCTGAATAGTGAGTAAATTTCGGTGCATAATCATTAGGGAGGCCGCGGATGTCTGACATTTACTGGCCATGTGAATTGCTTCCCTGTGGAACTGCAGGAATATGTCCTTTGTCCCTATGGATAAATGAGAACTCTTTGTACAACTACGATGCATACTACCCTTTCTCTGCCCATGAAGAATTTTCCAGTCTGGGGTTTGTCTTTTCACCTTTTGACATTATTCTGGTTTTTGTTCGGACCAGGAAAAGTCAGCATTTTCCTCAGTGGCTTCTGGCTCTCTGGTCATTCAACAGTAGTTCCTATTTCAAGATTATGGCAATAATAACTATCAGGGCTTTGTGTCTCTACATAGAGTCTTTGCTTTTTCTGTAATTTTCCTCTTACTAAAAACATAAAATGAAAATTAATCAGATCTTTCTCATATTATGCGGCCACATACAAAAGGCCACATAACATATAACCGTACTGATAGGAACAATCCACGATAGGTAAATTCACACACACAGAAAATGGAGTGGTAGTCAGGGACAGGGAGAGGCGGGATGGGGATTGACAGCTTAATGGCTAGAGAGTTGATGAAGCTGTTGGACCACTAGATGGTGGTAAGGGTTGCCCCATATTAAAAATGTACTTGATGCCACGGAATGGTAATTTTGAAAATATTAAAAACACTTTATTTTATACAAGGGATATTATTGAAAATAAAAGATGAAAAAATTTGAGGAGATGCAGGACAGAGACAAAAATGAGGAGAAGCACAGCGTCAAGGAAGGGCAAGAACAGATCTGGAGTGGGGACTGGTGAGGGTGTTTGTGGGAGCTCTGGAGCCAGGGCTCCCCTGGGTGCTGGTGTTTCTTCTAATTCTTCTGATGTTTCAGGAACGGTTATGTCAGGTTGCTCTAGCTCTACCTCTGGATCTTGATCTTTCTCCTGCTCTTTCTCTTGCTCTTTCTCCTGATCTTTCTCTTGATCTTTCTGTTGCTCCTGCTCTGGATCTTGCGTCTGATCTACCACTTGCTCTGGATCTTGCTCCTGCTCTACCTCTTGCTCTGGATCTTGCTCCTGCTCTACTTCTTGCTCTGGCTTGGGCTCTGGATCTTGCTCTCGCTCTGCCTCTGGCAGTGGAGGTGGAGCTGGAACTGGAACTCGAGCCGAACATGGCAGCAGCTCTTGGGACAGTTGTTCAGCCTGGGCAGAAGCTGGAACTGGATAGACAACAATTGAAAATATCAATGTGAGTTTCTATGTCTCATCCAATGACACTGTCTTTCCAGAAGCCCAAGTCCAGAGGCCCAGCCTCAGGAAGTCTCCCCACACTGCAGAACACTGCATGATTGTTCTGAGTACTCAGTGCCCCTGTTCCCAGCCTGCTTCTGGAAACTCTGCTCTGTGTGGCCCAGCCCAGGCCCCTCCCCAAACCCGCACAGGCACCCACCCTCTTCCTCCTCACCCTCAGTCTCCGCCTCACTAGGCTCCAGGTGCTCCGGCTTCTCCAGCTGCGCCAGAAGAAGATCAGCCTTACGTTCCACCTCTGAACCTCGCATACTGATATGTACATAGGCCGAAAGAAACTTCAAAGAATGAAATTCAGGAGGCTCGTGGAAATCGGTGGTATAGAATTCCAGCCAGATCTTTAAGACAGAGGACATGGCACTGTGGGAGACAGGTGGGCAACAGCATCAGAGGCCTGGCCTATCCCTCTGTGCTGCCCTCCCAAGGCTCCCCTGAGTGAGCTGCAGTCTAGTACCCTCTGCCCGTGCCTGTCCATAGACCAGCCCATCCAATGTCCACCCCCAGTATGGCAGTTCTGGCGCAAGATGGGCCTGGCAGCCAAGGAGGGGCTGGCAAAAGCCTCCATGGGAGGAGCCTTCAACCACTGATGTGTCCACGTTTCCCTTCTTCAGGGAAACCTGACAACCTCCTCTGTCTGTGTCACTGCCCCATCCCTGCTGGAATGACCTGTCCACCCCAGGAGGGTGCTGTCTGCTCTGGGCATTACTCACTGGCAAACAGGAGGTGTCCAGCAATATCTGATAAATGAGGAAACAGAGGGAGGCGCTGCTCCCCTGGCCTACCCAGGGCCCTTGGAAAAGCCCAAACTTGACCTCACACGTGAATGTACTGCCCAAGTGTCGGCATGAAAATCTGCATATCCTTTTCCCAGTGACAGCAATCTCTTGGCCCTGACCACACTCTGCACCCTCAGCACCAGCTGAGCATCCCCATGGAGGCTCCAGCCCCGAGTGTGAGCGGGATGCTCTGCACACCTCCTGCTCTGGCTCAGCACGGGCTCTGGGGGTGTGGGCAGGGCTGGGTGGGAGGGCGAGGTGATGGATTCTCTCTCGGCTCACTCTGCTCTCCAGCCTCTCCCACACCCTACGGTGCCTGGGACCACATCCCCAGCCGTCTTGACTCCTTTCCCTGCAGGGAAAGCCTTGAGCCCTCAGCCCTGTAGCAGGAATCATAAGATGTGTGAGAGCCAGAGTTCTGCCAGCCCCCCACCCACACGCCCCCGCAGACTACACGCAGTTGTGTGGAGATGGGAGCCCCTCCTTCTGCACCTAAACTCCACTTACCATTTTAGCTGCTCCAGGGATTCCCCATCCCCGTCACAATCAGAAATCATGTTTCCATACCTAGAAGAGGTAAGGAGTGTGTCAAATCTACCACATGGTGGCACTACCTGCTTCTCATGTCTACTGTGACTGTCTCACCTCTGACTAGATTGGAAGCCCAGGAGGGCAGGGAATGCAGTCTCCTCGGTTCACTGGATCATGGTCAGTGCCCAGAAAGGGACTGCACATAGTGTGGCTTCACGTATGATTGTTGAAGGAATGAACCCCAACCAACTCCTCCCAAGATATCTGGGTGCACCTGAAGCCGCACTGCCCGTCTCTGGTCTCCCTGCTTTGAATTCACGCAGAAGCCTACAGATAGAATCTCAAATTTCCTGTAAAAATGTGAAAACAGTGAAGCCCAAGTCAACGAGGTCAGTGAGGGGGTGACAGAGACTTCCTCGTGGGGGTGTCAGGAATCCTGAATGAGGACGACCGCGGCCCCTCCAGCAGACCTTCCACAGGGCTGGACTCAGGAGCAGCACTTTCCATGGGGGACCCACTGGAGCTTGTTCCTGTGACCACCCACTGAACACAGGAGGAAACTGAGGCTCAGAGGGGTGTGGTGACAGTCCTAAGACTCACAGCTGGGAGGCGGCCTAGTGGCACTGTGTGATCCAGGGCCTGAGTGCTCACCTGAGGAAAAGCAGGTGCAGCACATGCCGGGGACCGGCAACGTTCTTGTAGCTTGACAGAAACAGGTGGACATAAGATTGGTCACCACCCAAGACAGCAGGCACCAGGTGCTCCATCCGCTTCTTCAGGGTGCGTGCCGGGAGAGGCCACACCATGTGGGTGGCATCTGAGCTCAATGAAGATGTGTCTTCACTCTAGGACAGGACAGGGGAGAGATACACAGTGACAGTACCGTGAACCCCAAGGAGGGCAGGGGCTGGAGGCCAGTCTTGACCCCAGGGAAGACATGAGAAGACAGCCTGAGGGCCCAGGGTTAATGGACAGGGTGGTGGTTGCCACCCCGGCAGTCCCCGTTCACCCTCCAGCCAGACCTGAGGTGTGAACACACCAGGACCAGCAGGTTTATAAACCCCCCACCCTCTGCCCCTGCCCTGGGAGGGTGTCCCATGTCCCCGTTCCCCACACACTCAGGAGGAGGGGGTGCAGTCACCCAGGGAGGCTCATAGTGCTGGCCTGGCCTTGCCCAACCTCCTCTGGGCCACCTGACATTACCTTTGGGGACCTCCTCCCAGACGGCCACAGGGGTCGAGGGCGAGGGCTGAACCAGCGCCGGAAGCATTGGACAAGCCTCTCAGCACAGGGCTTCCTGGGGCTACGGCCCCGGGACCTCGGGATACAGCACAACATCTCACTCTGCCTGTGGCCAAGTGAGCTGGGGAAGGGGCTGTGTATAGAATGTGGGTGCCAGGTTACCGAGTTCCGAGTTCTGTTGGGGTCTGTCGTCAAGGAAGTGAAGTCACTTCCTGATACCTCATTTCCTGAGCCCCTCCTCTGTGTTCAAGACTGCAAATGCCCCTCTGGGTACCTGTCTGCTGACCCTCCTTCCCCATGAACTCTCTCTATTGCCCACACTTCCACCAACACTGCCTGACCACACCCCTGTGCAAGGCCTGGGTGCAGCCAGCGTCACAGCTCGGAGGAGATACACGTAGGTTCATCCCCAGCTCCTGCTTCTTATCACTTTATGTGACCCTGGACAAGCCATTGTCACTCTCATGACCTCCCCAGTCTCCCCTTTTGCACAGTGGGGATCTTTCTAGCATCTTCTTCCTAGGGATGGCATCAGGCATGTGTGAGAAAACATCTCTGAAACCTATGGCCGGTGTCACATGCAGCTAATAAACAAGACTAGAGATAAAATCCACGACGGTGTGGAAGGTAGCATGGAATACGACTAACGACAGGCCTGGTTCCTGTCATATAATCTTGAAAATGTCACTTTTGCTCTGTTTTCCCTGTCTGCACCATGCGACAGTTGGAATTGCATGCATTCACATACTGCTTTCCTCCATAAAACCTCACAATGGCTTCGTGTGTATTTAGGTTTGGGCTCAAGTGCCACATCTCTGTCTGTGTGGTTGGCGACTCCTCAGGGGCTCCCAGTGGTCCCCACCATCTGCTGCACACATCCTCACGTAATCCCCTGCCCTGCAGTGTGGACTGGACTTAGTGACTCACTTCTAACCAATACAGGATCAAAAGTGAGAAGGTGTCACTTTCTAAATGTCATTGTAACACGCCTGTCTCTAGAGTCTTGTGCTCTGTCTCCTCTGTTCTCTCTGTTTGTATCCACCATATGCCAAGCATGGTGCCGAGAGCTGGAGAAAGAGCTGATTCAGCTGCACCCTGGCTTGGGAGATGATCCCAGGATAAGAAAGAGGAGAAGACGTGCTATCGAGTGCCTGACATTCTAAGAGAGGAAAGTGATCTAGGAGGCCCTCAGAATATTCTAGATTAGGAAGCTACCTGAAGATGGTAGGAAATGAACACCATTTGCAGAGAAGAACCAGAGCCGTTTGGTCCATTCTATGCCTTTACTCAACCGTATGAAATATAGAATTAGTAGTTTATCAAATTGCGTAAAAAATGTCAACTGTTATTTACATATAAACAAAATTTATAGATTTATTTGGAAGAATTGATATATTTTCCCTACTTATTTTCTCATCTGTGAACATGTACATCTCTTCATTGTCTTCAGTTTGTTCGTTTTTTCAATAACATTTTACACTCAGTGTTTAGAAATCATGATTGTAAAAATGCACCCTAATTATTCATGCAAACCTTATGAATGAAAATTTGGGGTGTTTCCAACCCTTAGTAATAGGTATTGTCATATTAACAATCTTGTCGACACCTCACCTTATAATTTTTCAAGGTTACATATGATATAGATTCCAGAATATTGGGTTACAGTGTAAAATAGTAAATATCCAAGTATAATTTTGCTAAATTTTGCGAGTTTCTGCTCCTTATGGGCTCTACCATTTGCATTCCACCACAATGTATTATAATACCTGTATCCCCACAGTCTCACTAACAAGTTTGTTATCAAAAAATTAAATTTTGCAAATCTAATAGGTGAAGTCTTGTATATTTCAATATATTTTAAATGTATAGTTCTCTATGAGGGATTTTAAGCACCTAATTAAGTATTGATGCCAATTTAAATTTTCTTTTGTGTTCTTAGATTGTTCATATATTTGGTTCATTTTTATTTCATTTTGTTGGTCATTTCCATCTCATTTTTTCACACATCATTGTATTAATGATATTATCCTAGTTTAAGAGGTTTTTAATTTTTTTTGCTTTTTTTTTAATTGAAACATTATTGATCACCCATTTTAAGTATTAGAGCTTGTAATTACTTTTTGTCGTGTCCTTTTGACCTAGTTGGTGGCATTTACCTTTTGTTTGAGTTTGCTTTGCTTTATTAATTGCTGCTATGCCATCCATGTTAACTGCTGCTACATTAGTAGCAGCATAATTTCACCAGTGATTTGAAATGCTATCTTTCTTAAATACTAAATTTCTATAAATCTTGGGTATCTCTTTGAATTCTCCATTCTTTTTCATTAGGTTTTATATTTACTTATAAACAAATTCCATATGGTCTTGATAATGAAGAATTTATAAAAAAATATTTTCGATCTCTGGTAGACTTACCCCTCCCTTTTGATTTGTTTCCTCATTTTTTTCTGATGAACGATTAATGTTTCATCAACATTTTATAATCATCTTATTTTGTTCTAGGTGAAGAAACAAATGAGACTATTTTTAATGTGATCATGACGCACGTATAAAGTAACTTAGGAGAAAATAAAATCCTTAGGATCATGTGGCTTTCTGGCCAAGAAAATATCTCTGACATTTCTCTATCGTTTGTGTATGTATGTTTTAAGAGTGTTCTAATGCTTAAATCACGTAATTAAACAGGCTTTGTCGAGTTCTTGTTAGCTTTATGCCAAATATTTTAACAATTTTGTGGCTATTGAAAATGGAATCTTGATTTGCGTAATGTAATCTAGATAGTTATTGTTATTACATAAGACATTTATTAATTTTATATGTGAATTTTTCTAAATCGCAACATGTAAATTTTATTTTAGTAAGTCGTCTTGTTTGTAATAGGTTTTTAATTAATTCTTTTTGATTTTCTAAATTCACAATACATTCACATAACACATTTTTCTCTATCTTGAGATATACAAATACGTATGGTCAAATCTTATTTTATCCAGTGTTTTGATATTTATGAGTCTTACATTTTCTCAAAAGTAGTTTTGGCTTCTGTGGAAATTATTATGTGTTTTTCTTTCTTCTAATGCTTAATACTTTTGCAAAATATTGAAGTTAGTAATTCATTTCAGATTTATTTTTGTGAACGGTACCTAGCAAAAGCATAACTGGATTTAATTTCCAAATAAATAATATTTCAATCCCTGTAATGATGAAGTGCTTTCCCCTAAGTAATCTGAATCCTTTCCACATATACCAGAATCTGTTTCAAAATTCAAACTTTTATTCCCCTGAACTATTCGCTTATTCTTTGCCAATCTCATGCACTTTCAAGTATGTTCCTTTGCAATACATTTTATTGGATGGAGCAAATTACCTCTTTGTTTTTATTATTATTGTTCTTCTTATGTCTTGAACATTTTGGGGGCCATTTTTGCACATAATTTTTTTCATATTAACTTTGAGGTTATTTGACAAGTCCCGTAAACATCACTCTTTGGAATTTTTCAAGTTTAGCTTTATTGAATCTATTGATTAACATAGGGAGAATACATATATATGTGGCGTAACTTCCTAGCATCACTGCTGCCCGGCACATGGACACACGTGGGCATTTTGGTAGGAGCTGCTGAGTGGCTCCTGCGACAGGGGTATCAATGGACACATCTCCTGGGGCATCTGCTGGGACTTCTTCTTCCTTCATTCTCACAAGAGCTGGTGGTCACCAGACATACAGACCTGCCCATCTGATGGGGCAAATGCTATCTGAATAGTGAGTAAATTTCGGTGCATAATCATTAGGGAGGCCGCGGATGTCTGACATTTACTGGCCATGTGAATTGCTTCCCTGTGGAACTGCAGGAATATGTCCTTTGTCCCTATGGATAAATGAGAACTCTTTGTACAACTACGATGCATACTACCCTTTCTCTGCCCATGAAGAATTTTCCAGTCTTGGGTTTGTCTTTTCACCTTTTGACATTATTCTGGTTTTTGTTCGGACCAGGAAAAGTCAGCATTTTCCTCAGTGGCTTCTGGCTCTCTGGTCATTCAACAGTAGTTCCTATTTCAAGATTATGGCAATAATAACTATCAGGGCTTTGTGTCTCTACATAGAGTCTTTGATTTTTCTGTAATTTTCCTCTTACTAAAAACATAAAATGAAAATTAATCAGATCTTTCTCATATTATGCGGCCACATACAAAAGGCCACATAACATATAACCGTACTGATAGGAACAATCCACGATAGGTAAATTCACACACACAGAAAATGGAGTGGTAGTCAGGGACAGGGAGAGGCGGGATGGGGATTGACAGCTTAATGGCTAGAGAGTTGATGAAGCTGTTGGACCACTAGATGGTGGTAAGGGTTGCCCCATATTAAAAATGTACTTGATGCCACTGAATGGTAATTTTGAAAATATTAAAAACACTTTATTTTATACAAGGGATATTATTGAAAATAAAAGATGAAAAAATTTGAGGAGATGCAGGACAGAGACAAAAATGAGGAGAAGCACAGCGTCAAGGAAGGGCAAGAACAGATCTGGAGTGGGGACTGGTGAGGGTGTTTGTGGGAGCTCTGGAGCCAGGGCTCCCCTGGGTGCTGGTGTTTCTTCTAATTCTTCTGATGTTTCAGGAACGGTTATGTCAGGTTGCTCTAGCTCTACCTCTGGATCTTGAACTTTCTCCTGCTCTTTCTCTTGCTCTTTCTCCTGATCTTTCTCTTGATCTTTCTGTTGCTCCTGCTCTGGATCTTGCGTCTGATCTACCACTTGCTCTGGATCTTGCTCCTGCTCTACCTCTTGCTCTGGATCTTGCTCCTGCTCTACTTCTTGCTCTGGCTTGGGCTCTGGATCTTGCTCTCGCTCTGCCTCTGGCAGTGGAGGTGGAGCTGGAGCTGGAACTCGAGCCGAACATGGCAGCAGCTCTTGGGACAGTTGTTCAGCCTGGGCAGAAGCTGGAACTGGATAGACAACAATTGAAAATATCAATGTGAGTTTCTATGTCTCATCCAATGACACTGTCTTTCCAGAAGCCCAAGTCCAGAGGCCCAGCCTCAGGAAGTCTCCCCACACTGCAGAACACTGCATGATTGTTCTGAGTACTCAGTGCCCCTGTCCCCAGCCTGCTTCTGGAAACTCTGCTCTGTGTGGCCCAGCCCAGGCCCCTCCCCAAACCCGCACAGGCACCCACCCTCTTCCTCCTCACCCTCAGTCTCCGCCTCACTAGGCTCCAGGTGCTCCAGCTTCTCCAGCTGCGCCAGAAGAAGATCAGCCTTACGCTCCACCTCTGAACCTCGCATACTGATATGTACATAGGCCGAAAGAAACTTCAAAGAATGAAATTCAGGAGGCTCGTGGAAATCGGTGGAATAGAATTCCAGCCAGATCTTTAAGACAGAGGACATGGCACTGTGGGAGACAGGTGGGCAACAGCATCAGAGGCCTGGCCTATCCCTCTATGCTGCCCTCCCAAGGCTCCCCTGAGTGAGCTGCAGTCTAGTACCCTCTGCCCGTGCCTGTCCATAGACCAGCCCATCCAATGTCCACCCCCAGTATGGCAGTTCTGGCGCAAGATGGGCCTGGCAGCCAAGGAGGGGCTGGCAAAAGCCTCCATGGGAGGAGCCTTCAACCACTGATGTGACCACGTTTCCCTTCTTCAGGGAAACCTGACAACCTCCTCTGTCTGTGTCACTGCCCCATCCCTGCTGGAATGACCTGTCCACCCCAGGAGGGTGCTGTCTGCTCTGGGCATTACTCACTGGCAAACAGGAGGTGTCCAGCAATATCTGATAAATGAGGAAACAGAGGGAGGCGCTGCTCCCCTGGCCTACCCAGGGCCCTTGGAAAAGCCCAAACTTGACCTCACACGTGAATGTACTGCCCAAGTGTCGGCATGAAAATCTGCATATCCTTTTCCCAGTGACAGCAATCTCTTGGCCCTGACCACACTCTGCACCCTCAGCACCAGCTGAGCATCCCCATGGAGGCTCCAGCCCCGAGTGTGAGCGGGATGCTCTGCACACCTCCTGCTCTGGCTCAGCACGGGCTCTGGGGGTGTGGGCAGGGCTGGGTGGGAGGGCGAGGGGATGGATTCTCTCTGGGCTCACTCTGCTCTCCAGCCTCTCCCACACCCTACAGTGCCTGGGACCACATCCCCAGCCGTCTTGACTCCTTTCCCTGCAGGGAAAGCCTTGAGCCCTCAGCCCTGTAGCAGGAATCATAAGATGTGTGAGAGCCAGAGTTCTGCCAGCCCCCCACCCACACGCCCCCGCAGACTACACGCAGTTGTGTGGAGATGGGAGCCCCTCCTTCTGCACCTAAACTCCACTTACCATTTTAGCTGCTCCAGGGATTCCCCATCCCCGTCACAATCAGAAATCATGTTTCCATACCTAGAAGAGGTCAGGAGTGTGTCAAATCTACCACATGGTGGCACTACCTGCTTCTCATGTCTACTGTGACTGTCTCACCTCTGACTAGATTGGAAGCCCAGGAGGGCAGGGAATGCAGTCTCCTCGGTTCATTGGATCATGGTCAGTGCCCAGAAAGGGACTGCACATAGTGTGGCTTCACGTATGATTGTTGAAGGAATGAACCCCAACCAACTCCTCCCAAGATATCTGGGTGCACCTGAAGCCGCACTGCCCGCCTCTGGTCTCCCTGCTTTGAATTCACGCAGAAGCCTACAGATAGAATCTCAAATTTCCTGTAAAAATGTGAAAACAGTGAAGCCCAAGTCAACGAGGTCAGTGAGGGGGTGACAGAGACTTCCTCGTGGGGGTGTCAGGAATCCTGAATGAGGACGACCGCGGCCCCTCCAGCAGACCTTCCACAGGGCTGGACTCAGGAGCAGCACTTTCCATGGGGGACCCACTGGAGCTTGTTCCTGTGACCACCCACTGAACACAGGAGGAAACTGAGGCTCAGAGGGGTGTGGTGACAGTCCTAAGACTCACAGCTGGGAGGCGGCCTAGTGGCACTGTGTGATCCAGGGCCTGAGTGCTCACCTGAGGAAAAGCAGGTGCAGCACATGCCGGGGACTGGCAACGTTCTTGTAGCTTGACAGAAACAGGTGGACATAAGATTGGTCACCACCCAAGACAGCAGGCACCAGGTGCTCCACCCGCTTCTTCAGGGTGCGTGCCGGGAGAGGCCACACCATGTGGGTGGCATCTGAGCTCAATGAAGATGTGTCTTCACTCTAGGACAGGACAGGGGAGAGATACACAGTGACAGTACCGTGAACCCCAAGGAGGGCAGGGGCTGGAGGCCAGTCTTGACCCCAGGGAGGACATGAGAAGACAGCCTGAGGGCCCAGGGTTAATGGACAGGGTGGTGGTTGCCACCCCGGCAGTCCCCGTTCACCCTCCAGCCAGACCTGAGGTGTGAACACACCAGGACCAGCAGGTTTATAAACCCCCCACCCTCTGCCCCTGCCCTGGGAGGGTGTCCCATGTCCCCGTTCCCCACACACTCAGGAGGAGGGGGTGCAGTCACCCAGGGAGGCTCATAGTGCTGGCCTGGCCTTGCCCAACCTCCTCTGGGCCACCTGACATTACCTTTGGGGACCTCCTCCCAGACGGCCACAGGGGTCGAGGGCGAGGGCTGAACCAGCGCCGGAAGCATTGGACAAGCCTCTCAGCACAGGGCTTCCTGGGGCTACGGCCCCGGGACCTCGGGATACAGCACAACATCTCACTCTGCCTGTGGCCAAGTGAGCTGGGGAAGGGGCTGTGTATAGAATGTGGGTGCCAGGTTACCGAGTTCCGAGTTCTGTTGGGGTCTGTCGTCAAGGAAGTGAAGTCACTTCCTGATACCTCATTTCCTGAGCCCCTCCTCTGTGTTCAAGACTGCAAATGCCCCTCTGGGTACCTGTCTGCTGACCCTCCTTCCCCATGAACTCTCTCTATTGCCCACACTTCCACCAACACTGCCTGACCACACCCCTGTGCAAGGCCTGGGTGCAGCCAGCGTCACAGCTCGGAGGAGATACACGTAGGTTCATCCCCAGCTCCTGCTTCTTATCACTTTATGTGACCCTGGACAAGCCATTGTCACTCTCATGACCTCCCCAGTCTCCCCTTTTGCACAGTGGGGATCTTTCTAGCATCTTCTTCCTAGGGATGGCATCAGGCATGTGTGAGAAAACATCTCTGAAACCTATGGCCGGTGTCACATGCAGCTAATAAACAAGACTAGAGATAAAATCCACGACGGTGTGGAAGGTAGCATGGAATACGACTAACGACAGGCCTGGTTCCTGTCATATAATCTTGAAAATGTCACTTTTGCTCTTGGTCTGTTTTCCCTGTCTGCACCATGCGACAGTTGGAATTTCATGCATTCACATACTGCTTTCCTCCATAAAACCTCACAATGGCTTCGTGTGTATTTAGGTTTGGGCTCAAGTGCCACATCTCTGTCTGTGTGGTTGGCGACTCCTCAGGGGCTCCCAGTGGTCCCCACCATCTGCTGCACACATCCTCACGTAATCCCCTGCCCTGCAGTGTGGACTGGACTTAGTGACTCACTTCTAACCAATACAGGATCAAAAGTGAGAAGGTGTCACTTTCTAAATGTCATTGTAACACGCCTGTCTCTAGAGTCTTGTGCTCTGTCTCCTCTGTTCTCTCTGTTTGTATCCACCATATGCCAAGCATGGTGCCGAGAGCTGGAGAAAGAGCTGATTCAGCTGCACCCTGGCTTGGGAGATGATCCCAGGATAAGAAAGAGGAGAAGACGTGCTATCGAGTGCCTGACATTCTAAGAGAGGAAAGTGATCTAGGAGGCCCTCAGAATATTCTAGATTAGGAAGCTACCTGAAGATGGTAGGAAATGAACACCATTTGCAGAGAAGAACCAGAGCCGTTTGGTCCATTCTATGCCTTTACTCAACCGTATGAAATATAGAATTAGTAGTTTATCAAATTGCGTAAAAAATGTCAACTGTTATTTACATATAAACAAAATTTATAGATTTATTTGGAAGAATTGATATATTTTCCCTACTTATTTTCTCATCTGTGAACATGTACATCTCTTCATTGTCTTCAGTTTGTTCGTTTTTTCAATAACATTTTACACTCAGTGTTTAGAAATCATGATTGTAAAAATGCACCCTAATTATTCATGCAAACCTTATGAATGAAAATTTGGGGTGTTTCCAACCCTTAGTAATAGGTATTGTCATATTAACAATCTTGTCGACACCTCACCTTATAATTTTTCAAGGTTACATATGATATAGATTCCAGAATATTGGGTTACAGTGTAAAATAGTAAATATCCAAGTATAATTTTGCTAAATTTTGCGAGTTTCTGCTCCTTATGGGCTCTACCATTTGCATTCCACCACAATGTATTATAATACCTGTATCCCCACAGTCTCACTAACAAGTTTGTTATCAAAAAATTAAATTTTGCAAATCTAATAGGTGAAGTCTTGTATATTTCAATATATTTTAAATGTATAGTTCTCTATGAGGGATTTTAAGCACCTAATTAAGTATTGATGCCAATTTAAATTTCCTTTTGTGTTCTTAGATTGTTCATATATTTTGTTCATTTTTATTTCATTTTGTTGGTCATTTCCATCTCATTTTTTCACACATCATTGTATTAATGATATTATCCTAGTTTAAGAGGTTTTTAATTTTTTTTGCTTTTTTTTAATTGAAACATTATTGATCACCCATTTTAAGTATTAGAGCTTGTAATTAGTTTTTGTCGTGTCCTTTTGACCTAGTTGGTGGCATTTACCTTTTGTTTGAGTTTGCTTTGCTTTATTAATTGCTGCTATGCCATCCATGTTAACTGCTGCTACATTAGTAGCAGCATAATTTCACCAGTGATTTGAAATGCTATCTTTCTTAAATACTAAATTTCTATAAATCTTGGGTATCTCTTTGAATTCTCCATTCTTTTTCATTAGGTTTTATATTTACTTATAAACAAATTCCATATGGTCTTGATAATGAAGAATTTATAAAAAAATATTTTCGATCTCTGGTAGACTTACCCCTCCCTTTTGATTTGTTTCCTCATTTTTTTCTGATGAACGATTAATGTTTCATCAACATTTTATAATCATCTTATTTTGTTCTAGGTGAAGAAACAAATGAGACTATTTTTAATGTGATCATGACGCACGTATAAAGTAACTTAGGAGAAAATAAAATCCTTAGGATCATGTGGCTTTCTGGCCAAGAAAATATCTCTGACATTTCTCTATCGTTTGTGTATGTATGTTTTAAGAGTGTTCTAATGCTTAAATCACGTAATTAAACAGGCTTTGTCGAGTTCTTGTTAGCTTTATGCCAAATATTTTAACAATTTTGTGGCTATTGAAAATGGAATCTTGATTTGCGTAATGTAATCTAGATAGTTATTGTTATTACATAAGACATTTATTAATTTTATATGTGAATTTTTCTAAATCGCAACATGTAAATTTTATTTTAGTAAGTCGTCTTGTTTGTAATAGGTTTTTAATTAATTCTTTTTGATTTTCTAAATTCACAATACATTCACATAACATATTTTTCTCTATCTTGAGATACACAAATACGTATGGTCAAATCTTATTTTATCCAGTGTTTTGATATTTATGAGTCTTACATTTTCTCAAAAGTAGTTTTGGCTTCTGTGGAAATTATTATGTGTTTTTCTTTCTTCTAATGCTTAATACTTTTGCAAAATATTGAAGTTAGTAATTCATTTCAGATTTATTTTTGTGAACGGTACCTAGCAAAAGCATAACTGGATTTAATTTCCAAATAAATAATATTTCAATCCCTGTAATGATGAAGTGCTTTCCCCTAAGTAATCTGAATCCTTTCCACATATACCAGAATCTGTTTCAAAATTCAAACTTTTATTCCCCTGAACTATTCGCTTATTCTTTGCCAATCTCATGCACTTTCAAGTATGTTCCTTTGCAATACATTTTATTGGACGGAGCAAATTACCTCTTTGTTTTTATTATTATTGTTCTTCTTATGTCTTGAACATTTTGGGGGCCATTTTTGCACATAATTTTTTTCATATTAACTTTGAGGTTATTTGACAAGTCCCCTAAACATCACTCTTTGGAATTTTTCAAGTTTAGCTTTATTGAATCTATTGATTAACATAGGGAGAATACATATATATGTGGCGTAACTTCCTAGCATCACTGCTGCCCGGCACATGGACACACGTGGGCATTTTGGTAGGAGCTGCTGAGTGGCTCCTGCGACAGGGGTATCAATGGACACATCTCCTGGGGCATCTGCTGGGACTTCTTCTTCCTTCATTCTCACAAGAGCTGGTGGTCACCAGACATACAGAGCTGCCCATCTGATGGGGCAAATGCTATCTGAATAGTGAGTAAATTTCGGTGCATAAGCATTAGGGAGGCCGCGGATGTCTGACATTTACTGGCCATGTGAATTGCTTCCCTGTGGAACTGCAGGAATATGTCCTTTGTCCCTATGGATAAATGAGAACTCTTTGTACAACTACGATGCATACTACCCTTTCTCTGCCCATGAAGAATTTTCCAGTCTTGGGTTTGTCTTTTCACCTTTTGACATTATTCTGGTTTTTGTTCGGACCAGGAAAAGTCAGCATTTTCCTCAGTGGCTTCTGGCTCTCTGGTCATTCAACAGTAGTTCCTATTTCAAGATTATGGCAATAATAACTATCAGGGCTTTGTGTCTCTACATAGAGTCTTTGCTTTTTCTGTAATTTTCCTCTTACTAAAAACATAAAATGAAAATTAATCAGATCTTTCTCATATTATGCGGCCACATACAAAAGGCCACATAACATATAACCGTACTGATAGGAACAATCCACGATAGGTAAATTCACACACACAGAAAATGGAGTGGTAGTCAGGGACAGGGAGAGGCGGGATGGGGATTGACAGCTTAATGGCTAGAGAGTTGATGAAGCTGTTGGACCACTAGATGGTGGTAAGGGTTGCCCCATATTAAAAATGTACTTGATGCCACTGAATGGTAATTTTGAAAATATTAAAAACACTTTATTTTATACAAGGGATATTATTGAAAATAAAAGATGAAAAAATTTGAGGAGATGCAGGACAGAGACAAAAATGAGGAGAAGCACAGCGTCAAGGAAGGGCAAGAACAGATCTGGAGTGGGGACTGGTGAGGGTGTTTGTGGGAGCTCTGGAGCCAGGGCTCCCCTGGGTGCTGGTGTTTCTTCTAATTCTTCTGATGTTTCAGGAACGGTTATGTCAGGTTGCTCTAGCTCTACCTCTGGATCTTGATCTTTCTCCTGCTCTTTCTCTTGCTCTTTCTCCTGATCTTTCTCTTGATCTTTCTGTTGCTCCTGCTCTGGATCTTGCGTCTGATCTACCACTTGCTCTGGATCTTGCTCCTGCTCTACCTCTTGCTCTGGATCTTGCTCCTGCTCTACTTCTTGCTCTGGCTTGGGCTCTGGATCTTGCTCTCGCTCTGCCTCTGGCAGTGGAGGTGGAGCTGGAGCTGGAACTCGAGCCGAACATGGCAGCAGCTCTTGGGACAGTTGTTCAGCCTGGGCAGAAGCTGGAACTGGATAGACAACAATTGAAAATATCAATGTGAGTTTCTATGTCTCATCCAATGACACTGTCTTTCCAGAAGCCCAAGTCCAGAGGCCCAGCCTCAGGAAGTCTCCCCACACTGCAGAACACTGCATGATTGTTCTGAGTACTCAGTGCCCCTGTCCCCAGCCTGCTTCTGGAAACTCTGCTCTGTGTGGCCCAGCCCAGGCCCCTCACCAAACCCGCACAGGCACCCACCCTCTTCCTCCTCACCCTCAGTCTCCGCCTCACTAGGCTCCAGGTGCTCCGGCTTCTCCAGCTGCGCCAGAAGAAGATCAGCCTTACGCTCCACCTCTGAACCTCGCATACTGATATGTACATAGGCCGAAAGAAACTTCAAAGAATGAAATTCAGGAGGCTCGTGGAAATCGGTGGTATAGAATTCCAGCCAGATCTTTAAGACAGAGGACATGGCACTGTGGGAGACAGGTGGGCAACAGCATCAGAGGCCTGGCCTATCCCTCTATGCTGCCCTCCCAAGGCTCCCCTGAGTGAGCTGCAGTCTAGTACCCTCTGCCCGTGCCTGTCCATAGACCAGCCCATCCAATGTCCACCCCCAGTATGGCAGTTCTGGCGCAAGATGGGCCTGGCAGCCAAGGAGGGGCTGGCAAAAGCCTCCATGGGAGGAGCCTTCAACCACTGATGTGACCACGTTTCCCTTCTTCAGGGAAACCTGACAACCTCCTCTGTCTGTGTCACTGCCCCATCCCTGCTGGAATGACCTGTCCACCCCAGGAGGGTGCTGTCTGCTCTGGGCATTACTCACTGGCAAACAGGAGGTGTCCAGCAATATCTGATAAATGAGGAAACAGAGGGAGGCGCTGCTCCCCTGGCCTACCCAGGGCCCTTGGAAAAGCCCAAACTTGACCTCACACGTGAATGTACTGCCCAAGTGTCGGCATGAAAATCTGCATATCCTTTTCCCAGTGACAGCAATCTCTTGGCCCTGACCACACTCTGCACCCTCAGCACCAGCTGAGCATCCCCATGGAGGCTCCAGCCCCGAGTGTGAGCGGGATGCTCTGCACACCTCCTGCTCTGGCTCAGCACGGGCTCTGGGGGTGTGGGCAGGGCTGGGTGGGAGGGCGAGGGGATGGATTCTCTCTGGGCTCACTCTGCTCTCCAGCCTCTCCCACACCCTACGGTGCCTGGGACCACATCCCCAGCCGTCTTGACTCCTTTCCCTGCAGGGAAAGCCTTGAGCCCTCAGCCCTGTAGCAGGAATCATAAGATGTGTGAGAGCCAGAGTTCTGCCAGCCCCCCACCCACAGGCCCCCGCAGACTACACGCAGTTGTGTGGAGATGGGAGCCCCTCCTTCGGCACCTAATCTCCACTTACCATTTTAGCTGCTCCAGGGATTCCCCATCCCCGTCACAATCAGAAATCATGTTTCCATACCTAGAAGAGGTCAGGAGTGTGTCAAATCTACCACATGGTGGCACTACCTGCTTCTCATGTCTACTGTGACTGTCTCACCTCTGACTAGATTGGAAGCCCAGGAGGGCAGGGAATGCAGTCTCCTCGGTTCATTGGATTATGGTCAGTGCCCAGAAAGGGACTGCACATAGTGTGGCTTCACGTATGATTGTTGAAGGAATGAACCCCAACCAACTCCTCCCAAGATATCTGGGTGCACCTGAAGCCGCACTGCCCGCCTCTGGTCTCCCTGCTTTGAATTCACGCAGAAGCCTACAGATAGAATCTCAAATTTCCTGTAAAAATGTGAAAACAGTGAAGCCCAAGTCAACGAGGTCAGTGAGGGGGTGACAGAGACTTCCTCGTGAGGGTGTCAGGAATCCTGAATGAGGACGACCGCGGCCCCTCCAGCAGACCTTCCACAGGGCTGGACTCAGGAGCAGCACTTTCCATGGGGGACCCACTGGAGCTTGTTCCTGTGACCACCCACTGAACACAGGAGGAAACTGAAGCTCACAGGGGTGTGGTGACAGTCCTAAGACTCACAGCTGGGAGGCGGCCTAGTGGCACTGTGTGATCCAGGGCCTGAGTGCTCACCTGAGGAAAAGCAGGTGCAGCACATGCCAGGGACTGGCAACGTTCTTGTAGCTTGACAGAAACAGGTGGACATAAGATTGGTCACCACCCAAGACAGCAGGCACCAGGTGCTCCACCCGCTTCTTCAGGGTGCGTGCCGGGAGAGGCCACACCATGTGGGTGGCATCTGAGCTCAATGAAGATGTGTCTTCACTCTAGGACAGGACAGGGGAGAGATACACAGTGACAGTACCGTGAACCCCAAGGAGGGCAGGGGCTGGAGGCCAGTCTTGACCCCAGGGAGGACATGAGAAGACAGCCTGAGGGCCCAGGGTTAATGGACAGGGTGGTGGTTGCCACCCCGGCAGTCCCCGTTCACCCTCCAGCCAGACCTGAGGTGTGAACACACCAGGACCAGCAGGTTTATAAACCCCCCACCCTCTGCCCCTGCCCTGGGAGGGTGTCCCATGTCCCCCGTTCCCCACACACTCAGGAGGAGGGGGTGCAGTCACCCAGGGAGGCTCATAGTGCTGGCCTGGCCTTGCCCAACCTCCTCTGGGCCACCTGACATTACCTTTGGGGACCTCCTCCCAGACGGCCACAGGGGTCGAGGGCGAGGGCTGAACCAGCGCCGGAAGCATTGGACAAGCCTCTCAGCACAGGGCTTCCTGGGGCTACGGCCCCGGGACCTCGGGATACAGCACAACATCTCACTCTGCCTGTGGCCAAGTGAGCTGGGGAAGGGGCTGTGTATAGAATGTGGGTGCCAGGTTACCGAGTTCCGAGTTCTGTTGGGGTCTGTCGTCAAGGAAGTGAAGTCACTTCCTGATACCTCATTTCCTGAGCCCCTCCTCTGTGTTCAAGACTGCAAATGCCCCTCTGGGTACCTGTCTGCTGACCCTCCTTCCCCATGAACTCTCTCTATTGCCCACACTTCCACCAACACTGCCTGACCACACCCCTGTGCAAGGCCTGGGTGCAGCCAGCGTCACAGCTCGGAGGAGATACACGTAGGTTCATCCCCAGCTCCTGCTTCTTATCACTTTATGTGACCCTGGACAAGCCATTGTCACTCTCATGACCTCCCCAGTCTCCCCTTTTGCACAGTGGGGATCTTTCTAGCATCTTCTTCCTAGGGATGGCATCAGGCATGTGTGAGAAAACATCTCTGAAACCTATGGCCGGTGTCACATGCAGCTAATAAACAAGACTAGAGATAAAATCCACGACGGTGTGGAAGGTAGCATGGAATACGACTAACGACAGGCCTGGTTCCTGTCATATAATCTTGAAAATGTCACTTTTGCTCTTGGTCTGTTTTCCCTGTCTGCACCATGCGACAGTTGGAATTTCATGCATTCACATACTGCTTTCCTCCATAAAACCTCACAATGGCTTCGTGTGTATTTAGGTTTGGGCTCAAGTGCCACATCTCTGTCTGTGTGGTTGGCGACTCCTCAGGGGCTCCCAGTGGTCCCCACCATCTGCTGCACACATCCTCACGTAATCCCCTGCCCTGCAGTGTGGACTGGACTTAGTGACTCACTTCTAACCAATACAGGATCAAAAGTGAGAAGGTGTCACTTTCTAAATGTCATTGTAACACGCCTGTCTCTAGAGTCTTGTGCTCTGTCTCCTCTGTTCTCTCTGTTTGTATCCACCATATGCCAAGCATGGTGCCGAGAGCTGGAGAAAGAGCTGATTCAGCTGCACCCTGGCTTGGGAGATGATCCCAGGATAAGAAAGAGGAGAAGACGTGCTATCGAGTGCCTGACATTCTAAGAGAGGAAAGTGATCTAGGAGGCCCTCAGAATATTCTAGATTAGGAAGCTACCTGAAGATGGTAGGAAATGAACACCATTTGCAGAGAAGAACCAGAGCCGTTTGGTCCATTCTATGCCTTTACTCAACCGTATGAAATATAGAATTAGTAGTTTATCAAATTGCGTAAAAAATGTCAACTGTTATTTACATATAAACAAAATTTATAGATTTATTTGGAAGAATTGATATATTTTCCCTACTTATTTTCTCATCTGTGAACATGTACATCTCTTCATTGTCTTCAGTTTGTTCGTTTTTTCAATAACATTTTACACTCAGTGTTTAGAAATCATGATTGTAAAAATGCACCCTAATTATTCATGCAAACCTTATGAATGAAAATTTGGGGTGTTTCCAACCCTTAGTAATAGGTATTGTCATATTAACAATCTTGTCGACACCTCACCTTATAATTTTTCAAGGTTACATATGATATAGATTCCAGAATATTGGGTTACAGTGTAAAATAGTAAATATCCAAGTATAATTTTGCTAAATTTTGCGAGTTTCTGCTCCTTATGGGCTCTACCATTTGCATTCCACCACAATGTCTTATGATACCTGTATCCCCACAGTCTCACTAACAAGTTTGTTATCAAAAAATTAAATTTTGCAAATCTAATAGGTGAAGTCTTGTATATTTCAATATATTTTAAATGTATAGTTCTCTATGAGGGATTTTAAGCACCTAATTAAGTATTGATGCCAATTTAAATTTCCTTTTGTGTTCTTAGATTGTTCATATATTTTGTTCATTTTTATTTCATTTTGTTGGTCATTTCCATCTCATTTTTTCACACATCATTGTATTAATGATATTATCCTAGTTTAAGAGGTTTTTAATTTTTTTTGCTTTTTTTTAATTGAAACATTATTGATCACCCATTTTAAGTATTAGAGCTTGTAATTAGTTTTTGTCGTGTCCTTTTGACCTAGTTGGTGGCATTTACCTTTTGTTTGAGTTTGCTTTGCTTTATTAATTGCTGCTATGCCATCCATGTTAACTGCTGCTACATTAGTAGCAGCATAATTTCACCAGTGATTTGAAATGCTATCTTTCTTAAATACTAAATTTCTATAAATCTTGGGTATCTCTTTGAATTCTCCATTCTTTTTCATTAGGTTTTATATTTACTTATAAACAAATTCCATATGGTCTTGATAATGAAGAATTTATAAAAAAATATTTTCGATCTCTGGTAGACTTACCCCTCCCTTTTGATTTGTTTCCTCATTTTTTTCTGATGAACGATTAATGTTTCATCAACATTTTATAATCATCTTATTTTGTTCTAGGTGAAGAAACAAATGAGACTATTTTTAATGTGATCATGACGCACGTATAAAGTAACTTAGGAGAAAATAAAATCCTTAGGATCATGTGGCTTTCTGGCCAAGAAAATATCTCTGACATTTCTCTATCGTTTGTGTATGTATGTTTTAAGAGTGTTCTAATGCTTAAATCACGTAATTAAACAGGCTTTGTCGAGTTCTTGTTAGCTTTATGCCAAATATTTTAACAATTTTGTGGCTATTGAAAATGGAATCTTGATTTGCGTAATGTAATCTAGATAGTTATTGTTATTACATAAGACATTTATTAATTTTATATGTGAATTTTTCTAAATCGCAACATGTAAATTTTATTTTAGTAAGTCGTCTTGTTTGTAATAGGTTTTTAATTAATTCTTTTTGATTTTCTAAATTCACAATACATTCACATAACACATTTTTCTCTATCTTGAGATACACAAATACGTATGGTCAAATCTTATTTTATCCAGTGTTTTGATATTTATGAGTCTTACATTTTCTCAAAAGTAGTTTTGGCTTCTGTGTAAATTATTATGTGTTTTTCTTTCTTCTAATGCTTAATACTTTTGCAAAATATTGAAGTTAGTAATTCATTTCAGATTTATTTTTGTGAACGGTACCTAGCAAAAGCATAACTGGATTTAATTTCCAAATAAATAATATTTCAATCCCTGTAATGATGAAGTGCTTTCCCCTAAGTAATCTGAATCCTTTCCACATATACCAGAATCTGTTTCAAAATTCAAACTTTTATTCCCCTGAACTATTCGCTTATTCTTTGCCAATCTCATGCACTTTCAAGTATGTTCCTTTGCAATACATTTTATTGGACGGAGCAAATTACCTCTTTGTTTTTATTATTATTGTTCTTCTTATGTCTTGAACATTTTGGGGGCCATTTTTGCACATAATTTTTTTCATATTAACTTTGAGGTTATTTGACAAGTCCCCTAAACATCACTCTTTGGAATTTTTCAAGTTTAGCTTTATTGAATCTATTGATTAACATAGGGAGAATACATATATATGTGGCGTAACTTCCTAGCATCACTGCTGCCCGGCACATGGACACACGTGGGCATTTTGGTAGGAGCTGCTGAGTGGCTCCTGCGACAGGGGTATCAATGGACACATCTCCTGGGGCATCTGCTGGGACTTCTTCTTCCTTCATTCTCACAAGAGCTGGTGGTCACCAGACATACAGACCTGCCCATCTGATGGGGCAAATGCTATCTGAATAGTGAGTAAATTTCGGTGCATAATCATTAGGGAGGCCGCGGATGTCTGACATTTACTGGCCATGTGAATTGCTTCCCTGTGGAACTGCAGGAATATGTCCTTTGTCCCTATGGATAAATGAGAACTCTTTGTACAACTACGATGCATACTACCCTTTCTCTGCCCATGAAGAATTTTCCAGTCTGGGGTTTGTCTTTTCACCTTTTGACATTATTCTGGTTTTTGTTCGGACCAGGAAAAGTCAGCATTTTCCTCAGTGGCTTCTGGCTCTCTGGTCATTCAACAGTAGTTCCTATTTCAAGATTATGGCAATAATAACTATCAGGGCTTTGTGTCTCTACATAGAGTCTTTGCTTTTTCTGTAATTTTCCTCTTACTAAAAACATAAAATGAAAATTAATCAGATCTTTCTCATATTATGCGGCCACATACAAAAGGCCACATAACATATAACCGTACTGATAGGAACAATCCACGATAGGTAAATTCACACACACAGAAAATGGAGTGGTAGTCAGGGACAGGGAGAGGCGGGATGGGGATTGACAGCTTAATGGCTAGAGAGTTGATGAAGCTGTTGGACCACTAGATGGTGGTAAGGGTTGCCCCATATTAAAAATGTACTTGATGCCACTGAATGGTAATTTTGAAAATATTAAAAACACTTTATTTTATACAAGGGATATTATTGAAAATAAAAGATGAAAAAATTTGAGGAGATGCAGGACAGAGACAAAAATGAGGAGAAGCACAGCGTCAAGGAAGGGCAAGAACAGATCTGGAGTGGGGACTGGTGAGGGTGTTTGTGGGAGCTCTGGAGCCAGGGCTCCCCTGGGTGCTGGTGTTTCTTCTAGTTCTTCTGATGTTTCAGGAACGGTTATGTCAGGTTGCTCTAGCTCTACCTCTGGATCTTGATCTTTCTCCTGCTCTTTCTCTTGCTCTTTCTCCTGATCTTTCTCTTGATCTTTCTGTTGCTCCTGCTCTGGATCTTGCGTCTGATCTACCACTTGCTCTGGATCTTGCTCCTGCTCTACCTCTTGCTCTGGATCTTGCTCCTGCTCTACTTCTTGCTCTGGCTTGGGCTCTGGATCTTGCTCTCGCTCTGCCTCTGGCAGTGGAGGTGGAGCTGGAGCTGGAACTCGAGCCGAACATGGCAGCAGCTCTTGGGACAGTTGTTCAGCCTGGGCAGAAGCTGGAACTGGATAGACAACAATTGAAAATATCAATGTGAGTTTCTATGTCTCATCCAATGACACTGTCTTTCCAGAAGCCCAAGTCCAGAGGCCCAGCCTCAGGAAGCCTCCCCACACTGCAGAACACTGCATGATTGTTCTGAGTACTCAGTGCCCCTGTCCCCAGCCTGCTTCTGGAAACTCTGCTCTGTGTGGCCCAGCCCAGGCCCCTCCCCAAACCCGCACAGGCACCCACCCTCTTCCTCCTCACCCTCAGTCTCCGCCTCACTAGGCTCCAGGTGCTCCGGCTTCTCCAGCTGCGCCAGAAGAAGATCAGCCTTACGCTCCACCTCTGAACCTCGCATACTGATATGTACATAGGCCGAAAGAAACTTCAAAGAATGAAATTCAGGAGGCTCGTGGAAATCGGTGGAATAGAATTCCAGCCAGATCTTTAAGACAGAGGACATGGCACTGTGGGAGACAGGTGGGCAACAGCATCAGAGGCCTGGCCTATCCCTCTATGCTGCCCTCCCAAGGCTCCCCTGAGTGAGCTGCAGTCTAGTACCCTCTGCCCGTGCCTGTCCATAGACCAGCCCATCCAATGTCCACCCCCAGTATGGCAGTTCTGGTGCAAGATGGGCCTGGCAGCCAAGGAGGGGCTGGCAAAAGCCTCCATGGGAGGAGCCTTCAACCACTGATGTGACCACGTTTCCCTTCTTCAGGGAAACCTGACAACCTCCTCTGTCTGTGTCACTGCCCCATCCCTGCTGGAATGACCTGTCCACCCCAGGAGGGTGCTGTCTGCTCTGGGCATTACTCACTGGCAAACAGGAGGTGTCCAGCAATATCTGATAAATGAGGAAACAGAGGGAGGCGCTGCTCCCCTGGGCTACCCAGGGCCCTTGGAAAAGCCCAAACTTGACCTCACACGTGAATGTACTGCCCAAGTGTCGGCATGAAAATCTGCATATCCTTTTCCCAGTGACAGCAATCTCTTGGCCCTGACCACACTCTGCACCCTCAGCACCAGCTGAGCATCCCCATGGAGGCTCCAGCCCCGAGTGTGAGCGGGATGCTCTGCACACCTCCTGCTCTGGCTCAGCACGGGCTCTGGGGGTGTGGGCAGGGCTGGGTGGGAGGGCGAGGGGATGGATTCTCTCTGGGCTCACTCTGCTCTCCAGCCTCTCCCACACCCTACGGTGCCTGGGACCACATCCCCAGCCGTCTTGACTCCTTTCCCTGCAGGGAAAGCCTTGAGCCCTCAGCCCTGTAGCAGGAATCATAAGATGTGTGAGAGCCAGAGTTCTGCCAGCCCCCCACCCACACGCCCCCGCAGACTACACGCAGTTGTGTGGAGATGGGAGCCCCTCCTTCTGCACCTAAACTCCACTTACCATTTTAGCTGCTCCAGGGATTCCCCATCCCCGTCACAATCAGAAATCATGTTTCCATACCTAGAAGAGGTCAGGAGTGTGTCAAATCTACCACATGGTGGCACTACCTGCTTCTCATGTCTACTGTGACTGTCTCACCTCTGACTAGATTGGAAGCCCAGGAGGGCAGGGAATGCAGTCTCCTCGGTTCATTGGATTATGGTCAGTGCCCAGAAAGGGACTGCACATAGTGTGGCTTCACGTATGATTGTTGAAGGAATGAACCCCAACCAACTCCTCCCAAGATATCTGGGTGCACCTGAAGCCGCACTGCCCGCCTCTGGTCTCCCTGCTTTGAATTCACGCAGAAGCCTACAGATAGAATCTCAAATTTCCTGTAAAAATGTGAAAACAGTGAAGCCCAAGTCAACGAGGTCAGTGAGGGGGTGACAGAGACTTCCTCGTGGGGGTGTCAGGAATCCTGAATGAGGACGACCGCGGCCCCTCCAGCAGACCTTCCACAGGGCTGGACTCAGGAGCAGCACTTTCCATGGGGGACCCACTGGAGCTTGTTCCTGTGACCACCCACTGAACACAGGAGGAAACTGAAGCTCACAGGGGTGTGGTGACAGTCCTAAGACTCACAGCTGGGAGGCGGCCTAGTGGCACTGTGTGATCCAGGGCCTGAGTGCTCACCTGAGGAAAAGCAGGTGCAGCACATGCCGGGGACTGGCAACGTTCTTGTAGCTTGACAGAAACAGGTGGACATAAGATTGGTCACCACCCAAGACAGCAGGCACCAGGTGCTCCACCCGCTTCTTCAGGGTGCGTGCCGGGAGAGGCCACACCATGTGGGTGGCATCTGAGCTCAATGAAGATGTGTCTTCACTCTAGGACAGGACAGGGGAGAGATACACAGTGACAGTACCGTGAACCCCAAGGAGGGCAGGGGCTGGAGGCCAGTCTTGACCCCAGGGAGGACATGAGAAGACAGCCTGAGGGCCCAGGGTTAATGGACAGGGTGGTGGTTGCCACCCCGGCAGTCCCCGTTCACCCTCCAGCCAGACCTGAGGTGTGAACACACCAGGACCAGCAGGTTTATAAACCCCCCACCCTCTGCCCCTGCCCTGGGAGGGTGTCCCATGTCCCCGTTCCCCACACACTCAGGAGGAGGGGGTGCAGTCACCCAGGGAGGCTCATAGTGCTGGCCTGGCCTTGCCCAACCTCCTCTGGGCCACCTGACATTACCTTTGGGGACCTCCTCCCAGACGGCCACAGGGGTCGAGGGCGAGGGCTGAACCAGCGCCGGAAGCATTGGACAAGCCTCTCAGCACAGGGCTTCCTGGGGCTACGGCCCCGGGACCTCGGGATACAGCACAACATCTCACTCTGCCTGTGGCCAAGTGAGCTGGGGAAGGGGCTGTGTATAGAATGTGGGTGCCAGGTTACCGAGTTCCGAGTTCTGTTGGGGTCTGTCGTCAAGGAAGTGAAGTCACTTCCTGATACCTCATTTCCTGAGCCCCTCCTCTGTGTTCAAGACTGCAAATGCCCCTCTGGGTACCTGTCTGCTGACCCTCCTTCCCCATGAACTCTCTCTATTGCCCACACTTCCACCAACACTGCCTGACCACACCCCTGTGCAAGGCCTGGGTGCAGCCAGCGTCACAGCTCGGAGGAGATACACGTAGGTTCATCCCCAGCTCCTGCTTCTTATCACTTTATGTGACCCTGGACAAGCCATTGTCACTCTCATGACCTCCCCAGTCTCCCCTTTTGCACAGTGGGGATCTTTCTAGCATCTTCTTCCTAGGGATGGCATCAGGCATGTGTGAGAAAACATCTCTGAAACCTATGGCCGGTGTCACATGCAGCTAATAAACAAGACTAGAGATAAAATCCACGACGGTGTGGAAGGTAGCATGGAATACGACTAACGACAGGCCTGGTTCCTGTCATATAATCTTGAAAATGTCACTTTTGCTCTTGGTCTGTTTTCCCTGTCTGCACCATGCGACAGTTGGAATTTCATGCATTCACATACTGCTTTCCTCCATAAAACCTCACAATGGCTTCGTGTGTATTTAGGTTTGGGCTCAAGAGCCACATCTCTGTCTGTGTGGTTGGCGACTCCTCAGGGGCTCCCAGTGGTCCCCACCATCTGCTGCACACATCCTCACGTAATCCCCTGCCCTGCAGTGTGGACTGGACTTAGTGACTCACTTCTAACCAATACAGGATCAAAAGTGAGACGGTGTCACTTTCTAAATGTCATTGTAACACGCCTGTCTCTAGAGTCTTGTGCTCTGTCTCCTCTGTTCTCTCTGTTTGTATCCACCATATGCCAAGCATGGTGCCGAGAGCTAGAGAAAGAGCTGATTCAGCTGCACCCTGGCTTGGGAGATGATCCCAGGATAAGAAAGAGGAGAAGACGTGCTATCGAGTGCCTGACATTCTAAGAGAAGAAAGTGATCTAGGAGGCCCTCAGAATATTCTAGATTAGGAAGCTACCTGAAGATGGTAGGAAATGAACACCATTTGCAGAGAAGAACCAGAGCCGTTTGGTCCATTCTATGCCTTTACTCAACCGTATGAAATATAGAATTAGTAGTTTATCAAATTGCGTAAAAAATGTCAACTGTTATTTACATATAAACAAAATTTATAGATTTATTTGGAAGAATTGATATATTTTCCCTACTTATTTTCTCATCTGTGAACATGTACATCTCTTCATTGTCTTCAGTTTGTTCGTTTTTTCAATAACATTTTACACTCAGTGTTTAGAAATCATGATTGTAAAAATGCACCCTAATTATTCATGCAAACCTTATGAATGAAAATTTGGGGTGTTTCCAACCCTTAGTAATAGGTATTGTCATATTAACAATCTTGTCGACACCTCACCTTATAATTTTTCAAGGTTACATATGATATAGATTCCAGAATATTGGGTTACAGTGTAAAATAGTAAATATCCAAGTATAATTTTGCTAAATTTTGCGAGTTTCTGCTCCTTATGGGCTCTACCATTTGCATTCCACCACAATGTCTTATAATACCTGTATCCCCACAGTCTCACTAACAAGTTTGTTATCAAAAAATTAAATTTTGCAAATCTAATAGGTGAAGTCTTGTATATTTCAATATATTTTAAATGTATAGTTCTCTATGAGGGATTTTAAGCACCTAATTAAGTATTGATGCCAATTTAAATTTCCTTTTGTGTTCTTAGATTGTTCATATATTTTGTTCATTTTTATTTCATTTTGTTGGTCATTTCCATCTCATTTTTTCACACATCATTGTATTAATGATATTATCCTAGTTTAAGAGGTTTTTAATTTTTTTTGCTTTTTTTTTAATTGAAACATTATTGATCACCCATTTTAAGTATTATAGCTTGTAATTACTTTTTGTCGTGTCCTTTTGACCTAGTTGGTGGCATTTACCTTTTGTTTGAGTTTCCTCTGCTTTATTAATTGCTGCTATGCCATCCATGTTAACTGCTGCTACATTAGTAGCAGCATAATTTCACCAGTGATTTGAAATGCTATCTTTCTTAAATACTAAATTTCTATAAATCTTGGGTATCTCTTTGAATTCTCCATTCTTTTTCATTAGGTTTTATATTTACTTATAAACAAATTCCATATGGTCTTGATAATGAAGAATTTATAAAAAAATATTTTCGATCTCTGGTAGACTTACCCCTCCCTTTTGATTTGTTTCCTCATTTTTTTCTGATGAACGATTAATGTTTCATCAACATTTTATAATCATCTTATTTTGTTCTAGGTGAAGAAACAAATGAGACTATTTTTAATGTGATCATGACGCACGTATAAAGTAACTTAGGAGAAAATAAAATCCTTAGGATCATGTGGCTTTCTGGCCAAGAAAATATCTCTGACATTTCTCTATCGTTTGTGTATGTATGTTTTAAGAGTGTTCTAATGCTTAAATCACGTAATTAAACAGGCTTTGTCGAGTTCTTGTTAGCTTTATGCCAAATATTTTAACAATTTTGTGGCTATTGAAAATGGAATCTTGATTTGCGTAATGTAATCTAGATAGTTATTGTTATTACATAAGACATTTATTAATTTTATATGTGAATTTTTCTAAATCGCAACATGTAAATTTTATTTTAGTAAGTCGTCTTGTTTGTAATAGGTTTTTAATTAATTCTTTTTGATTTTCTAAATTCACAATACATTCACATAACACATTTTTCTCTATCTTGAGATATACAAATACGTATGGTCAAATCTTATTTTATCCAGTGTTTTGATATTTATGAGTCTTACATTTTCTCAAAAGTAGTTTTGGCTTCTGTGGAAATTATTATGTGTTTTTCTTTCTTCTAATGCTTAATACTTTTGCAAAATATTGAAGTTAGTAATTCATTTCAGATTTATTTTTGTGAACGGTACCTAGCAAAAGCATAACTGGATTTAATTTCCAAATAAATAATATTTCAATCCCTGTAATGATGAAGTGCTTTCCCCTAAGTAATCTGAATCCTTTCCACATATACCAGAATCTGTTTCAAAATTCAAACTTTTATTCCCCTGAACTATTCGCTTATTCTTTGCCAATCTCATGCACTTTCAAGTATGTTCCTTTGCAATACATTTTATTGGACGGAGCAAATTACCTCTTTGTTTTTATTATTATTGTTCTTCTTATGTCTTGAACATTTTGGGGGCCATTTTTGCACATAATTTTTTTCATATTAACTTTGAGGTTATTTGACAAGTCCCCTAAACATCACTCTTTGGAATTTTTCAAGTTTAGCTTTATTGAATCTATTGATTAACATAGGGAGAATACATATATATGTGGCGTAACTTCCTAGCATCACTGCTGCCCGGCACATGGACACACGTGGGCATTTTGGTAGGAGCTGCTGAGTGGCTCCTGCGACAGGGGTATCAATGGACACATCTCCTGGGGCATCTGCTGGGACTTCTTCTTCCTTCATTCTCACAAGAGCTGGTGGTCACCAGACATACAGAGCTGCCCATCTGATGGGGCAAATGCTATCTGAATAGTGAGTAAATTTCGGTGCATAATCATTAGGGAGGCCGCGGATGTCTGACATTTACTGGCCATGTGAATTGCTTCCCTGTGGAACTGCAGGAATATGTCCTTTGTCCCTATGGATAAATGAGAACTCTTTGTACAACTACGATGCATACTACCCTTTCTCTGCCCATGAAGAATTTTCCAGTCTGGGGTTTGTCTTTTCACCTTTTGACATTATTCTGGTTTTTGTTCGGACCAGGAAAAGTCAGCATTTTCCTCAGTGGCTTCTGGCTCTCTGGTCATTCAACAGTAGTTCCTATTTCAAGATTATGGCAATAATAACTATCAGGGCTTTGTGTCTCTACATAGAGTCTTTGCTTTTTCTGTAATTTTCCTCTTACTAAAAACATAAAATGAAAATTAATCAGATCTTTCTCATATTATGCGGCCACATACAAAAGGCCACATAACATATAACCGTACTGATAGGAACAATCCACGATAGGTAAATTCACACACACAGAAAATGGAGTGGTAGTCAGGGACAGGGAGAGGCGGGATGGGGATTGACAGCTTAATGGCTAGAGAGTTGATGAAGCTGTTGGACCACTAGATGGTGGTAAGGGTTGCCCCATATTAAAAATGTACTTGATGCCACGGAATGGTAATTTTGAAAATATTAAAAACACTTTATTTTATACAAGGGATATTATTGAAAATAAAAGATGAAAAAATTTGAGGAGATGCAGGACAGAGACAAAAATGAGGAGAAGCACAGCGTCAAGGAAGGGCAAGAACAGATCTGGAGTGGGGACTGGTGAGGGTGTTTGTGGGAGCTCTGGAGCCAGGGCTCCCCTGGGTGCTGGTGTTTCTTCTAATTCTTCTGATGTTTCAGGAACGGTTATGTCAGGTTGCTCTAGCTCTACCTCTGGATCTTGATCTTTCTCCTGCTCTTTCTCTTGCTCTTTCTCCTGATCTTTCTCTTGATCTTTCTGTTGCTCCTGCTCTGGATCTTGCGTCTGATCTACCACTTGCTCTGGATCTTGCTCCTGCTCTACCTCTTGCTCTGGATCTTGCTCCTGCTCTACTTCTTGCTCTGGCTTGGGCTCTGGATCTTGCTCTCGCTCTGCCTCTGGCAGTGGAGGTGGAGCTGGAGCTGGAACTCGAGCCGAACATGGCAGCAGCTCTTGGGACAGTTGTTCAGCCTGGGCAGAAGCTGGAACTGGATAGACAACAATTGAAAATATCAATGTGAGTTTCTATGTCTCATCCAATGACACTGTCTTTCCAGAAGCCCAAGTCCAGAGGCCCAGCCTCAGGAAGTCTCCCCACACTGCAGAACACTGCATGATTGTTCTGAGTACTCAGTGCCCCTGTTCCCAGCCTGCTTCTGGAAACTCTGCTCTGTGTGGCCCAGCCCAGGCCCCTCCCCAAACCCGCACAGGCACCCACCCTCTTCCTCCTCACCCTCAGTCTCCGCCTCACTAGGCTCCAGGTGCTCCGGCTTCTCCAGCTGCGCCAGAAGAAGATCAGCCTTACGTTCCACCTCTGAACCTCGCATACTGATATGTACATAGGCCGAAAGAAACTTCAAAGAATGAAATTCAGGAGGCTCGTGGAAATCGGTGGTATAGAATTCCAGCCAGATCTTTAAGACAGAGGACATGGCACTGTGGGAGACAGGTGGGCAACAGCATCAGAGGCCTGGCCTATCCCTCTGTGCTGCCCTCCCAAGGCTCCCCTGAGTGAGCTGCAGTCTAGTACCCTCTGCCCGTGCCTGTCCATAGACCAGCCCATCCAATGTCCACCCCCAGTATGGCAGTTCTGGCGCAAGATGGGCCTGGCAGCCAAGGAGGGGCTGGCAAAAGCCTCCATGGGAGGAGCCTTCAACCACTGATGTGACCACGTTTCCCTTCTTCAGGGAAACCTGACAACCTCCTCTGTCTGTGTCACTGCCCCATCCCTGCTGGAATGACCTGTCCACCCCAGGAGGGTGCTGTCTGCTCTGGGCATTACTCACTGGCAAACAGGAGGTGTCCAGCAATATCTGATAAATGAGGAAACAGAGGGAGGCGCTGCTCCCCTGGCCTACCCAGGGCCCTTGGAAAAGCCCAAACTTGACCTCACACGTGAATGTACTGCCCAAGTGTCGGCATGAAAATCTGCATATCCTTTTCCCAGTGACAGCAATCTCTTGGCCCTGACCACACTCTGCACCCTCAGCACCAGCTGAGCATCCCCATGGAGGCTCCAGCCCCGAGTGTGAGCGGGATGCTCTGCACACCTCCTGCTCTGGCTCAGCACGGGCTCTGGGGGTGTGGGCAGGGCTGGGTGGGAGGGCGAGGGGATGGATTCTCTCTGGGCTCACTCTGCTCTCCAGCCTCTCCCACACCCTACGGTGCCTGGGACCACATCCCCAGCCGTCTTGACTCCTTTCCCTGCAGGGAAAGCCTTGAGCCCTCAGCCCTGTAGCAGGAATCATAAGATGTGTGAGAGCCAGAGTTCTGCCAGCCCCCCACCCACACGCCCCCGCAGACTACACGCAGTTGTGTGGAGATGGGAGCCCCTCCTTCTGCACCTAAACTCCACTTACCATTTTAGCTGCTCCAGGGATTCCCCATCCCCGTCACAATCAGAAATCATGTTTCCATACCTAGAAGAGGTCAGGAGTGTGTCAAATCTACCACATGGTGGCACTACCTGCTTCTCATGTCTACTGTGACTGTCTCACCTCTGACTAGATTGGAAGCCCAGGAGGGCAGGGAATGCAGTCTCCTCGGTTCACTGGATCATGGTCAGTGCCCAGAAAGGGACTGCACATAGTGTGGCTTCACGTATGATTGTTGAAGGAATGAACCCCAACCAACTCCTCCCAAGATATCTGGGTGCACCTGAAGCCGCACTGCCCGTCTCTGGTCTCCCTGCTTTGAATTCACGCAGAAGCCTACAGATAGAATCTCAAATTTCCTGTAAAAATGTGAAAACAGTGAAGCCCAAGTCAACGAGGTCAGTGAGGGGGTGACAGAGACTTCCTCGTGGGGGTGTCAGGAATCCTGAATGAGGACGACCGCGGCCCCTCCAGCAGACCTTCCACAGGGCTGGACTCAGGAGCAGCACTTTCCATGGGGGACCCACTGGAGCTTGTTCCTGTGACCACCCACTGAACACAGGAGGAAACTGAGGCTCAGAGGGGTGTGGTGACAGTCCTAAGACTCACAGCTGGGAGGCGGCCTAGTGGCACTGTGTGATCCAGGGCCTGAGTGCTCACCTGAGGAAAAGCAGGTGCAGCACATGCCGGGGACTGGCAACGTTCTTGTAGCTTGACAGAAACAGGTGGACATAAGATTGGTCACCACCCAAGACAGCAGGCACCAGGTGCTCCATCCGCTTCTTCAGGGTGCGTGCCGGGAGAGGCCACACCATGTGGGTGGCATCTGAGCTCAATGAAGATGTGTCTTCACTCTAGGACAGGACAGGGGAGAGATACACAGTGACAGTACCGTGAACCCCAAGGAGGGCAGGGGCTGGAGGCCAGTCTTGACCCCAGGGAAGACATGAGAAGACAGCCTGAGGGCCCAGGGTTAATGGACAGGGTGGTGGTTGCCACCCCGGCAGTCCCCGTTCACCCTCCAGCCAGACCTGAGGTGTGAACACACCAGGACCAGCAGGTTTATAAACCCCCCACCCTCTGCCCCTGCCCTGGGAGGGTGTCCCATGTCCCCGTTCCCCACACACTCAGGAGGAGGGGGTGCAGTCACCCAGGGAGGCTCATAGTGCTGGCCTGGCCTTGCCCAACCTCCTCTGGGCCACCTGACATTACCTTTGGGGACCTCCTCCCAGACGGCCACAGGGGTCGAGGGCGAGGGCTGAACCAGCGCCGGAAGCATTGGACAAGCCTCTCAGCACAGGGCTTCCTGGGGCTACGGCCCCGGGACCTCGGGATACAGCACAACATCTCACTCTGCCTGTGGCCAAGTGAGCTGGGGAAGGGGCTGTGTATAGAATGTGGGTGCCAGGTTACCGAGTTCCGAGTTCTGTTGGGGTCTGTCGTCAAGGAAGTGAAGTCACTTCCTGATACCTCATTTCCTGAGCCCCTCCTCTGTGTTCAAGACTGCAAATGCCCCTCTGGGTACCTGTCTGCTGACCCTCCTTCCCCATGAACTCTCTCTATTGCCCACACTTCCACCAACACTGCCTGACCACACCCCTGTGCAAGGCCTGGGTGCAGCCAGCGTCACAGCTCGGAGGAGATACACGTAGGTTCATCCCCAGCTCCTGCTTCTTATCACTTTATGTGACCCTGGACAAGCCATTGTCACTCTCATGACCTCCCCAGTCTCCCCTTTTGCACAGTGGGGATCTTTCTAGCATCTTCTTCCTAGGGATGGCATCAGGCATGTGTGAGAAAACATCTCTGAAACCTATGGCCGGTGTCACATGCAGCTAATAAACAAGACTAGAGATAAAATCCACGACGGTGTGGAAGGTAGCATGGAATACGACTAACGACAGGCCTGGTTCCTGTCATATAATCTTGAAAATGTCACTTTTGCTCTTGGTCTGTTTTCCCTGTCTGCACCATGCGACAGTTGGAATTTCATGCATTCACATACTGCTTTCCTCCATAAAACCTCACAATGGCTTCGTGTGTATTTAGGTTTGGGCTCAAGTGCCACATCTCTGTCTGTGTGGTTGGCGACTCCTCAGGGGCTCCCAGTGGTCCCCACCATCTGCTGCACACATCCTCACGTAATCCCCTGCCCTGCAGTGTGGACTGGACTTAGTGACTCACTTCTAACCAATACAGGATCAAAAGTGAGAAGGTGTCACTTTCTAAATGTCATTGTAACACGCCTGTCTCTAGAGTCTTGTGCTCTGTCTCCTCTGTTCTCTCTGTTTGTATCCACCATATGCCAAGCATGGTGCCGAGAGCTGGAGAAAGAGCTGATTCAGCTGCACCCTGGCTTGGGAGATGATCCCAGGATAAGAAAGAGGAGAAGACGTGCTATCGAGTGCCTGACATTCTAAGAGAGGAAAGTGATCTAGGAGGCCCTCAGAATATTCTAGATTAGGAAGCTACCTGAAGATGGTAGGAAATGAACACCATTTGCAGAGAAGAACCAGAGCCGTTTGGTCCATTCTATGCCTTTACTCAACCGTATGAAATATAGAATTAGTAGTTTATCAAATTGCGTAAAAAATGTCAACTGTTATTTACATATAAACAAAATTTATAGATTTATTTGGAAGAATTGATATATTTTCCCTACTTATTTTCTCATCTGTGAACATGTACATCTCTTCATTGTCTTCAGTTTGTTCGTTTTTTCAATAACATTTTACACTCAGTGTTTAGAAATCATGATTGTAAAAATGCACCCTAATTATTCATGCAAACCTTATGAATGAAAATTTGGGGTGTTTCCAACCCTTAGTAATAGGTATTGTCATATTAACAATCTTGTCGACACCTCACCTTATAATTTTTCAAGGTTACATATGATATAGATTCCAGAATATTGGGTTACAGTGTAAAATAGTAAATATCCAAGTATAATTTTGCTAAATTTTGCGAGTTTCTGCTCCTTATGGGCTCTACCATTTGCATTCCACCACAATGTCTTATAATACCTGTATCCCCACAGTCTCACTAACAAGTTTGTTATCAAAAAATTAAATTTTGCAAATCTAATAGGTGAAGTCTTGTATATTTCAATATATTTTAAATGTATAGTTCTCTATGAGGGATTTTAAGCACCTAATTAAGTATTGATGCCAATTTAAATTTCCTTTTGTGTTCTTAGATTGTTCATATATTTTGTTCATTTTTATTTCATTTTGTTGGTCATTTCCATCTCATTTTTTCACACATCATTGTATTAATGATATTATCCTAGTTTAAGAGGTTTTTAATTTTTTTTGCTTTTTTTTTAATTGAAACATTATTGATCACCCATTTTAAGTATTATAGCTTGTAATTACTTTTTGTCGTGTCCTTTTGACCTAGTTGGTGGCATTTACCTTTTGTTTGAGTTTGCTTTGCTTTATTAATTGCTGCTATGCCATCCATGTTAACTGCTGCTACATTAGTAGCAGCATAATTTCACCAGTGATTTGAAATGCTATCTTTCTTAAATACTAAATTTCTATAAATCTTGGGTATCTCTTTGAATTCTCCATTCTTTTTCATTAGGTTTTGTATTTACTTATAAACAAATTCCATATGGTCTTGATAATGAAGAATTTATAAAAAAATATTTTCGATCTCTGGTAGACTTACCCCTCCCTTTTGATTTGTTTCCTCATTTTTTTCTGATGAACGATTAATGTTTCATCAACATTTTATAATCATCTTATTTTGTTCTAGGTGAAGAAACAAATGAGACTATTTTTAATGTGATCATGACGCACGTATAAAGTAACTTAGGAGAAAATAAAATCCTTAGGATCATGTGGCTTTCTGGCCAAGAAAATATCTCTGACATTTCTCTATCGTTTGTGTATGTATGTTTTAAGAGTGTTCTAATGCTTAAATCACGTAATTAAACAGGCTTTGTCGAGTTCTTGTTAGCTTTATGCCAAATATTTTAACAATTTTGTGGCTATTGAAAATGGAATCTTGATTTGCGTAATGTAATCTAGATAGTTATTGTTATTACATAAGACATTTATTAATTTTATATGTGAATTTTTCTAAATCGCAACATGTAAATTTTATTTTAGTAAGTCGTCTTGTTTGTAATAGGTTTTTAATTAATTTTTTTGATTTTCTAAATTCACAATACATTCACATAACACATTTTTCTCTATCTTGAGATATACAAATACGTATGGTCAAATCTTATTTTATCCAGTGTTTTGATATTTATGAGTCTTACATTTTCTCAAAAGTAGTTTTGGCTTCTGTGGAAATTATTATGTGTTTTTCTTTCTTCTAATGCTTAATACTTTTGCAAAATATTGAAGTTAGTAATTCATTTCAGATTTATTTTTGTGAACGGTACCTAGCAAAAGCATAACTGGATTTAATTTCCAAATAAATAATATTTCAATCCCTGTAATGATGAAGTGCTTTCCCCTAAGTAATCTGAATCCTTTCCACATATACCAGAATCTGTTTCAAAATTCAAACTTTTATTCCCCTGAACTATTCGCTTATTCTTTGCCAATCTCATGCACTTTCAAGTATGTTCCTTTGCAATACATTTTATTGGACGGAGCAAATTACCTCTTTGTTTTTATTATTATTGTTCTTCTTATGTCTTGAACATTTTGGGGGCCATTTTTGCACATAATTTTTTTCATATTAACTTTGAGGTTATTTGACAAGTCCCGTAAACATCACTCTTTGGAATTTTTCAAGTTTAGCTTTATTGAATCTATTGATTAACATAGGGAGAATACATATATATGTGGCGTAACTTCCTAGCATCACTGCTGCCCGGCACATGGACACACGTGGGCATTTTGGTAGGAGCTGCTGAGTGGCTCCTGCGACAGGGGTATCAATGGACACATCTCCTGGGGCATCTGCTGGGACTTCTTCTTCCTTCATTCTCACAAGAGCTGGTGGTCACCAGACATACAGACCTGCCCATCTGATGGGGCAAATGCTATCTGAATAGTGAGTAAATTTCGGTGCATAATCATTAGGGAGGCCGCGGATGTCTGACATTTACTGGCCATGTGAATTGCTTCCCTGTGGAACTGCAGGAATATGTCCTTTGTCCCTATGGATAAATGAGAACTCTTTGTACAACTACGATGCATACTACCCTTTCTCTGCCCATGAAGAATTTTCCAGTCTGGGGTTTGTCTTTTCACCTTTTGACATTATTCTGGTTTTTGTTCGGACCAGGAAAAGTCAGCATTTTCCTCAGTGGCTTCTGGCTCTCTGGTCATTCAACAGTAGTTCCTATTTCAAGATTATGGCAATAATAACTATCAGGGCTTTGTGTCTCTACATAGAGTCTTTGCTTTTTCTGTAATTTTCCTCTTACTAAAAACATAAAATGAAAATTAATCAGATCTTTCTCATATTATGCGGCCACATACAAAAGGCCACATAACATATAACCGTACTGATAGGAACAATCCACGATAGGTAAATTCACACACACAGAAAATGGAGTGGTAGTCAGGGACAGGGAGAGGCGGGATGGGGATTGACAGCTTAATGGCTAGAGAGTTGATGAAGCTGTTGGACCACTAGATGGTGGTAAGGGTTGCCCCATATTAAAAATGTACTTGATGCCACTGAATGGTAATTTTGAAAATATTAAAAACACTTTATTTTATACAAGGGATATTATTGAAAATAAAAGATGAAAAAATTTGAGGAGATGCAGGACAGAGACAAAAATGAGGAGAAGCACAGCGTCAAGGAAGGGCAAGAACAGATCTGGAGTGGGGACTGGTGAGGGTGTTTGTGGGAGCTCTGGAGCCAGGGCTCCCCTGGGTGCTGGTGTTTCTTCTAGTTCTTCTGATGTTTCAGGAACGGTTATGTCAGGTTGCTCTAGCTCTACCTCTGGATCTTGATCTTTCTCCTGCTCTTTCTCTTGCTCTTTCTCCTGATCTTTCTCTTGATCTTTCTGTTGCTCCTGCTCTGGATCTTGCGTCTGATCTACCACTTGCTCTGGATCTTGCTCCTGCTCTACCTCTTGCTCTGGATCTTGCTCCTGCTCTACTTCTTGCTCTGGCTTGGGCTCTGGATCTTGCTCTCGCTCTGCCTCTGGCAGTGGAGGTGGAGCTGGAGCTGGAACTCGAGCCGAACATGGCAGCAGCTCTTGGGACAGTTGTTCAGCCTGGGCAGAAGCTGGAACTGGATAGACAACAATTGAAAATATCAATGTGAGTTTCTATGTCTCATCCAATGACACTGTCTTTCCAGAAGCCCAAGTCCAGAGGCCCAGCCTCAGGAAGCCTCCCCACACTGCAGAACACTGCATGATTGTTCTGAGTACTCAGTGCCCCTGTCCCCAGCCTGCTTCTGGAAACTCTGCTCTGTGTGGCCCAGCCCAGGCCCCTCACCAAACCCGCACAGGCACCCACCCTCTTCCTCCTCACCCTCAGTCTCCGCCTCACTAGGCTCCAGGTGCTCCGGCTTCTCCAGCTGCGCCAGAAGAAGATCAGCCTTACGCTCCACCTCTGAACCTCGCATACTGATATGTACATAGGCCGAAAGAAACTTCAAAGAATGAAATTCAGGAGGCTCGTGGAAATCGGTGGAATAGAATTCCAGCCAGATCTTTAAGACAGAGGACATGGCACTGTGGGAGACAGGTGGGCAACAGCATCAGAGGCCTGGCCTATCCCTCTATGCTGCCCTCCCAAGGCTCCCCTGAGTGAGCTGCAGTCTAGTACCCTCTGCCCGTGCCTGTCCATAGACCAGCCCATCCAATGTCCACCCCCAGTATGGCAGTTCTGGCGCAAGATGGGCCTGGCAGCCAAGGAGGGGCTGGCAAAAGCCTCCATGGGAGGAGCCTTCAACCACTGATGTGACCACGTTTCCCTTCTTCAGGGAAACCTGACAACCTCCTCTGTCTGTGTCACTGCCCCATCCCTGCTGGAATGACCTGTCCACCCCAGGAGGGTGCTGTCTGCTCTGGGCATTACTCACTGGCAAACAGGAGGTGTCCAGCAATATCTGATAAATGAGGAAACAGAGGGAGGCGCTGCTCCCCTGGCCTACCCAGGGCCCTTGGAAAAGCCCAAACTTGACCTCACACGTGAATGTACTGCCCAAGTGTCGGCATGAAAATCTGCATATCCTTTTCCCAGTGACAGCAATCTCTTGGCCCTGACCACACTCTGCACCCTCAGCACCAGCTGAGCATCCCCATGGAGGCTCCAGCCCCGAGTGTGAGCGGGATGCTCTGCACACCTCCTGCTCTGGCTCAGCACGGGCTCTGGGGGTGTGGGCAGGGCTGGGTGGGAGGGCGAGGGGATGGATTCTCTCTGGGCTCACTCTGCTCTCCAGCCTCTCCCACACCCTACGGTGCCTGGGACCACATCCCCAGCCGTCTTGACTCCTTTCCCTGCAGGGAAAGCCTTGAGCCCTCAGCCCTGTAGCAGGAATCATAAGATGTGTGAGAGCCAGAGTTCTGCCAGCCCCCCACCCACACGCCCCCGCAGACTACACGCAGTTGTGTGGAGATGGGAGCCCCTCCTTCTGCACCTAAACTCCACTTACCATTTTAGCTGCTCCAGGGATTCCCCATCCCCGTCACAATCAGAAATCATGTTTCCATACCTAGAAGAGGTCAGGAGTGTGTCAAATCTACCACATGGTGGCACTACCTGCTTCTCATGTCTACTGTGACTGTCTCACCTCTGACTAGATTGGAAGCCCAGGAGGGCAGGGAATGCAGTCTCCTCGGTTCATTGGATTATGGTCAGTGCCCAGAAAGGGACTGCACATAGTGTGGCTTCACGTATGATTGTTGAAGGAATGAACCCCAACCAACTCCTCCCAAGATATCTGGGTGCACCTGAAGCCGCACTGCCCGCCTCTGGTCTCCCTGCTTTGAATTCACGCAGAAGCCTACAGATAGAATCTCAAATTTCCTGTAAAAATGTGAAAACAGTGAAGCCCAAGTCAACGAGGTCAGTGAGGGGGTGACAGAGACTTCCTCGTGGGGGTGTCAGGAATCCTGAATGAGGACGACCGCGGCCCCTCCAGCAGACCTTCCACAGGGCTGGACTCAGGAGCAGCACTTTCCATGGGGGACCCACTGGAGCTTGTTCCTGTGACCACCCACTGAACACAGGAGGAAACTGAAGCTCACAGGGGTGTGGTGACAGTCCTAAGACTCACAGCTGGGAGGCGGCCTAGTGGCACTGTGTGATCCAGGGCCTGAGTGCTCACCTGAGGAAAAGCAGGTGCAGCACATGCCGGGGACTGGCAACGTTCTTGTAGCTTGACAGAAACAGGTGGACATAAGATTGGTCACCACCCAAGACAGCAGGCACCAGGTGCTCCACCCGCTTCTTCAGGGTGCGTGCCGGGAGAGGCCACACCATGTGGGTGGCATCTGAGCTCAATGAAGATGTGTCTTCACTCTAGGACAGGACAGGGGAGAGATACACAGTGACAGTACCGTGAACCCCAAGGAGGGCAGGGGCTGGAGGCCAGTCTTGACCCCAGGGAGGACATGAGAAGACAGCCTGAGGGCCCAGGGTTAATGGACAGGGTGGTGGTTGCCACCCCGGCAGTCCCCGTTCACCCTCCAGCCAGACCTGAGGTGTGAACACACCAGGACCAGCAGGTTTATAAACCCCCCACCCTCTGCCCCTGCCCTGGGAGGGTGTCCCATGTCCCCGTTCCCCACACACTCAGGAGGAGGGGGTGCAGTCACCCAGGGAGGCTCATAGTGCTGGCCTGGCCTTGCCCAACCTCCTCTGGGCCACCTGACATTACCTTTGGGGACCTCCTCCCAGACGGCCACAGGGGTCGAGGGCGAGGGCTGAACCAGCGCCGGAAGCATTGGACAAGCCTCTCAGCACAGGGCTTCCTGGGGCTACGGCCCCGGGACCTCGGGATACAGCACAACATCTCACTCTGCCTGTGGCCAAGTGAGCTGGGGAAGGGGCTGTGTATAGAATGTGGGTGCCAGGTTACCGAGTTCCGAGTTCTGTTGGGGTCTGTCGTCAAGGAAGTGAAGTCACTTCCTGATACCTCATTTCCTGAGCCCCTCCTCTGTGTTCAAGACTGCAAATGCCCCTCTGGGTACCTGTCTGCTGACCCTCCTTCCCCATGAACTCTCTCTATTGCCCACACTTCCACCAACACTGCCTGACCACACCCCTGTGCAAGGCCTGGGTGCAGCCAGCGTCACAGCTCGGAGGAGATACACGTAGGTTCATCCCCAGCTCCTGCTTCTTATCACTTTATGTGACCCTGGACAAGCCATTGTCACTCTCATGACCTCCCCAGTCTCCCCTTTTGCACAGTGGGGATCTTTCTAGCATCTTCTTCCTAGGGATGGCATCAGGCATGTGTGAGAAAACATCTCTGAAACCTATGGCCGGTGTCACATGCAGCTAATAAACAAGACTAGAGATAAAATCCACGACGGTGTGGAAGGTAGCATGGAATACGACTAACGACAGGCCTGGTTCCTGTCATATAATCTTGAAAATGTCACTTTTGCTCTTGGTCTGTTTTCCCTGTCTGCACCATGCGACAGTTGGAATTTCATGCATTCACATACTGCTTTCCTCCATAAAACCTCACAATGGCTTCGTGTGTATTTAGGTTTGGGCTCAAGAGCCACATCTCTGTCTGTGTGGTTGGCGACTCCTCAGGGGCTCCCAGTGGTCCCCACCATCTGCTGCACACATCCTCACGTAATCCCCTGCCCTGCAGTGTGGACTGGACTTAGTGACTCACTTCTAACCAATACAGGATCAAAAGTGAGACGGTGTCACTTTCTAAATGTCATTGTAACACGCCTGTCTCTAGAGTCTTGTGCTCTGTCTCCTCTGTTCTCTCTGTTTGTATCCACCATATGCCAAGCATGGTGCCGAGAGCTAGAGAAAGAGCTGATTCAGCTGCACCCTGGCTTGGGAGATGATCCCAGGATAAGAAAGAGGAGAAGACGTGCTATCGAGTGCCTGACATTCTAAGAGAAGAAAGTGATCTAGGAGGCCCTCAGAATATTCTAGATTAGGAAGCTACCTGAAGATGGTAGGAAATGAACACCATTTGCAGAGAAGAACCAGAGCCGTTTGGTCCATTCTATGCCTTTACTCAACCGTATGAAATATAGAATTAGTAGTTTATCAAATTGCGTAAAAAATGTCAACTGTTATTTACATATAAACAAAATTTATAGATTTATTTGGAAGAATTGATATATTTTCCCTACTTATTTTCTCATCTGTGAACATGTACATCTCTTCATTGTCTTCAGTTTGTTCGTTTTTTCAATAACATTTTACACTCAGTGTTTAGAAATCATGATTGTAAAAATGCACCCTAATTATTCATGCAAACCTTATGAATGAAAATTTGGGGTGTTTCCAACCCTTAGTAATAGGTATTGTCATATTAACAATCTTGTCGACACCTCACCTTATAATTTTTCAAGGTTACATATGATATAGATTCCAGAATATTGGGTTACAGTGTAAAATAGTAAATATCCAAGTATAATTTTGCTAAATTTTGCGAGTTTCTGCTCCTTATGGGCTCTACCATTTGCATTCCACCACAATGTCTTATAATACCTGTATCCCCACAGTCTCACTAACAAGTTTGTTATCAAAAAATTAAATTTTGCAAATCTAATAGGTGAAGTCTTGTATATTTCAATATATTTTAAATGTATAGTTCTCTATGAGGGATTTTAAGCACCTAATTAAGTATTGATGCCAATTTAAATTTCCTTTTGTGTTCTTAGATTGTTCATATATTTTGTTCATTTTTATTTCATTTTGTTGGTCATTTCCATCTCATTTTTTCACACATCATTGTATTAATGATATTATCCTAGTTTAAGAGGTTTTTAATTTTTTTTGCTTTTTTTTTAATTGAAACATTATTGATCACCCATTTTAAGTATTAGAGCTTGTAATTACTTTTTGTCGTGTCCTTTTGACCTAGTTGGTGGCATTTACCTTTTGTTTGAGTTTCCTCTGCTTTATTAATTGCTGCTATGCCATCCATGTTAACTGCTGCTACATTAGTAGCAGCATAATTTCACCAGTGATTTGAAATGCTATCTTTCTTAAATACTAAATTTCTATAAATCTTGGGTATCTCTTTGAATTCTCCATTCTTTTTCATTAGGTTTTATATTTACTTATAAACAAATTCCATATGGTCTTGATAATGAAGAATTTATAAAAAAATATTTTCGATCTCTGGTAGACTTACCCCTCCCTTTTGATTTGTTTCCTCATTTTTTTCTGATGAACGATTAATGTTTCATCAACATTTTATAATCATCTTATTTTGTTCTAGGTGAAGAAACAAATGAGACTATTTTTAATGTGATCATGACGCACGTATAAAGTAACTTAGGAGAAAATAAAATCCTTAGGATCATGTGGCTTTCTGGCCAAGAAAATATCTCTGACATTTCTCTATCGTTTGTGTATGTATGTTTTAAGAGTGTTCTAATGCTTAAATCACGTAATTAAACAGGCTTTGTCGAGTTCTTGTTAGCTTTATGCCAAATATTTTAACAATTTTGTGGCTATTGAAAATGGAATCTTGATTTGCGTAATGTAATCTAGATAGTTATTGTTATTACATAAGACATTTATTAATTTTATATGTGAATTTTTCTAAATCGCAACATGTAAATTTTATTTTAGTAAGTCGTCTTGTTTGTAATAGGTTTTTAATTAATTCTTTTTGATTTTCTAAATTCACAATACATTCACATAACACATTTTTCTCTATCTTGAGATATACAAATACGTATGGTCAAATCTTATTTTATCCAGTGTTTTGATATTTATGAGTCTTACATTTTCTCAAAAGTAGTTTTGGCTTCTGTGGAAATTATTATGTGTTTTTCTTTCTTCTAATGCTTAATACTTTTGCAAAATATTGAAGTTAGTAATTCATTTCAGATTTATTTTTGTGAACGGTACCTAGCAAAAGCATAACTGGATTTAATTTCCAAATAAATAATATTTCAATCCCTGTAATGATGAAGTGCTTTCCCCTAAGTAATCTGAATCCTTTCCACATATACCAGAATCTGTTTCAAAATTCAAACTTTTATTCCCCTGAACTATTCGCTTATTCTTTGCCAATCTCATGCACTTTCAAGTATGTTCCTTTGCAATACATTTTATTGGACGGAGCAAATTACCTCTTTGTTTTTATTATTATTGTTCTTCTTATGTCTTGAACATTTTGGGGGCCATTTTTGCACATAATTTTTTTCATATTAACTTTGAGGTTATTTGACAAGTCCCCTAAACATCACTCTTTGGAATTTTTCAAGTTTAGCTTTATTGAATCTATTGATTAACATAGGGAGAATACATATATATGTGGCGTAACTTCCTAGCATCACTGCTGCCCGGCACATGGACACACGTGGGCATTTTGGTAGGAGCTGCTGAGTGGCTCCTGCGACAGGGGTATCAATGGACACATCTCCTGGGGCATCTGCTGGGACTTCTTCTTCCTTCATTCTCACAAGAGCTGGTGGTCACCAGACATACAGACCTGCCCATCTGATGGGGCAAATGCTATCTGAATAGTGAGTAAATTTCGGTGCATAATCATTAGGGAGGCCGCGGATGTCTGACATTTACTGGCCATGTGAATTGCTTCCCTGTGGAACTGCAGGAATATGTCCTTTGTCCCTATGGATAAATGAGAACTCTTTGTACAACTACGATGCATACTACCCTTTCTCTGCCCATGAAGAATTTTCCAGTCTGGGGTTTGTCTTTTCACCTTTTGACATTATTCTGGTTTTTGTTCGGACCAGGAAAAGTCAGCATTTTCCTCAGTGGCTTCTGGCTCTCTGGTCATTCAACAGTAGTTCCTATTTCAAGATTATGGCAATAATAACTATCAGGGCTTTGTGTCTCTACATAGAGTCTTTGCTTTTTCTGTAATTTTCCTCTTACTAAAAACATAAAATGAAAATTAATCAGATCTTTCTCATATTATGCGGCCACATACAAAAGGCCACATAACATATAACCGTACTGATAGGAACAATCCACGATAGGTAAATTCACACACACAGAAAATGGAGTGGTAGTCAGGGACAGGGAGAGGCGGGATGGGGATTGACAGCTTAATGGCTAGAGAGTTGATGAAGCTGTTGGACCACTAGATGGTGGTAAGGGTTGCCCCATATTAAAAATGTACTTGATGCCACGGAATGGTAATTTTGAAAATATTAAAAACACTTTATTTTATACAAGGGATATTATTGAAAATAAAAGATGAAAAAATTTGAGGAGATGCAGGACAGAGACAAAAATGAGGAGAAGCACAGCGTCAAGGAAGGGCAAGAACAGATCTGGAGTGGGGACTGGTGAGGGTGTTTGTGGGAGCTCTGGAGCCAGGGCTCCCCTGGGTGCTGGTGTTTCTTCTAATTCTTCTGATGTTTCAGGAACGGTTATGTCAGGTTGCTCTAGCTCTACCTCTGGATCTTGATCTTTCTCCTGCTCTTTCTCTTGCTCTTTCTCCTGATCTTTCTCTTGATCTTTCTGTTGCTCCTGCTCTGGATCTTGCGTCTGATCTACCACTTGCTCTGGATCTTGCTCCTGCTCTACCTCTTGCTCTGGATCTTGCTCCTGCTCTACTTCTTGCTCTGGCTTGGGCTCTGGATCTTGCTCTCGCTCTGCCTCTGGCAGTGGAGGTGGAGCTGGAGCTGGAACTCGAGCCGAACATGGCAGCAGCTCTTGGGACAGTTGTTCAGCCTGGGCAGAAGCTGGAACTGGATAGACAACAATTGAAAATATCAATGTGAGTTTCTATGTCTCATCCAATGACACTGTCTTTCCAGAAGCCCAAGTCCAGAGGCCCAGCCTCAGGAAGTCTCCCCACACTGCAGAACACTGCATGATTGTTCTGAGTACTCAGTGCCCCTGTCCCCAGCCTGCTTCTGGAAACTCTGCTCTGTGTGGCCCAGCCCAGGCCCCTCCCCAAACCCGCACAGGCACCCACCCTCTTCCTCCTCACCCTCAGTCTCCGCCTCACTAGGCTCCAGGTGCTCCGGCTTCTCCAGCTGCGCCAGAAGAAGATCAGCCTTACGTTCCACCTCTGAACCTCGCATACTGATATGTACATAGGCCGAAAGAAACTTCAAAGAATGAAATTCAGGAGGCTCGTGGAAATCGGTGGTATAGAATTCCAGCCAGATCTTTAAGACAGAGGACATGGCACTGTGGGAGACAGGTGGGCAACAGCATCAGAGGCCTGGCCTATCCCTCTGTGCTGCCCTCCCAAGGCTCCCCTGAGTGAGCTGCAGTCTAGTACCCTCTGCCCGTGCCTGTCCATAGACCAGCCCATCCAATGTCCACCCCCAGTATGGCAGTTCTGGCGCAAGATGGGCCTGGCAGCCAAGGAGGGGCTGGCAAAAGCCTCCATGGGAGGAGCCTTCAACCACTGATGTGACCACGTTTCCCTTCTTCAGGGAAACCTGACAACCTCCTCTGTCTGTGTCACTGCCCCATCCCTGCTGGAATGACCTGTCCACCCCAGGAGGGTGCTGTCTGCTCTGGGCATTACTCACTGGCAAACAGGAGGTGTCCAGCAATATCTGATAAATGAGGAAACAGAGGGAGGCGCTGCTCCCCTGGCCTACCCAGGGCCCTTGGAAAAGCCCAAACTTGACCTCACACGTGAATGTACTGCCCAAGTGTCGGCATGAAAATCTGCATATCCTTTTCCCAGTGACAGCAATCTCTTGGCCCTGACCACACTCTGCACCCTCAGCACCAGCTGAGCATCCCCATGGAGGCTCCAGCCCCGAGTGTGAGCGGGATGCTCTGCACACCTCCTGCTCTGGCTCAGCACGGGCTCTGGGGGTGTGGGCAGGGCTGGGTGGGAGGGCGAGGGGATGGATTCTCTCTGGGCTCACTCTGCTCTCCAGCCTCTCCCACACCCTACGGTGCCTGGGACCACATCCCCAGCCGTCTTGACTCCTTTCCCTGCAGGGAAAGCCTTGAGCCCTCAGCCCTGTAGCAGGAATCATAAGATGTGTGAGAGCCAGAGTTCTGCCAGCCCCCCACCCACACGCCCCCGCAGACTACACGCAGTTGTGTGGAGATGGGAGCCCCTCCTTCTGCACCTAAACTCCACTTACCATTTTAGCTGCTCCAGGGATTCCCCATCCCCGTCACAATCAGAAATCATGTTTCCATACCTAGAAGAGGTCAGGAGTGTGTCAAATCTACCACATGGTGGCACTACCTGCTTCTCATGTCTACTGTGACTGTCTCACCTCTGACTAGATTGGAAGCCCAGGAGGGCAGGGAATGCAGTCTCCTCGGTTCATTGGATTATGGTCAGTGCCCAGAAAGGGACTGCACATAGTGTGGCTTCACGTATGATTGTTGAAGGAATGAACCCCAACCAACTCCTCCCAAGATATCTGGGTGCACCTGAAGCCGCACTGCCCGCCTCTGGTCTCCCTGCTTTGAATTCACGCAGAAGCCTACAGATAGAATCTCAAATTTCCTGTAAAAATGTGAAAACAGTGAAGCCCAAGTCAACGAGGTCAGTGAGGGGGTGACAGAGACTTCCTCGTGGGGGTGTCAGGAATCCTGAATGAGGACGACCGCGGCCCCTCCAGCAGACCTTCCACAGGGCTGGACTCAGGAGCAGCACTTTCCATGGGGGACCCACTGGAGCTTGTTCCTGTGACCACCCACTGAACACAGGAGGAAACTGAAGCTCACAGTGGTGTGGTGACTGTCCTAAGACTCACAGCTGGGAGGCGGCCTAGTGGCACTGTGTGATCCAGGGCCTGAGTGCTCACCTGAGGAAAAGCAGGTGCAGCACATGCCGGGGACTGGCAACGTTCTTGTAGCTTGACAGAAACAGGTGGACATAAGATTGGTCACCACCCAAGACAGCAGGCACCAGGTGCTCCACCCGCTTCTTCAGGGTGCGTGCCGGGAGAGGCCACACCATGTGGGTGGCATCTGAGCTCAATGAAGATGTGTCTTCACTCTAGGACAGGACAGGGGAGAGATACACAGTGACAGTACCGTGAACCCCAAGGAGGGCAGGGGCTGGAGGCCAGTCTTGACCCCAGGGAGGACATGAGAAGACAGCCTGAGGGCCCAGGGTTAATGGACAGGGTGGTGGTTGCCACCCTGGCAGTCCCCGTTCACCCTCCAGCCAGACCTGAGGTGTGAACACACCAGGACCAGCAGGTTTATAAACCCCCCACCCTCTGCCCCTGCCCTGGGAGGGTGTCCCATGTCCCCGTTCCCCACACACTCAGGAGGAGGGGGTGCAGTCACCCAGGGAGGCTCATAGTGCTGGCCTGGCCTTGCCCAACCTCCTCTGGGCCACCTGACATTACCTTTGGGGACCTCCTCCCAGACGGCCACAGGGGTCGAGGGCGAGGGCTGAACCAGCGCCGGAAGCATTGGACAAGCCTCTCAGCACAGGGCTTCCTGGGGCTACGGCCCCGGGACCTCGGGATACAGCACAACATCTCACTCTGCCTGTGGCCAAGTGAGCTGGGGAAGGGGCTGTGTATAGAATGTGGGTGCCAGGTTACCGAGTTCCGAGTTCTGTTGGGGTCTGTCGTCAAGGAAGTGAAGTCACTTCCTGATACCTCATTTCCTGAGCCCCTCCTCTGTGTTCAAGACTGCAAATGCCCCTCTGGGTACCTGTCTGCTGACCCTCCTTCCCCATGAACTCTCTCTATTGCCCACACTTCCACCAACACTGCCTGACCACACCCCTGTGCAAGGCCTGGGTGCAGCCAGCGTCACAGCTCGGAGGAGATACACGTAGGTTCATCCCCAGCTCCTGCTTCTTATCACTTTATGTGACCCTGGACAAGCCATTGTCACTCTCATGACCTCCCCAGTCTCCCCTTTTGCACAGTGGGGATCTTTCTAGCATCTTCTTCCTAGGGATGGCATCAGGCATGTGTGAGAAAACATCTCTGAAACCTATGGCCGGTGTCACATGCAGCTAATAAACAAGACTAGAGATAAAATCCACGACGGTGTGGAAGGTAGCATGGAATACGACTAACGACAGGCCTGGTTCCTGTCATATAATCTTGAAAATGTCACTTTTGCTCTTGGTCTGTTTTCCCTGTCTGCACCATGCGACAGTTGGAATTTCATGCATTCACATACTGCTTTCCTCCATAAAACCTCACAATGGCTTCGTGTGTATTTAGGTTTGGGCTCAAGTGCCACATCTCTGTCTGTGTGGTTGGCGACTCCTCAGGGGCTCCCAGTGGTCCCCACCATCTGCTGCACACATCCTCACGTAATCCCCTGCCCTGCAGTGTGGACTGGACTTAGTGACTCACTTCTAACCAATACAGGATCAAAAGTGAGAAGGTGTCACTTTCTAAATGTCATTGTAACACGCCTGTCTCTAGAGTCTTGCGCTCTGTCTCCTCTGTTCTCTCTGTTTGTATCCACCATATGCCAAGCATGGTGCCGAGAGCTGGAGAAAGAGCTGATTCAGCTGCACCCTGGCTTGGGAGATGATCCCAGGATAAGAAAGAGGAGAAGACGTGCTATCGAGTGCCTGACATTCTAAGAGAGGAAAGTGATCTAGGAGGCCCTCAGAATATTCTAGATTAGGAAGCTACCTGAAGATGGTAGGAAATGAACACCATTTGCAGAGAAGAACCAGAGCCGTTTGGTCCATTCTATGCCTTTACTCAACCGTATGAAATATAGAATTAGTAGTTTATCAAATTGCGTAAAAAATGTCAACTGTTATTTACATATAAACAAAATTTATAGATTTATTTGGAAGAATTGATATATTTTCCCTACTTATTTTCTCATCTGTGAACATGTACATCTCTTCATTGTCTTCAGTTTGTTCATTTTTTCAATAACATTTTACACTCAGTGTTTAGAAATCATGATTGTAAAAATGCACCCTAATTATTCATGCAAACATTATGAATGAAAATTTGGGGTGTTTCCAACCCTTAGTAATAGGTATTGTCATATTAACAATCTTGTCGACACCTCACCTTATAATTTTTCAAGGTTACATATGATATAGATTCCAGAATATTGGGTTACAGTGTAAAATAGTAAATATCCAAGTATAATTTTGCTAAATTTTGCGAGTTTCTGCTCCTTATGGGCTCTACCATTTGCATTCCACCACAATGTATTATGATACCTGTATCCCCACAGTCTCACTAACAAGTTTGTTACCAAAAAATTAAATTTTGCAAATCTAATAGGTGAAGTCTTGTATATTTCAATATATTTTAAATGTATAGTTCTCTATGAGGGATTTTAAGCACCTAATTAAGTATTGATGCCAATTTAAATTTCCTTTTGTGTTCTTAGATTGTTCATATATTTTGTTCATTTTTATTTCATTTTGTTGGTCATTTCCATCTCATTTTTTCACACATCATTGTATTAATGATATTATCCTAGTTTAAGAGGTTTTTAATTTTTTTTGCTTTTTTTTTAATTGAAACATTATTGATCACCCATTTTAAGTATTAGAGCTTGTAATTACTTTTTGTCGTGTCCTTTTGACCTAGTTGGTGGCATTTACCTTTTGTTTGAGTTTGCTTTGCTTTATTAATTGCTGCTATGCCATCCATGTTAACTGCTGCTACATTAGTAGCAGCATAATTTCACCAGTGATTTGAAATGCTATCTTTCTTAAATACTAAATTTCTATAAATCTTGGGTATCTCTTTGAATTCTCCATTCTTTTTCATTAGGTTTTGTATTTACTTATAAACAAATTCCATATGGTCTTGATAATGAAGAATTTATAAAAAAATATTTTCGATCTCTGGTAGACTTACCCCTCCCTTTTGATTTGTTTCCTCATTTTTTTCTGATGAACGATTAATGTTTCATCAACATTTTATAATCATCTTATTTTGTTCTAGGTGAAGAAACAAATGAGACTATTTTTAATGTGATCATGACGCACGTATAAAGTAACTTAGGAGAAAATAAAATCCTTAGGATCATGTGGCTTTCTGGCCAAGAAAATATCTCTGACATTTCTCTATCGTTTGTGTATGTATGTTTTAAGAGTGTTCTAATGCTTAAATCACGTAATTAAACAGGCTTTGTCGAGTTCTTGTTAGCTTTATGCCAAATATTTTAACAATTTTGTGGCTATTGAAAATGGAATCTTGATTTGCGTAATGTAATCTAGATAGTTATTGTTATTACATAAGACATTTATTAATTTTATATGTGAATTTTTCTAAATCGCAACATGTAAATTTTATTTTAGTAAGTCGTCTTGTTTGTAATAGGTTTTTAATTAATTTTTTTGATTTTCTAAATTCACAATACATTCACATAACACATTTTTCTCTATCTTGAGATATACAAATACGTATGGTCAAATCTTATTTTATCCAGTGTTTTGATATTTATGAGTCTTACATTTTCTCAAAAGTAGTTTTGGCTTCTGTGGAAATTATTATGTGTTTTTCTTTCTTCTAATGCTTAATACTTTTGCAAAATATTGAAGTTAGTAATTCATTTCAGATTTATTTTTGTGAACGGTACCTAGCAAAAGCATAACTGGATTTAATTTCCAAATAAATAATATTTCAATCCCTGTAATGATGAAGTGCTTTCCCCTAAGTAATCTGAATCCTTTCCACATATACCAGAATCTGTTTCAAAATTCAAACTTTTATTCCCCTGAACTATTCGCTTATTCTTTGCCAATCTCATGCACTTTCAAGTATGTTCCTTTGCAATACATTTTATTGGACGGAGCAAATTACCTCTTTGTTTTTATTATTATTGTTCTTCTTATGTCTTGAACATTTTGGGGGCCATTTTTGCACATAATTTTTTTTCATATTAACTTTGAGGTTATTTGACAAGTCCCGTAAACATCACTCTTTGGAATTTTTCAAGTTTAGCTTTATTGAATCTATTGATTAACATAGGGAGAATACATATATATGTGGCGTAACTTCCTAGCATCACTGCTGCCCGGCACATGGACACACGTGGGCATTTTGGTAGGAGCTGCTGAGTGGCTCCTGCGACAGGGGTATCAATGGACACATCTCCTGGGGCATCTGCTGGGACTTCTTCTTCCTTCATTCTCACAAGAGCTGGTGGTCACCAGACATACAGACCTGCCCATCTGATGGGGCAAATGCTATCTGAATAGTGAGTAAATTTCGGTGCATAATCATTAGGGAGGCCGCGGATGTCTGACATTTACTGGCCATGTGAATTGCTTCCCTGTGGAACTGCAGGAATATGTCCTTTGTCCCTATGGATAAATGAGAACTCTTTGTACAACTACGATGCATACTACCCTTTCTCTGCCCATGAAGAATTTTCCAGTCTGGGGTTTGTCTTTTCACCTTTTGACATTATTCTGGTTTTTGTTCGGACCAGGAAAAGTCAGCATTTTCCTCAGTGGCTTCTGGCTCTCTGGTCATTCAACAGTAGTTCCTATTTCAAGATTATGGCAATAATAACTATCAGGGCTTTGTGTCTCTACATAGAGTCTTTGCTTTTTCTGTAATTTTCCTCTTACTAAAAACATAAAATGAAAATTAATCAGATCTTTCTCATATTATGCGGCCACATACAAAAGGCCACATAACATATAACCGTACTGATAGGAACAATCCACGATAGGTAAATTCACACACACAGAAAATGGAGTGGTAGTCAGGGACAGGGAGAGGCGGGATGGGGATTGACAGCTTAATGGCTAGAGAGTTGATGAAGCTGTTGGACCACTAGATGGTGGTAAGGGTTGCCCCATATTAAAAATGTACTTGATGCCACTGAATGGTAATTTTGAAAATATTAAAAACACTTTATTTTATACAAGGGATATTATTGAAAATAAAAGATGAAAAAATTTGAGGAGATGCAGGACAGAGACAAAAATGAGGAGAAGCACAGCGTCAAGGAAGGGCAAGAACAGATCTGGAGTGGGGACTGGTGAGGGTGTTTGTGGGAGCTCTGGAGCCAGGGCTCCCCTAGGTGCTGGTGTTTCTTCTAGTTCTTCTGATGTTTCAGGAACGGTTATGTCAGGTTGCTCTAGCTCTACCTCTGGATCTTGATCTTTCTCCTGCTCTTTCTCTTGCTCTTTCTCCTGATCTTTCTCTTGATCTTTCTGTTGCTCCTGCTCTGGATCTTGCGTCTGATCTACCACTTGCTCTGGATCTTGCTCCTGCTCTACCTCTTGCTCTGGATCTTGCTCCTGCTCTACTTCTTGCTCTGGCTTGGGCTCTGGATCTTGCTCTCGCTCTGCCTCTGGCAGTGGAGGTGGAGCTGGAGCTGGAACTCGAGCCGAACATGGCAGCAGCTCTTGGGACAGTTGTTCAGCCTGGGCAGAAGCTGGAACTGGATAGACAACAATTGAAAATATCAATGTGAGTTTCTATGTCTCATCCAATGACACTGTCTTTCCAGAAGCCCAAGTCCAGAGGCCCAGCCTCAGGAAGTCTCCCCACACTACAGAACACTGCATGATTGTTCTGAGTACTCAGTGCCCCTGTCCCCAGCCTGCTTCTGGAAACTCTGCTCTGTGTGGCCCAGCCCAGGCCCCTCCCCAAACCCGCACAGGCACCCACCCTCTTCCTCCTCACCCTCAGTCTCCGCCTCACTAGGCTCCAGGTGCTCCAGCTTCTCCAGCTGCGCCAGAAGAAGATCAGCCTTACGCTCCACCTCTGAACCTCGCATACTGATATGTACATAGGCCGAAAGAAACTTCAAAGAATGAAATTCAGGAGGCTCGTGGAAATCGGTGGAATAGAATTCCAGCCAGATCTTTAAGACAGAGGACATGGCACTGTGGGAGACAGGTGGGCAACAGCATCAAAGGCCTGGCCTATCCCTCTATGCTGCCCTCCCAAGGCTCCCCTGAGTGAGCTGCAGTCTAGTACCCTCTGCCCGTGCCTGTCCATAGACCAGCCCATCCAATGTCCACCCCCAGTATGGCAGTTCTGGCGCAAGATGGGCCTGGCAGCCAAGGAGGGGCTGGCAAAAGCCTCCATGGGAGGAGCCTTCAACCACTGATGTGACCACGTTTCCCTTCTTCAGGGAAACCTGACAACCTCCTCTGTCTGTGTCACTGCCCCATCCCTGCTGGAATGACCTGTCCACCCCAGGAGGGTGCTGTCTGCTCTGGGCATTACTCACTGGCAAACAGGAGGTGTCCAGCAATATCTGATAAATGAGGAAACAGAGGGAGGCGCTGCTCCCCTGGCCTACCCAGGGCCCTTGGAAAAGCCCAAACTTGACCTCACACGTGAATGTACTGCCCAAGTGTCGGCATGAAAATCTGCATATCCTTTTCCCAGTGACAGCAATCTCTTGGCCCTGACCACACTCTGCACCCTCAGCACCAGCTGAGCATCCCCATGGAGGCTCCAGCCCCGAGTGTGAGCGGGATGCTCTGCACACCTCCTGCTCTGGCTCAGCACGGGCTCTGGGGGTGTGGGCAGGGCTGGGTGGGAGGGCGAGGGGATGGATTCTCTCTGGGCTCACTCTGCTCTCCAGCCTCTCCCACACCCTACAGTGCCTGGGACCACATCCCCAGCCGTCTTGACTCCTTTCCCTGCAGGGAAAGCCTTGAGCCCTCAGCCCTGTAGCAGGAATCATAAGATGTGTGAGAGCCAGAGTTCTGCCAGCCCCCCAACCACACGCCCCCGCAGACTACACGCAGTTGTGTGGAGATGGGAACCCCTCCTTCTGCACCTAAACTCCACTTACCATTTTAGCTGCTCCAGGGATTCCCCATCCCCGTCACAATCAGAAATCATGTTTCCATACCTAGAAGAGGTCAGGAGTGTGTCAAATCTACCACATGGTGGCACTACCTGCTTCTCATGTCTACTGTGACTGTCTCACCTCTGACTAGATTGGAAGCCCAGGAGGGCAGGGAATGCAGTCTCCTCGGTTCACTGGATCATGGTCAGTGCCCAGAAAGGGACTGCACATAGTGTGGCTTCACGTATGATTGTTGAAGGAATGAACCCCAACCAACTCCTCCCAAGATATCTGGGTGCACCTGAAGCCGCACTGCCCGCCTCTGGTCTCCCTGCTTTGAATTCACGCAGAAGCCTACAGATAGAATCTCAAATTTCCTGTAAAAATGTGAAAACAGTGAAGCCCAAGTCAACGAGGTCAGTGAGGGAGTGACAGAGACTTCCTCGTGGGGGTGTCAGGAATCCTGAATGAGGACGACCGCGGCCCCTCCAGCAGACCTTCCACAGGGCTGGACTCAGGAGCAGCACTTTCCATGGGGGACCCACTGGAGCTTGTTCCTGTGACCACCCACTGAACACAGGAGGAAACTGAGGCTCACAGGGGTGTGGTGACAGTCCTAAGACTCACAGCTGGGAGGCGGCCTAGTGGCACTGTGTGATCCAGGGCCTGAGTGCTCACCTGAGGAAAAGCAGGTGCAGCACATGCCGGGGACTGGCAACGTTCTTGTAGCTTGACAGAAACAGGTGGACATAAGATTGGTCACCACCCAAGACAGCAGGCACCAGGTGCTCCACCCGCTTCTTCAGGGTGCGTGCCGGGAGAGGCCACACCATGTGGGTGGCATCTGAGCTCAATGAAGATGTGTCTTCACTCTAGGACAGGACAGGGGAGAGATACACAGTGACAGTACCGTGAACCCCAAGGAGGGCAGGGGCTGGAGGCCAGTCTTGACCCCAGGGAGGACATGAGAAGACAGCCTGAGGGCCCAGGGTTAATGGACAGGGTGGTGGTTGCCACCCCGGCAGTCCCCGTTCACCCTCCAGCCAGACCTGAGGTGTGAACACACCAGGACCAGCAGGTTTATAAACCCCCCACCCTCTGCCCCTGCCCTGGGAGGGTGTCCCATGTCCCCGTTCCCCACACACTCAGGAGGAGGGGGTGCAGTCACCCAGGGAGGCTCATAGTGCTGGCCTGGCCTTGCCCAACCTCCTCTGGGCCACCTGACATTACCTTTGGGGACCTCCTCCCAGACGGCCACAGGGGTCGAGGGCGAGGGCTGAACCAGCGCCGGAAGCATTGGACAAGCCTCTCAGCACAGGGCTTCCTGGGGCTACGGCCCCGGGACCTCGGGATACAGCACAACATCTCACTCTGCCTGTGGCCAAGTGAGCTGGGGAAGGGGCTGTGTATAGAATGTGGGTGCCAGGTTACCGAGTTCCGAGTTCTGTTGGGGTCTGTCGTCAAGGAAGTGAAGTCACTTCCTGATACCTCATTTCCTGAGCCCCTCCTCTGTGTTCAAGACTGCAAATGCCCCTCTGGGTACCTGTCTGCTGACCCTCCTTCCCCATGAACTCTCTCTATTGCCCACACTTCCACCAACACTGCCTGACCACACCCCTGTGCAAGGCCTGGGTGCAGCCAGCGTCACAGCTCGGAGGAGATACACGTAGGTTCATCCCCAGCTCCTGCTTCTTATCACTTTATGTGACCCTGGACAAGCCATTGTCACTCTCATGACCTCCCCAGTCTCCCCTTTTGCACAGTGGGGATCTTTCTAGCATCTTCTTCCTAGGGATGGCATCAGGCATGTGTGAGAAAACATCTCTGAAACCTATGGCCGGTGTCACATGCAGCTAATAAACAAGACTAGAGATAAAATCCACGACGGTGTGGAAGGTAGCATGGAATACGACTAACGACAGGCCTGGTTCCTGTCATATAATCTTGAAAATGTCACTTTTGCTCTTGGTCTGTTTTCCCTGTCTGCACCATGCGACAGTTGGAATTTCATGCATTCACATACTGCTTTCCTCCATAAAACCTCACAATGGCTTCGTGTGTATTTAGGTTTGGGCTCAAGTGCCACATCTCTGTCTGTGTGGTTGGCGACTCCTCAGGGGCTCCCAGTGGTCCCCACCATCTGCTGCACACATCCTCACGTAATCCCCTGCCCTGCAGTGTGGACTGGACTTAGTGACTCACTTCTAACCAATACAGGATCAAAAGTGAGAAGGTGTCACTTTCTAAATGTCATTGTAACACGCCTGTCTCTAGAGTCTTGTGCTCTGTCTCCTCTGTTCTCTCTGTTTGTATCCACCATATGCCAAGCATGGTGCCGAGAGCTGGAGAAAGAGCTGATTCAGCTGCACCCTGGCTTGGGAGATGATCCCAGGATAAGAAAGAGGAGAAGACGTGCTATCGAGTGCCTGACATTCTAAGAGAGGAAAGTGATCTAGGAGGCCCTCAGAATATTCTAGATTAGGAAGCTACCTGAAGATGGTAGGAAATGAACACCATTTGCAGAGAAGAACCAGAGCCGTTTGGTCCATTCTATGCCTTTACTCAACCGTATGAAATATAGAATTAGTAGTTTATCAAATTGCGTAAAAAATGTCAACTGTTATTTACATATAAACAAAATTTATAGATTTATTTGGAAGAATTGATATATTTTCCCTACTTATTTTCTCATCTGTGAACATGTACATCTCTTCATTGTCTTCAGTTTGTTCGTTTTTTCAATAACATTTTACACTCAGTGTTTAGAAATCATGATTGTAAAAATGCACCCTAATTATTCATGCAAACCTTATGAATGAAAATTTGGGGTGTTTCCAACCCTTAGTAATAGGTATTGTCATATTAACAATCTTGTCGACACCTCACCTTATAATTTTTCAAGGTTACATATGATATAGATTCCAGAATATTGGGTTACAGTGTAAAATAGTAAATATCCAAGTATAATTTTGCTAAATTTTGCGAGTTTCTGCTCCTTATGGGCTCTACCATTTGCATTCCACCACAATGTATTATAATACCTGTATCCCCACATTCTCACTAACAAGTTTGTTATCAAAAAATTAAATTTTGCAAATCTAATAGGTGAAGTCTTGTATATTTCAATATATTTTAAATGTATAGTTCTCTATGAGGGATTTTAAGCACCTAATTAAGTATTGATGCCAATTTAAATTCCCTTTTGTGTTCTTAGATTGTTCATATATTTGGTTCATTTTTATTTCATTTTGTTGGTCATTTCCATCTCATTTTTTCACACATCATTGTATTAATGATATTATCCTAGTTTAAGAGGTTTTTAATTTTTTTTGCTTTTTTTTTAATTGAAACATTATTGATCACCCATTTTAAGTATTAGAGCTTGTAATTACTTTTTGTCGTGTCCTTTTGACCTAGTTGGTGGCATTTACCTTTTGTTTGAGTTTGCTTTGCTTTATTAATTGCTGCTATGCCATCCATGTTAACTGCTGCTACATTAGTAGCAGCATAATTTCACCAGTGATTTGAAATGCTATCTTTCTTAAATACTAAATTTCTATAAATCTTGGGTATCTCTTTGAATTCTCCATTCTTTTTCATTAGGTTTTATATTTACTTATAAACAAATTCCATATGGTCTTGATAATGAAGAATTTATAAAAAAATATTTTCGATCTCTGGTAGACTTACCCCTCCCTTTTGATTTGTTTCCTCATTTTTTTCTGAAGAACGATTAATGTTTCATCAACATTTTATAATCATCTTATTTTGTTCTAGGTGAAGAAACAAATGAGACTATTTTTAATGTGATCATGACGCACGTATAAAGTAACTTAGGAGAAAATAAAATCCTTAGGATCATGTGGCTTTCTGGCCAAGAAAATATCTCTGACATTTCTCTATCGTTTGTGTATGTATGTTTTAAGAGTGTTCTAATGCTTAAATCACGTAATTAAACAGGCTTTGTCGAGTTCTTGTTAGCTTTATGCCAAATATTTTAACAATTTTGTGGCTATTGAAAATGGAATCTTGATTTGCGTAATGTAATCTAGATAGTTATTGTTATTACATAAGACATTTATTAATTTTATATGTGAATTTTTCTAAATCGCAACATGTAAATTTTATTTTAGTAAGTCGTCTTGTTTGTAATAGGTTTTTAATTAATTCTTTTTGATTTTCTAAATTCACAATACATTCACATAACACATTTTTCTCTATCTTGAGATACACAAATACGTATGGTCAAATCTTATTTTATCCAGTGTTTTGATATTTATGAGTCTTACATTTTCTCAAAAGTAGTTTTGGCTTCTGTGGAAATTATTATGTGTTTTTCTTTCTTCTAATGCTTAATACTTTTGCAAAATATTGAAGTTAGTAATTCATTTCAGATTTATTTTTGTGAACGGTACCTAGCAAAAGCATAACTGGATTTAATTTCCAAATAAATAATATTTCAATCCCTGTAATGATGAAGTGCTTTCCCCTAAGTAATCTGAATCCTTTCCACATATACCAGAATCTGTTTCAAAATTCAAACTTTTATTCCCCTGAACTATTCGCTTATTCTTTGCCAATCTCATGCACTTTCAAGTATGTTCCTTTGCAATACATTTTATTGGACGGAGCAAATTACCTCTTTGTTTTTATTATTATTGTTCTTCTTATGTCTTGAACATTTTGGGGGCCATTTTTGCACATAATTTTTTTCATATTAACTTTGAGGTTATTTGACAAGTCCCCTAAACATCACTCTTTGGAATTTTTCAAGTTTAGCTTTATTGAATCTATTGATTAACATAGGGAGAATACATATATATGTGGCGTAACTTCCTAGCATCACTGCTGCCCGGCACATGGACACACGTGGGCATTTTGGTAGGAGCTGCTGAGTGGCTCCTGCGACAGGGGTATCAATGGACACATCTCCTGGGGCATCTGCTGGGACTTCTTCTTCCTTCATTCTCACAAGTGCTGGTGGTCACCAGACATACAGAGCTGCCCATCTGATGGGGCAAATGCTATCTGAATAGTGAGTAAATTTCGGTGCATAATTATTAGGGAGGCCGCGGATGTCTGACATTTACTGGCCATGTGAATTGCTTCCCTGTGGAACTGCAGGAATATGTCCTTTGTCCCTATGGATAAATGAGAACTCTTTGTACAACTAGGATGCATACTACCCTTTCTCTGCCCATGAAGAATTTTCCAGTCTGGGGTTTGTCTTTTCACCTTTTGACATTATTCTGGTTTTTGTTCGGACCAGGAAAAGTCAGCATTTTCCTCAGTGGCTTCTGGCTCTCTGGTCATTCAACAGTAGTTCCTATTTCAAGATTATGGCAATAATAACTATCAGGGCTTTGTGTCTCTACATAGAGTCTTTGCTTTTTCTGTAATTTTCCTCTTACTGAAAACATAAAATGAAAATTAATCAGATCTTTCTCATATTATGCGGCCACATACAAAAGGCCACATAACATATAACCGTACTGATAGGAACAATCCACGATAGGTAAATTCACACACACAGAAAATGGAGTGGTAGTCAGGGACAGGGAGAGGCGGGATGGGGATTGACAGCTTAATGGCTAGAGAGTTGATGAAGCTGTTGGACCACTAGATGGTGGTAAGGGTTGCCCCATATTAAAAATGTACTTGATGCCACTGAATGGTAATTTTGAAAATATTAAAAACACTTTATTTTATACAAGGGATATTATTGAAAATAAAAGATGAAAAAATTTGAGGAGATGCAGGACAGAGACAAAAATGAGGAGAAGCACAGCGTCAAGGAAGGGCAAGAACAGATCTGGAGTGGGGACTGGTGAGGGTGTTTGTGGGAGCTCTGGAGCCAGGGCTCCCCTGGGTGCTGGTGTTTCTTCTAATTCTTCTGATGTTTCAGGAACGGTTATGTCAGGTTGCTCTAGCTCTACCTCTGGATCTTGATCTTTCTCCTGCTCTTTCTCTTGCTCTTTCTCCTGATCTTTCTCTTGATCTTTCTGTTGCTCCTGCTCTGGATCTTGCGTCTGATCTACCACTTGCTCTGGATCTTGCTCCTGCTCTACCTCTTGCTCTGGATCTTGCTCCTGCTCTACTTCTTGCTCTGGCTTGGGCTCTGGATCTTGCTCTCGCTCTGCCTCTGGCAGTGGAGGTGGAGCTGGAGCTGGAACTCGAGCCGAACATGGCAGCAGCTCTTGGGACAGTTGTTCAGCCTGGGCAGAAGCTGGAACTGGATAGACAACAATTGAAAATATCAATGTGAGTTTCTATGTCTCATCCAATGACACTGTCTTTCCAGAAGCCCAAGTCCAGAGGCCCAGCCTCAGGAAGTCTCCCCACACTGCAGAACACTGCATGATTGTTCTGAGTACTCAGTGCCCCTGTCCCCAGCCTGCTTCTGGAAACTCTGCTCTGTGTGGCCCAGCCCAGGCCCCTCCCCAAACCCGCACAGGCACCCACCCTCTTCCTCCTCACCCTCAGTCTCCGCCTCACTAGGCTCCAGGTGCTCCGGCTTCTCCAGCTGCGCCAGAAGAAGATCAGCCTTACGCTCCACCTCTGAACCTCGCATACTGATATGTACATAGGCCGAAAGAAACTTCAAAGAATGAAATTCAGGAGGCTCGTGGAAATCGGTGGAATAGAATTCCAGCCAGATCTTTAAACAGAGGACATGGCACTGTGGGAGACAGGTGGGCAACAGCATCAGAGGCCTGGCCTATCCCTCTATGCTGCCCTCCCAAGGCTCCCCTGAGTGAGCTGCAGTCTAGTACCCTCTGCCCGTGCCTGTCCATAGACCAGCCCATCCAATGTCCACCCCCAGTATGGCAGTTCTGGCGCAAGATGGGCCTGGCAGCCAAGGAGGGGCTGGCAAAAGCCTCCATGGGAGGAGCCTTCAACCACTGATGTGACCACGTTTCCCTTCTTCAGGGAAACCTGACAACCTCCTCTGTCTGTGTCACTGCCCCATCCCTGCTGGAATGACCTGTCCACCCCAGGAGGGTGCTGTCTGCTCTGGGCATTACTCACTGGCAAACAGGAGGTGTCCAGCAATATCTGATAAATGAGGAAACAGAGGGAGGCGCTGCTCCCCTGGCCTACCCAGGGCCCTTGGAAAAGCCCAAACTTGACCTCACACGTGAATGTACTGCCCAAGTGTCGGCATGAAAATCTGCATATCCTTTTCCCAGTGACAGCAATCTCTTGGCCCTGACCACACTCTGCACCCTCAGCACCAGCTGAGCATCCCCATGGAGGCTCCAGCCCCGAGTGTGAGCGGGATGCTCTGCACACCTCCTGCTCTGGCTCAGCACGGGCTCTGGGGGTGTGGGCAGGGCTGGGTGGGAGGGCGAGGGGATGGATTCTCTCTGGGCTCACTCTGCTCTCCAGCCTCTCCCACACCCTACGGTGCCTGGGACCACATCCCCAGCCGTCTTGACTCCTTTCCCTGCAGGGAAAGCCTTGAGCCCTCAGCCCTGTAGCAGGAATCATAAGATGTGTGAGAGCCAGAGTTCTGCCAGCCCCCCACCCACAGGCCCCCGCAGACTACACGCAGTTGTGTGGAGATGGGAGCCCCTCCTTCTGCACCTAAACTCCACTTACCATTTTAGCTGCTCCAGGGATTCCCCATCCCCGTCACAATCAGAAATCATGTTTCCATACCTAGAAGAGGTAAGGAGTGTGTCAAATCTACCACATGGTGGCACTACCTGCTTCTCATGTCTACTGTGACTGTCTCAGCTCTGACTAGATTGGAAGCCCAGGAGGGCAGGGAATGCAGTCTCCTCGGTTCACTGGATCATGGTCAGTGCCCAGAAAGGGACTGCACATAGTGTGGCTTCACGTATGATTGTTGAAGGAATGAACCCCAACCAACTCCTCCCAAGATATCTGGGTGCACCTGAAGCCGCACTGCCCGCCTCTGGTCTCCCTGCTTTGAATTCACGCAGAAGCCTACAGATAGAATCTCAAATTTCCTGTAAAAATGTGAAAACAGTGAAGCCCAAGTCAACGAGGTCAGTGAGGGAGTGACAGAGACTTCCTCGTGGGGGTGTCAGGAATCCTGAATGAGGACGACCGCGGCCCCTCCAGCAGACCTTCCACAGGGCTGGACTCAGGAGCAGCACTTTCCATGGGGGACCCACTGGAGCTTGTTCCTGTGACCACCCACTGAACACAGGAGGAAACTGAGGCTCAGAGGGGTGTGGTGACATTCCTAAGACTCACAGCTGGGAGGCGGCCTAGTGGCACTGTGTGATCCAGGGCCTGAGTGCTCACCTGAGGAAAAGCAGGTGCAGCACATGCCGGGGACTGGCAACGTTCTTGTAGCTTGACAGAAACAGGTGGACATAAGATTGGTCACCACCCAAGACAGCAGGCACCAGGTGCTCCACCCGCTTCTTCAGGGTGCGTGCCGGGAGAGGCCACACCATGTGGGTGGCATCTGAGCTCAATGAAGATGTGTCTTCACTCTAGGACAGGACAGGGGAGAGATACACAGTGACAGTACCGTGAACCCCAAGGAGGGCAGGGGCTCGAGGCCAGTCTTGACCCCAGGGAGGACATGAGAAGACAGCCTGAGGGCCCAGGGTTAATGGACAGGGTGGTGGTTGCCACCCCGGCAGTCCCCGTTCACCCTCCAGCCAGACCTGAGGTGTGAACACACCAGGACCAGCAGGTTTATAAACCCCCCACCCTCTGCCCCTGCCCTGGGAGGGTGTCCCATGTCCCCGTTCCCCACACACTCAGGAGGAGGGGGTGCAGTCACCCAGGGAGGCTCATAGTGCTGGCCTGGCCTTGCCCAACCTCCTCTGGGCCACCTGACATTACCTTTGGAGACCTCCTCCCAGACGGCCACAGGGGTCGAGGGCGAGGGCTGAACCAGCGCCGGAAGCATTGGACAAGCCTCTCAGCACAGGGCTTCCTGGGGCTACGGCCCCGGGACCTCGGGATACAGCACAACATCTCACTCTGCCTGTGGCCAAGTGAGCTGGGGAAGGGGCTGTGTATAGAATGTGGGTGCCAGGTTACCGAGTTCCGAGTTCTGTTGGGGTCTGTCGTCAAGGAAGTGAAGTCACTTCCTGATACCTCATTTCCTGAGCCCCTCCTCTGTGTTCAAGACTGCAAATGCCCCTCTGGGTACCTGTCTGCTGACCCTCCTTCCCCATGAACTCTCTCTATTGCCCACACTTCCACCAACACTGCCTGACCACACCCCTGTGCAAGGCCTGGGTGCAGCCAGCGTCACAGCTCGGAGGAGATACACGTAGGTTCATCCCCAGCTCCTGCTTCTTATCACTTTATGTGACCCTGGACAAGCCATTGTCACTCTCATGACCTCCCCAGTCTCCCCTTTTGCACAGTGGGGATCTTTCTAGCATCTTCTTCCTAGGGATGGCATCAGGCATGTGTGAGAAAACATCTCTGAAACCTATGGCCGGTGTCACATGCAGCTAATAAACAAGACTAGAGATAAAATCCACGACGGTGTGGAAGGTAGCATGGAATACGACTAACGACAGGCCTGGTTCCTGTCATATAATCTTGAAAATGTCACTTTTGCTCTTGGTCTGTTTTCCCTGTCTGCACCATGCGACAGTTGGAATTTCATGCATTCACATACTGCTTTCCTCCATAAAACCTCACAATGGCTTCGTGTGTATTTAGGTTTGGGCTCAAGTGCCACATCTCTGTCTGTGTGGTTGGCGACTCCTCAGGGGCTCCCAGTGGTCCCCACCATCTGCTGCACACATCCTCACGTAATCCCCTGCCCTGCAGTGTGGACTGGACTTAGTGACTCACTTCTAACCAATACAGGATCAAAAGTGAGAAGGTGTCACTTTCTAAATGTCATTGTAACACGCCTGTCTCTAGAGTCTTGTGCTCTGTCTCCTCTGTTCTCTCTGTTTGTATCCACCATATGCCAAGCATGGTGCCGAGAGCTGGAGAAAGAGCTGATTCAGCTGCACCCTGGCTTGGGAGATGATCCCAGGATAAGAAAGAGGAGAAGACGTGCTATCGAGTGCCTGACATTCTAAGAGAGGAAAGTGATCTAGGAGGCCCTCAGAATATTCTAGATTAGGAAGCTACCTGAAGATGGTAGGAAATGAACACCATTTGCAGAGAAGAACCAGAGCCGTTTGGTCCATTCTATGCCTTTACTCAACCGTATGAAATATAGAATTAGTAGTTTATCAAATTGCGTAAAAAATGTCAACTGTTATTTACATATAAACAAAATTTATAGATTTATTTGGAAGAATTGATATATTTTCCCTACTTATTTTCTCATCTGTGAACATGTACATCTCTTCATTGTCTTCAGTTTGTTCGTTTTTTCAATAACATTTTACACTCAGTGTTTAGAAATCATGATTGTAAAAATGCACCCTAATTATTCATGCAAACCTTATGAATGAAAATTTGGGGTGTTTCCAACCCTTAGTAATAGGTATTGTCATATTAACAATCTTGTCGACACCTCACCTTATAATTTTTCAAGGTTACATATGATATAGATTCCAGAATATTGGGTTACAGTGTAAAATAGTAAATATCCAAGTATAATTTTGCTAAATTTTGCGAGTTTCTGCTCCTTATGGGCTCTACCATTTGCATTCCACCACAATGTATTATAATACCTGTATCCCCACAGTCTCACTAACAAGTTTGTTATCAAAAAATTAAATTTTGCAAATCTAATAGGTGAAGTCTTGTATATTTCAATATATTTTAAATGTATAGTTCTCTATGAGGGATTTTAAGCACCTAATTAAGTATTGATGCCAATTTAAATTTCCTTTTGTGTTCTTAGATTGTTCATATATTTGGTTCATTTTTATTTCATTTTGTTGGTCATTTCCATCTCATTTTTTCACACATCATTGTATTAATGATATTATCCTAGTTTAAGAGGTTTTTAATTTTTTTTGCTTTTTTTTTAATTGAAACATTATTGATCACCCATTTTAAGTATTATAGCTTGTAATTACTTTCTGTCGTGTCCTTTTGACCTAGTTGGCGGCATTAACCTTTTGTTTGTGTTTGCTTTGCTTTTATTAATTGCTGCTATGTCATCCATGTTAACTGCTGCTACATTACTAGCAGCATAATTTCACCAGTGATTTGAAATGCTATCTTTCTTAAATACTAAATTTCTATAAATCTTGGGTATCTCTTTGAATTCTCCATTCTTTTTCATTAGGTTTTGTATTTACTTATAAACAAATTCCATATGGTCTTGATAATGAAGAATTTATAAAAAAATATTTTCGATCTCTGGTAGACTTACCCCTCCCTTTTGATTTGTTTCCTCATTTTTTTCTGATGAACGATTAATGTTTCATCAACATTTTATAATCATCTTATTTTGTTCTAGGTGAAGAAACAAATGAGACTATTTTTAATGTGATCATGACACACGTATAAAGTAACTTAGGAGAAAATAAAATCCTTAGGATCATGTGGCTTTCTGGCCAAGAAAATATCTCTGACATTTCTCTATCGTTTGTGTATGTATGTTTTAAGAGTGTTCTAATGCTTAAATCACGTAATTAAACAGGCTTTGTCGAGTTCTTGTTAGCTTTATGCCAAATATTTTAACAATTTTGTGGCTATTGAAAATGGAATCTTGATTTGCGTAATGTAATCTAGATAGTTATTGTTATTACATAAGACATTTATTAATTTTATATGTGAATTTTTCTAAATCGCAACATGTAAATTTTATTTTAGTAAGTCGTCTTGTTTGTAATAGGTTTTTAATTAATTCTTTTTGATTTTCTAAATTCACAATACATTCACATAACACATTTTTCTCTATCTTGAGATATACAAATACGTATGGTCAAATCTTATTTTATCTAGTGTTTTGATATTTATGAGTCTTACATTTTCTCAAAAGTAGTTTTGGCTTCTGTGGAAATTATTATGTGTTTTTCTTTCTTCTAATGCTTAATACTTTTGCAAAATATGGAAGTTAGTAATTCATTTCAGATTTATTTTTGTGAACGGTACCTAGCAAAAGCATAACTGGATTTAATTTCCAAATAAATAATATTTCAATCCCTGTAATGATGAAGTGCTTTCCCCTAAGTAATCTGAATCCTTTCCACATATACCAGAATCTGTTTCAAAATTCAAACTTTTATTCCCCTGAACTATTCGCTTATTCTTTGCCAATCTCATGCACTTTCAAGTATGTTCCTTTGCAATACATTTTATTGGACGGAGCAAATTACCTCTTTGTTTTTATTATTATTGTTCTTCTTATGTCTTGAACATTTTGGGGGCCATTTTTGCACATAATTTTTTTCATATTAACTTTGAGGTTATTTGACAAGTCCCGTAAACATCACTCTTTGGAATTTTTCAAGTTTAGCTTTATTGAATCTATTGATTAACATAGGGAGAATACATATATATGTGGCGTAACTTCCTAGCATCACTGCTGCCCGGCACATGGACACACGTGGGCATTTTGGTAGGAGCTGCTGAGTGGCTCCTGCGACAGGGGTATCAATGGACACATCTCCTGGGGCATCTGCTGGGACTTCTTCTTCCTTCATTCTCACAAGAGCTGGTGGTCACCAGACATACAGAGCTGCCCATCTGATGGGGCAAATGCTATCTGAATAGTGAGTAAATTTCGGTGCATAATCATTAGGGAGGCCGCGGATGTCTGACATTTACTGGCCATGTGAATTGCTTCCCTGTGGAACTGCAGGAATATGTCCTTTGTCCCTATGGATAAATGAGAACTCTTTGTACAACTAGGATGCATACTACCCTTTCTCTGCCCATGAAGAATTTTCCAGTCTGGGGTTTGTCTTTTCACCTTTTGACATTATTCTGGTTTTTGTTCGGACCAGGAAAAGTCAGCATTTTCCTCAGTGGCTTCTGGCTCTCTGGTCATTCAACAGTAGTTCCTATTTCAAGATTATGGCAATAATAACTATCAGGGCTTTGTGTCTCTACATAGAGTCTTTGATTTTTCTGTAATTTTCCTCTTACTAAAAACATAAAATGAAAATTAATCAGATCTTTCTCATATTATGCGGCCAGATACAAAAGGCCACATAACATATAACCGTACTGATAGGAACAATCCACGATAGGTAAATTCACACACACAGAAAATGGAGTGGTAGTCAGGGACAGGGAGAGGCGGGATGGGGATTGACAGCTTAATGGCTAGAGAGTTGATGAAGCTGTTGGACCACTAGATGGTGGTAAGGGTTGCCCCATATTAAAAATGTACTTGATGCCACTGAATGGTAATTTTGAAAATATTAAAAACACTTTATTTTATACAAGGGATATTATTGAAAATAAAAGATGAAAAAATTTGAGGAGATGCAGGACAGAGACAAAAATGAGGAGAAGCACAGCGTCAAGGAAGGGCAAGAACAGATCTGGAGTGGGGACTGGTGAGGGTGTTTGTGGGAGCTCTGGAGCCAGGGCTCCCCTGGGTGCTGGTGTTTCTTCTAATTCTTCTGATGTTTCAGGAACGGTTATGTCAGGTTGCTCTAGCTCTACCTCTGGATCTTGATCTTTCTCCTGCTCTTTCTCTTGCTCTTTCTCCTCATCTTTCTCTTGATCTTTCTGTTGCTCCTGCTCTGGATCTTGCGTCTGATCTACCTCTTGCTCTGGATCTTGCTCATGCTCTACTTCTTGCTCTGGCTTAGGCTCTGGATCTTGCTCTCGCTCTGCCTCCGGCAGTGGAATTGGAGCTGGAGCTGGAACTCGAGCCGAACATGGCAGCAGCTCTTGGGACAGTTGTTCAGCCTGGGCAGGAGTTGGAACTGGATAGACAACAATTGAAAATATCAATGTGAGTTTCTATGTCTCATCCAATGACACTGTCTTTCCAGAAGCCCAAGTCCAGAGGCCCAGCCTCAGGAAGTCTCCCCACACTGCAGAACACTGTATGATTGTTCTGAGTACTCAGTGCCCCTGTCCCCAGCCTGCTTCTGGAAACTCTGCTCTGTGTGGCCCAGCCCAGGCCCCTCCCCAAACCCGCACAGGCACCCACCCTCTTCCTCCTCACCCTCAGTCTCTGCCTCACCAGGCTCCAGGTGCTCCAGCTTCTCCAGCTGTGCCAGAAGAAGATCAGCCTTACGCTCCACCACTGAACCTCGCATACTGATATGTACATAGGCCGAAAGAAACTTCAAAGAATGAAATTCAGGAGGCTCGTGGAAATCGGTGGAATAGAATTCCAGCCAGATCTTTAAGACAGAGGACATGGCACTGTGGGAGACAGGTGGGCAACAGCATCAGAGGCCTGGCCTATCCCTCTATGCTGCCCTCCCAAGGCTCCCCTGAGTGAGCTGCAGTCTAGTACCCTCTGCCCGTGCCTGTCCATAGACCAGCCCAACCAATGTCCACCCCCAGTATGGCAGTTCTGGCGCAAGATACGCCTGGCAGCCAAGGAGGGGCTGGCAAAAGCCTCCATGGGAGGAGCCTTCAACCACTGATGTGACCACGTTTCCCTTCTTCAGGGAAACCTGACAACCTCCTCTGTCTGTGTCACTGCCCCATCCCTGCTGGAATGACCTGTCCACCCCAGGAGGGTGCTGTCTGCTCTGGGCATTACTCACTGGCAAACAGGAGGTGTCCAGCAATATCTGATAAATGAGGAAACAGAGGGAGGCGCTGCTCCCCTGGCCTACCCAGGGCCCTTGGAAAAGCCCAAACTTGAGCTCACACGTGAATGTACTGCCCAAGTGTCGGCATGAAAATCTGCATATCCTTTTCCCAGTGACAGCAATCTCTTGGCCCTGACCACACTCTGCACCCTCAGCACCAGCTGAGCATCCCCATGGAGGCTCCAGCCCCGAGTGTGAGCGGGATGCTCTGCACACCTCCTGCTCTGGCTCAGCACGGGCTCTGGGGGTGTGGGCAGGGCTGGGTGGGAGGGCGAGGGGATGGATTCTCTCTGGGCTCACTCTGCTCTCCAGCCTCTCCCACACCCTACGGTGCCTGGGACCACATCCCCAGCCGTCTTGACTCCTTTCCCTGCAGGGAAAGCCTTGAGCCCTCAGCCCTGTAGCAGGAATCATAAGATGTGTGAGAGCCAGAGTTCTGCCAGCCCCCCAACCACACGCCCCCGCAGACTACACGCAGTTGTGTGGAGATGGGAACCCCTCCTTCTGCACCTAAACTCCACTTACCATTTTAGCTGCTCCAGGGATTCCCCATCCCCGTCACAATCAGAAATCATGTTTCCATACCTAGAAGAGGTCAGGAGTGTGTCAAATCTACCACATGGTGGCACTACCTGCTTCTCATGTCTACTGTGACTGTCTCACCTCTGACTAGATTGGAAGCCCAGGAGGGCAGGGAATGCAGTCTCCTCGGTTCACTGGATCATGGTCAGTGCCCAGAAAGGGACTGCACATAGTGTGGCTTCACGTATGATTGTTGAAGGAATGAACCCCAACCAACTCCTCCCAAGATATCTGGGTGCACCTGAAGCCGCACTGCCCGCCTCTGGTCTCCCTGCTTTGAATTCACGCAGAAGCCTACAGATAGAATCTCAAATTTCCTGTAAAAATGTGAAAACAGTGAAGCCCAAGTCAACGAGGTCAGTGAGGGAGTGACAGAGACTTCCTCGTGGGGGTGTCAGGAATCCTGAATGAGGACGACCGCGGCCCCTCCAGCAGACCTTCCACAGGGCTGGACTCAGGAGCAGCACTTTCCATGGGGGACCCACTGGAGCTTGTTCCTGTGACCACCCACTGAACACAGGAGGAAACTGAGGCTCACAGGGGTGTGGTGACAGTCCTAAGACTCACAGCTGGGAGGCGGCCTAGTGGCACTGTGTGATCCAGGGCCTGAGTGCTCACCTGAGGAAAAGCAGGTGCAGCACATGCCGGGGACTGGCAACGTTCTTGTAGCTTGACAGAAACAGGTGGACATAAGATTGGTCACCACCCAAGACAGCAGGCACCAGGTGCTCCACCCGCTTCTTCAGGGTGCGTGCCGGGAGAGGCCACACCATGTGGGTGGCATCTGAGCTCAATGAAGATGTGTCTTCACTCTAGGACAGGACAGGGGAGAGATACACAGTGACAGTACCGTGAACCCCAAGGAGGGCAGGGGCTGGAGGCCAGTCTTGACCCCAGGGAGGACATGAGAAGACAGCCTGAGGGCCCAGGGTTAATGGACAGGGTGGTGGTTGCCACCCCGGCAGTCCCCGTTCACCCTCCAGCCAGACCTGAGGTGTGAACACACCAGGACCAGCAGGTTTATAAACCCCCCACCCTCTGCCCCTGCCCTGGGAGGGTGTCCCATGTCCCCGTTCCCCACACACTCAGGAGGAGGGGGTGCAGTCACCCAGGGAGGCTCATAGTGCTGGCCTGGCCTTGCCCAACCTCCTCTGGGCCACCTGACATTACCTTTGGAGACCTCCTCCCAGACGGCCACAGGGGTCGAGGGCGAGGGCTGAACCAGCGCCGGAAGCATTGGACAAGCCTCTCAGCACAGGGCTTCCTGGGGCTACGGCCCCGGGACCTCGGGATACAGCACAACATCTCACTCTGCCTGTGGCCAAGTGAGCTGGGGAAGGGGCTGTGTATAGAATGTGGGTGCCAGGTTACCGAGTTCCGAGTTCTGTTGGGGTCTGTCGTCAAGGAAGTGAAGTCACTTCCTGATACCTCATTTCCTGAGCCCCTCCTCTGTGTTCAAGACTGCAAATGCCCCTCTGGGTACCTGTCTGCTGACCCTCCTTCCCCATGAACTCTCTCTATTGCCCACACTTCCACCAACACTGCCTGACCACACCCCTGTGCAAGGCCTGGGTGCAGCCAGCGTCACAGCTCGGAGGAGATACACGTAGGTTCATCCCCAGCTCCTGCTTCTTATCACTTTATGTGACCCTGGACAAGCCATTGTCACTCTCATGACCTCCCCAGTCTCCCCTTTTGCACAGTGGGGATCTTTCTAGCATCTTCTTCCTAGGGATGGCATCAGGCATGTGTGAGAAAACATCTCTGAAACCTATGGCCGGTGTCACATGCAGCTAATAAACAAGACTAGAGATAAAATCCACGACGGTGTGGAAGGTAGCATGGAATACGACTAACGACAGGCCTGGTTCCTGTCATATAATCTTGAAAATGTCACTTTTGCTCTTGGTCTGTTTTCCCTGTCTGCACCATGCGACAGTTGGAATTTCATGCATTCACATACTGCTTTCCTCCATAAAACCTCACAATGGCTTCGTGTGTATTTAGGTTTGGGCTCAAGTGCCACATCTCTGTCTGTGTGGTTGGCGACTCCTCAGGGGCTCCCAGTGGTCCCCACCATCTGCTGCACACATCCTCACGTAATCCCCTGCCCTGCAGTGTGGACTGGACTTAGTGACTCACTTCTAACCAATACAGGATCAAAAGTGAGAAGGTGTCACTTTCTAAATGTCATTGTAACACGCCTGTCTCTAGAGTCTTGTGCTCTGTCTCCTCTGTTCTCTCTGTTTGTATCCACCATATGCCAAGCATGGTGCCGAGAGCTGGAGAAAGAGCTGATTCAGCTGCACCCTGGCTTGGGAGATGATCCCAGGATAAGAAAGAGGAGAAGACGTGCTATCGAGTGCCTGACATTCTAAGAGAGGAAAGTGATCTAGGAGGCCCTCAGAATATTCTAGATTAGGAAGCTACCTGAAGATGGTAGGAAATGAACACCATTTGCAGAGAAGAACCAGAGCCGTTTGGTCCATTCTATGCCTTTACTCAACCGTATGAAATATAGAATTAGTAGTTTATCAAATTGCGTAAAAAATGTCAACTGTTATTTACATATAAACAAAATTTATAGATTTATTTGGAAGAATTGATATATTTTCCCTACTTATTTTCTCATCTGTGAACATGTACATCTCTTCATTGTCTTCAGTTTGTTCGTTTTTTCAATAACATTTTACACTCAGTGTTTAGAAATCATGATTGTAAAAATGCACCCTAATTATTCATGCAAACCTTATGAATGAAAATTTGGGGTGTTTCCAACCCTTAGTAATAGGTATTGTCATATTAACAATCTTGTCGACACCTCACCTTATAATTTTTCAAGGTTACATATGATATAGATTCCAGAATATTGGGTTACAGTGTAAAATAGTAAATATCCAAGTATAATTTTGCTAAATTTTGCGAGTTTCTGCTCCTTATGGGCTCTACCATTTGCATTCCACCACAATGTATTATAATACCTGTATCCCCACAGTCTCACTAACAAGTTTGTTATCAAAAAATTAAATTTTGCAAATCTAATAGGTGAAGTCTTGTATATTTCAATATATTTTAAATGTATAGTTCTCTATGAGGGATTTTAAGCACCTAATTAAGTATTGATGCCAATTTAAATTCCCTTTTGTGTTCTTAGATTGTTCATATATTTGGTTCATTTTTATTTCATTTTGTTGGTCATTTCCATCTCATTTTTTCACACATCATTGTATTAATGATATTATCCTAGTTTAAGAGGTTTTTAATTTTTTTTGCTTTTTTTTTAATTGAAACATTATTGATCACCCATTTTAAGTATTAGAGCTTGTAATTACTTTTTGTCGTGTCCTTTTGACCTAGTTGGTGGCATTTACCTTTTGTTTGAGTTTGCTTTGCTTTATTAATTGCTGCTATGCCATCCATGTTAACTGCTGCTACATTAGTAGCAGCATAATTTCACCAGTGATTTGAAATGCTATCTTTCTTAAATACTAAATTTCTATAAATCTTGGGTATCTCTTTGAATTCTCCATTCTTTTTCATTAGGTTTTATATTTACTTATAAACAAATTCCATATGGTCTTGATAATGAAGAATTTATAAAAAAATATTTTCGATCTCTGGTAGACTTACCCCTCCCTTTTGATTTGTTTCCTCATTTTTTTCTGAAGAACGATTAATGTTTCATCAACATTTTATAATCATCTTATTTTGTTCTAGGTGAAGAAACATATGAGACTATTTTTAATGTGATCATGACGCACGTATAAAGTAACTTAGGAGAAAATAAAATCCTTAGGATCATGTGGCTTTCTGGCCAAGAAAATATCTCTGACATTTCTCTATCGTTTGTGTATGTATGTTTTAAGAGTGTTCTAATGCTTAAATCACGTAATTAAACAGGCTTTGTCGAGTTCTTGTTAGCTTTATGCCAAATATTTTAACAATTTTGTGGCTATTGAAAATGGAATCTTGATTTGCGTAATGTAATCTAGATAGTTATTGTTATTACATAAGACATTTATTAATTTTATATGTGAATTTTTCTAAATCGCAACATGTAAATTTTATTTTAGTAAGTCGTCTTGTTTGTAATAGGTTTTTAATTAATTCTTTTTGATTTTCTAAATTCACAATACATTCACATAACACATTTTTCTCTATCTTGAGATATACAAATACGTATGGTCAAATCTTATTTTATCCAGTGTTTTGATATTTATGAGTCTTACATTTTCTCAAAAGTAGTTTTGGCTTCTGTGGAAATTATTATGTGTTTTTCTTTCTTCTAATGCTTAATACTTTTGCAAAATATTGAAGTTAGTAATTCATTTCAGATTTATTTTTGTGAACGGTACCTAGCAAAAGCATAACTGGATTTAATTTCCAAATAAATAATATTTCAATCCCTGTAATGATGAAGTGCTTTCCCCTAAGTAATCTGAATCCTTTCCACATATACCAGAATCTGTTTCAAAATTCAAACTTTTATTCCCCTGAACTATTCGCTTATTCTTTGCCAATCTCATGCACTTTCAAGTATGTTCCTTTGCAATACATTTTATTGGACGGAGCAAATTACCTCTTTGTTTTTATTATTATTGTTCTTCTTATGTCTTGAACATTTTGGGGGCCATTTTTGCACATAATTTTTTTCATATTAACTTTGAGGTTATTTGACAAGTCCCCTAAACATCACTCTTTGGAATTTTTCAAGTTTAGCTTTATTGAATCTATTGATTAACATAGGGAGAATACATATATATGTGGCGTAACTTCCTAGCATCACTGCTGCCCGGCACATGGACACACGTGGGCATTTTGGTAGGAGCTGCTGAGTGGCTCCTGCGACAGGGGTATCAATGGACACATCTCCTGGGGCATCTGCTGGGACTTCTTCTTCCTTCATTCTCACAAGTGCTGGTGGTCACCAGACATACAGAGCTGCCCATCTGATGGGGCAAATGCTATCTGAATAGTGAGTAAATTTCGGTGCATAATTATTAGGGAGGCCGCGGATGTCTGACATTTACTGGCCATGTGAATTGCTTCCCTGTGGAACTGCAGGAATATGTCCTTTGTCCCTATGGATAAATGAGAACTCTTTGTACAACTAGGATGCATACTACCCTTTCTCTGCCCATGAAGAATTTTCCAGTCTGGGGTTTGTCTTTTCACCTTTTGACATTATTCTGGTTTTTGTTCGGACCAGGAAAAGTCAGCATTTTCCTCAGTGGCTTCTGGCTCTCTGGTCATTCAACAGTAGTTCCTATTTCAAGATTATGGCAATAATAACTATCAGGGCTTTGTGTCTCTACATAGAGTCTTTGCTTTTTCTGTAATTTTCCTCTTACTGAAAACATAAAATGAAAATTAATCAGATCTTTCTCATATTATGCGGCCACATACAAAAGGCCACATAACATATAACCGTACTGATAGGAACAATCCACGATAGGTAAATTCACACACACAGAAAATGGAGTGGTAGTCAGGGACAGGGAGAGGCGGGATGGGGATTGACAGCTTAATGGCTAGAGAGTTGATGAAGCTGTTGGACCACTAGATGGTGGTAAGGGTTGCCCCATATTAAAAATGTACTTGATGCCACTGAATGGTAATTTTGAAAATATTAAAAACACTTTATTTTATACAAGGGATATTATTGAAAATAAAAGATGAAAAAAATTTGAGGAGATGCAGGACAGAGACAAAAATGAGGAGAAGCACAGCGTCAAGGAAGGGCAAGAACAGATCTGGAGTGGGGACTGGTGAGGGTGTTTGTGGGAGCTCTGGAGCCAGGGCTCCCCTGGGTGCTGGTGTTTCTTCTAATTCTTCTGATGTTTCAGGAACGGTTATGTCAGGTTGCTCTAGCTCTACCTCTGGATCTTGATCTTTCTCCTGCTCTTTCTCTTGCTCTTTCTCCTGATCTTTCTCTTGATCTTTCTGTTGCTCCTGCTCTGGATCTTGCGTCTGATCTACCACTTGCTCTGGATCTTGCTCCTGCTCTACCTCTTGCTCTGGATCTTGCTCCTGCTCTACTTCTTGCTCTGGCTTGGGCTCTGGATCTTGCTCTCGCTCTGCCTCTGGCAGTGGAGGTGGAGCTGGAGCTGGAACTCGAGCCGAACATGGCAGCAGCTCTTGGGACAGTTGTTCACCTGGGCAGAAGCTGGAACTGGATAGACAACAATTGAAAATATCAATGTGAGTTTCTATGTCTCATCCAATGACACTGTCTTTCCAGAAGCCCAAGTCCAGAGGCCCAGCCTCAGGAAGTCTCCCCACACTGCAGAACACTGCATGATTGTTCTGAGTACTCAGTGCCCCTGTCCCCAGCCTGCTTCTGGAAACTCTGCTCTGTGTGGCCCAGCCCAGGCCCCTCCCCAAACCCGCACAGGCACCCACCCTCTTCCTCCTCACCCTCAGTCTCCGCCTCACTAGGCTCCAGGTGCTCCGGCTTCTCCAGCTGCGCCAGAAGAAGATCAGCCTTACGCTCCACCTCTGAACCTCGCATACTGATATGTACATAGGCCGAAAGAAACTTCAAAGAATGAAATTCAGGAGGCTCGTGGAAATCGGTGGAATAGAATTCCAGCCAGATCTTTAAGACAGAGGACATGGCACTGTGGGAGACAGGTGGGCAACAGCATCAGAGGCCTGGCCTATCCCTCTATGCTGCCCTCCCAAGGCTCCCCTGAGTGAGCTGCAGTCTAGTACCCTCTGCCCGTGCCTGTCCATAGACCAGCCCATCCAATGTCCACCCCCAGTATGGCAGTTCTGGCGCAAGATGGGCCTGGCAGCCAAGGAGGGGCTGGCAAAAGCCTCCATGGGAGGAGCCTTCAACCACTGATGTGACCACGTTTCCCTTCTTCAGGGAAACCTGACAACCTCCTCTGTCTGTGTCACTGCCCCATCCCTGCTGGAATGACCTGTCCACCCCAGGAGGGTGCTGTCTGCTCTGGGCATTACTCACTGGCAAACAGGAGGTGTCCAGCAATATCTGATAAATGAGGAAACAGAGGGAGGCGCTGCTCCCCTGGCCTACCCAGGGCCCTTGGAAAAGCCCAAACTTGAGCTCACACGTGAATGTACTGCCCAAGTGTCGGCATGAAAATCTGCATATCCTTTTCCCAGTGACAGCAATCTCTTGGCCCTGACCACACTCTGCACCCTCAGCACCAGCTGAGCATCCCCATGGAGGCTCCAGCCCCGAGTGTGAGCGGGATGCTCTGCACACCTCCTGCTCTGGCTCAGCACGGGCTCTGGGGGTGTGGGCAGGGCTGGGTGGGAGGGCGAGGGGATGGATTCTCTCTGGGCTCACTCTGCTCTCCAGCCTCTCCCACACCCTACGGTGCCTGGGACCACATCCCCAGCCGTCTTGACTCCTTTCCCTGCAGGGAAAGCCTTGAGCCCTCAGCCCTGTAGCAGGAATCATAAGATGTGTGAGAGCCAGAGTTCTGCCAGCCCCCCAACCACACGCCCCCGCAGACTACACGCAGTTGTGTGGAGATGGGAACCCCTCCTTCTGCACCTAAACTCCACTTACCATTTTAGCTGCTCCAGGGATTCCCCATCCCCGTCACAATCAGAAATCATGTTTCCATACCTAGAAGAGGTCAGGAGTGTGTCAAATCTACCACATGGTGGCACTACCTGCTTCTCATGTCTACTGTGACTGTCTCACCTCTGACTAGATTGGAAGCCCAGGAGGGCAGGGAATGCAGTCTCCTCGGTTCACTGGATCATGGTCAGTGCCCAGAAAGGGACTGCACATAGTGTGGCTTCACGTATGATTGTTGAAGGAATGAACCCCAACCAACTCCTCCCAAGATATCTGGGTGCACCTGAAGCCGCACTGCCCGCCTCTGGTCTCCCTGCTTTGAATTCACGCAGAAGCCTACAGATAGAATCTCAAATTTCCTGTAAAAATGTGAAAACAGTGAAGCCCAAGTCAACGAGGTCAGTGAGGGAGTGACAGAGACTTCCTCGTGGGGGGTGTCAGGAATCCTGAATGAGGACGACCGCGGCCCCTCCAGCAGACCTTCCACAGGGCTGGACTCAGGAGCAGCACTTTCCATGGGGGACCCACTGGAGCTTGTTCCTGTGACCACCCACTGAACACAGGAGGAAACTGAGGCTCACAGGGGTGTGGTGACAGTCCTAAGACTCACAGCTGGGAGGCGGCCTAGTGGCACCGTGTGATCCAGGGCCTGAGTGCTCACCTGAGGAAAAGCAGGTGCAGCACATGCCGGGGACTGGCAACGTTCTTGTAGCTTGACAGAAACAGGTGGACATAAGATTGGTCACCACCCAAGACAGCAGGCACCAGGTGCTCCACCCGCTTCTTCAGGGTGCGTGCCGGGAGAGGCCACACCATGTGGGTGGCATCTGAGCTCAATGAAGATGTGTCTTCACTCTAGGACAGGACAGGGGAGAGATACACAGTGACAGTACCGTGAACCCCAAGGAGGGCAGGGGCTGGAGGCCAGTCTTGACCCCAGGGAGGACATGAGAAGACAGCCTGAGGGCCCAGGGTTAATGGACAGGGTGGTGGTTGCCACCCCGGCAGTCCCCGTTCACCCTCCAGCCAGACCTGAGGTGTGAACACACCAGGACCAGCAGGTTTATAAACCCCCCACCCTCTGCCCCTGCCCTGGGAGGGTGTCCCATGTCCCCGTTCCCCACACACTCAGGAGGAGGGGGTGCAGTCACCCAGGGAGGCTCATAGTGCTGGCCTGGCCTTGCCCAACCTCCTCTGGGCCACCTGACATTACCTTTGGAGACCTCCTCCCAGACGGCCACAGGGGTCGAGGGCGAGGGCTGAACCAGCGCCGGAAGCATTGGACAAGCCTCTCAGCACAGGGCTTCCTGGGGCTACGGCCCCGGGACCTCGGGATACAGCACAACATCTCACTCTGCCTGTGGCCAAGTGAGCTGGGGAAGGGGCTGTGTATAGAATGTGGGTGCCAGGTTACCGAGTTCCGAGTTCTGTTGGGGTCTGTCGTCAAGGAAGTGAAGTCACTTCCTGATACCTCATTTCCTGAGCCCCTCCTCTGTGTTCAAGACTGCAAATGCCCCTCTGGGTACCTGTCTGCTGACCCTCCTTCCCCATGAACTCTCTCTATTGCCCACACTTCCACCAACACTGCCTGACCACACCCCTGTGCAAGGCCTGGGTGCAGCCAGCGTCACAGCTCGGAGGAGATACACGTAGGTTCATCCCCAGCTCCTGCTTCTTATCACTTTATGTGACCCTGGACAAGCCATTGTCACTCTCATGACCTCCCCAGTCTCCCCTTTTGCACAGTGGGGATCTTTCTAGCATCTTCTTCCTAGGGATGGCATCAGGCATGTGTGAGAAAACATCTCTGAAACCTATGGCCGGTGTCACATGCAGCTAATAAACAAGACTAGAGATAAAATCCACGACGGTGTGGAAGGTAGCATGGAATACGACTAACGACAGGCCTGGTTCCTGTCATATAATCTTGAAAATGTCACTTTTGCTCTTGGTCTGTTTTCCCTGTCTGCACCATGCGACAGTTGGAATTTCATGCATTCACATACTGCTTTCCTCCATAAAACCTCACAATGGCTTCGTGTGTATTTAGGTTTGGGCTCAAGTGCCACATCTCTGTCTGTGTGGTTGGCGACTCCTCAGGGGCTCCCAGTGGTCCCCACCATCTGCTGCACACATCCTCACGTAATCCCCTGCCCTGCAGTGTGGACTGGACTTAGTGACTCACTTCTAACCAATACAGGATCAAAAGTGAGAAGGTGTCACTTTCTAAATGTCATTGTAACACGCCTGTCTCTAGAGTCTTGTGCTCTGTCTCCTCTGTTCTCTCTGTTTGTATCCACCATATGCCAAGCATGGTGCCGAGAGCTGGAGAAAGAGCTGATTCAGCTGCACCCTGGCTTGGGAGATGATCCCAGGATAAGAAAGAGGAGAAGACGTGCTATCGAGTGCCTGACATTCTAAGAGAGGAAAGTGATCTAGGAGGCCCTCAGAATATTCTAGATTAGGAAGCTACCTGAAGATGGTAGGAAATGAACACCATTTGCAGAGAAGAACCAGAGCCGTTTGGTCCATTCTATGCCTTTACTCAACCGTATGAAATATAGAATTAGTAGTTTATCAAATTGCGTAAAAAATGTCAACTGTTATTTACATATAAACAAAATTTATAGATTTATTTGGAAGAATTGATATATTTTCCCTACTTATTTTCTCATCTGTGAACATGTACATCTCTTCATTGTCTTCAGTTTGTTCGTTTTTTCAATAACATTTTACACTCAGTGTTTAGAAATCATGATTGTAAAAATGCACCCTAATTATTCATGCAAACCTTATGAATGAAAATTTGGGGTGTTTCCAACCCTTAGTAATAGGTATTGTCATATTAACAATCTTGTCGACACCTCACCTTATAATTTTTCAAGGTTACATATGATATAGATTCCAGAATATTGGGTTACAGTGTAAAATAGTAAATATCCAAGTATAATTTTGCTAAATTTTGCGAGTTTCTGCTCCTTATGGGCTCTACCATTTGCATTCCACCACAATGTATTATAATACCTGTATCCCCACAGTCTCACTAACAAGTTTGTTATCAAAAAATTAAATTTTGCAAATCTAATAGGTGAAGTCTTGTATATTTCAATATATTTTAAATGTATAGTTCTCTATGAGGGATTTTAAGCACCTAATTAAGTATTGATGCCAATTTAAATTCCCTTTTGTGTTCTTAGATTGTTCATATATTTGGTTCATTTTTATTTCATTTTGTTGGTCATTTCCATCTCATTTTTTCACACATCATTGTATTAATGATATTATCCTAGTTTAAGAGGTTTTTAATTTTTTTTGCTTTTTTTTTAATTGAAACATTATTGATCACCCATTTTAAGTATTAGAGCTTGTAATTACTTTTTGTCGTGTCCTTTTGACCTAGTTGGTGGCATTTACCTTTTGTTTGAGTTTGCTTTGCTTTATTAATTGCTGCTATGCCATCCATGTTAACTGCTGCTACATTAGTAGCAGCATAATTTCACCAGTGATTTGAAATGCTATCTTTCTTAAATACTAAATTTCTATAAATCTTGGGTATCTCTTTGAATTCTCCATTCTTTTTCATTAGGTTTTATATTTACTTATAAACAAATTCCATATGGTCTTGATAATGAAGAATTTATAAAAAAATATTTTCGATCTCTGGTAGACTTACCCCTCCCTTTTGATTTGTTTCCTCATTTTTTTCTGAAGAACGATTAATGTTTCATCAACATTTTATAATCATCTTATTTTGTTCTAGGTGAAGAAACATATGAGACTATTTTTAATGTGATCATGACGCACGTATAAAGTAACTTAGGAGAAAATAAAATCCTTAGGATCATGTGGCTTTCTGGCCAAGAAAATATCTCTGACATTTCTCTATCGTTTGTGTATGTATGTTTTAAGAGTGTTCTAATGCTTAAATCACGTAATTAAACAGGCTTTGTCGAGTTCTTGTTAGCTTTATGCCAAATATTTTAACAATTTTGTGGCTATTGAAAATGGAATCTTGATTTGCGTAATGTAATCTAGATAGTTATTGTTATTACATAAGACATTTATTAATTTTATATGTGAATTTTTCTAAATCGCAACATGTAAATTTTATTTTAGTAAGTCGTCTTGTTTGTAATACGTTTTTAATTAATTCTTTTTGATTTTCTAAATTCACAATACATTCACATAACACATTTTTCTCTATCTTGAGATACACAAATACGTATGGTCAAATCTTATTTTATCCAGTGTTTTGATATTTATGAGTCTTACATTTTCTCAAAAGTAGTTTTGGCTTCTGTGGAAATTATTATGTGTTTTTCTTTCTTCTAATGCTTAATACTTTTGCAAAATATTGAAGTTAGTAATTCATTTCAGATTTATTTTTGTGAACGGTACCTAGCAAAAGCATAACTGGATTTAATTTCCAAATAAATAATATTTCAATCCCTGTAATGATGAAGTGCTTTCCCCTAAGTAATCTGAATCCTTTCCACATATACCAGAATCTGTTTCAAAATTCAAACTTTTATTCCCCTGAACTATTCGCTTATTCTTTGCCAATCTCATGCACTTTCAAGTATGTTCCTTTGCAATACATTTTATTGGACGGAGCAAATTACCTCTTTGTTTTTATTATTATTGTTCTTCTTATGTCTTGAACATTTTGGGGGCCATTTTTGCACATAATTTTTTTCATATTAACTTTGAGGTTATTTGACAAGTCCCCTAAACATCACTCTTTGGAATTTTTCAAGTTTAGCTTTATTGAATCTATTGATTAACATAGGGAGAATACATATATATGTGGCGTAACTTCCTAGCATCACTGCTGCCCGGCACATGGACACACGTGGGCATTTTGGTAGGAGCTGCTGAGTGGCTCCTGCGACAGGGGTATCAATGGACACATCTCCTGGGGCATCTGCTGGGACTTCTTCTTCCTTCATTCTCACAAGTGCTGGTGGTCACCAGACATACAGAGCTGCCCATCTGATGGGGCAAATGCTATCTGAATAGTGAGTAAATTTCGGTGCATAATTATTAGGGAGGCCGCGGATGTCTGACATTTACTGGCCATGTGAATTGCTTCCCTGTGGAACTGCAGGAATATGTCCTTTGTCCCTATGGATAAATGAGAACTCTTTGTACAACTAGGATGCATACTACCCTTTCTCTGCCCATGAAGAATTTTCCAGTCTGGGGTTTGTCTTTTCACCTTTTGACATTATTCTGGTTTTTGTTCGGACCAGGAAAAGTCAGCATTTTCCTCAGTGGCTTCTGGCTCTCTGGTCATTCAACAGTAGTTCCTATTTCAAGATTATGGCAATAATAACTATCAGGGCTTTGTGTCTCTACATAGAGTCTTTGCTTTTTCTGTAATTTTCCTCTTACTGAAAACATAAAATGAAAATTAATCAGATCTTTCTCATATTATGCGGCCACATACAAAAGGCCACATAACATATAACCGTACTGATAGGAACAATCCACGATAGGTAAATTCACACACACAGAAAATGGAGTGGTAGTCAGGGACAGGGAGAGGCGGGATGGGGATTGACAGCTTAATGGCTAGAGAGTTGATGAAGCTGTTGGACCACTAGATGGTGGTAAGGGTTGCCCCATATTAAAAATGTACTTGATGCCACTGAATGGTAATTTTGAAAATATTAAAAACACTTTATTTTATACAAGGGATATTATTGAAAATAAAAGATGAAAAAATTTGAGGAGATGCAGGACAGAGACAAAAATGAGGAGAAGCACAGCGTCAAGGAAGGGCAAGAACAGATCTGGAGTGGGGACTGGTGAGGGTGTTTGTGGGAGCTCTGGAGCCAGGGCTCCCCTGGGTGCTGGTGTTTCTTCTAATTCTTCTGATGTTTCAGGAACGGTTATGTCAGGTTGCTCTAGCTCTACCTCTGGATCTTGATCTTTCTCCTGCTCTTTCTCTTGCTCTTTCTCCTGATCTTTCTCTTGATCTTTCTGTTGCTCCTGCTCTGGATCTTGCGTCTGATCTACCACTTGCTCTGGATCTTGCTCCTGCTCTACCTCTTGCTCTGGATCTTGCTCCTGCTCTACTTCTTGCTCTGGCTTGGGCTCTGGATCTTGCTCTCGCTCTGCCTCTGGCAGTGGAGGTGGAGCTGGAGCTGGAACTCGAGCCGAACATGGCAGCAGCTCTTGGGACAGTTGTTCAGCCTGGGCAGAAGCTGGAACTGGATAGACAACAATTGAAAATATCAATGTGAGTTTCTATGTCTCATCCAATGACACTGTCTTTCCAGAAGCCCAAGTCCAGAGGCCCAGCCTCAGGAAGTCTCCCCACACTGCAGAACACTGCATGATTGTTCTGAGTACTCAGTGCCCCTGTCCCCAGCCTGCTTCTGGAAACTCTGCTCTGTGTGGCCCAGCCCAGGCCCCTCCCCAAACCCGCACAGGCACCCACCCTCTTCCTCCTCACCCTCAGTCTCCGCCTCACTAGGCTCCAGGTGCTCCGGCTTCTCCAGCTGCGCCAGAAGAAGATCAGCCTTACGCTCCACCTCTGAACCTCGCATACTGATATGTACATAGGCCGAAAGAAACTTCAAAGAATGAAATTCAGGAGGCTCGTGGAAATCGGTGGAATAGAATTCCAGCCAGATCTTTAAGACAGAGGACATGGCACTGTGGGAGACAGGTGGGCAACAGCATCAGAGGCCTGGCCTATCCCTCTATGCTGCCCTCCCAAGGCTCCCCTGAGTGAGCTGCAGTCTAGTACCCTCTGCCCGTGCCTGTCCATAGACCAGCCCATCCAATGTCCACCCCCAGTATGGCAGTTCTGGCGCAAGATGGGCCTGGCAGCCAAGGAGGGGCTGGCAAAAGCCTCCATGGGAGGAGCCTTCAACCACTGATGTGACCACGTTTCCCTTCTTCAGGGAAACCTGACAACCTCCTCTGTCTGTGTCACTGCCCCATCCCTGCTGGAATGACCTGTCCACCCCAGGAGGGTGCTGTCTGCTCTGGGCATTACTCACTGGCAAACAGGAGGTGTCCAGCAATATCTGATAAATGAGGAAACAGAGGGAGGCGCTGCTCCCCTGGCCTACCCAGGGCCCTTGGAAAAGCCCAAACTTGAGCTCACACGTGAATGTACTGCCCAAGTGTCGGCATGAAAATCTGCATATCCTTTTCCCAGTGACAGCAATCTCTTGGCCCTGACCACACTCTGCACCCTCAGCACCAGCTGAGCATCCCCATGGAGGCTCCAGCCCCGAGTGTGAGCGGGATGCTCTGCACACCTCCTGCTCTGGCTCAGCACGGGCTCTGGGGGTGTGGGCAGGGCTGGGTGGGAGGGCGAGGGGATGGATTCTCTCTGGGCTCACTCTGCTCTCCAGCCTCTCCCACACCCTACGGTGCCTGGGACCACATCCCCAGCCGTCTTGACTCCTTTCCCTGCAGGGAAAGCCTTGAGCCCTCAGCCCTGTAGCAGGAATCATAAGATGTGTGAGAGCCAGAGTTCTGCCAGCCCCCCAACCACACGCCCCCGCAGACTACACGCAGTTGTGTGGAGATGGGAACCCCTCCTTCTGCACCTAAACTCCACTTACCATTTTAGCTGCTCCAGGGATTCCCCATCCCCGTCACAATCAGAAATCATGTTTCCATACCTAGAAGAGGTCAGGAGTGTGTCAAATCTACCACATGGTGGCACTACCTGCTTCTCATGTCTACTGTGACTGTCTCACCTCTGACTAGATTGGAAGCCCAGGAGGGCAGGGAATGCAGTCTCCTCGGTTCACTGGATCATGGTCAGTGCCCAGAAAGGGACTGCACATAGTGTGGCTTCACGTATGATTGTTGAAGGAATGAACCCCAACCAACTCCTCCCAAGATATCTGGGTGCACCTGAAGCCGCACTGCCCGCCTCTGGTCTCCCTGCTTTGAATTCACGCAGAAGCCTACAGATAGAATCTCAAATTTCCTGTAAAAATGTGAAAACAGTGAAGCCCAAGTCAACGAGGTCAGTGAGGGAGTGACAGAGACTTCCTCGTGGGGGTGTCAGGAATCCTGAATGAGGACGACCGCGGCCCCTCCAGCAGACCTTCCACAGGGCTGGACTCAGGAGCAGCACTTTCCATGGGGGACCCACTGGAGCTTGTTCCTGTGACCACCCACTGAACACAGGAGGAAACTGAGGCTCACAGGGGTGTGGTGACAGTCCTAAGACTCACAGCTGGGAGGCGGCCTAGTGGCACCGTGTGATCCAGGGCCTGAGTGCTCACCTGAGGAAAAGCAGGTGCAGCACATGCCGGGGACTGGCAACGTTCTTGTAGCTTGACAGAAACAGGTGGACATAAGATTGGTCACCACCCAAGACAGCAGGCACCAGGTGCTCCACCCGCTTCTTCAGGGTGCGTGCCGGGAGAGGCCACACCATGTGGGTGGCATCTGAGCTCAATGAAGATGTGTCTTCACTCTAGGACAGGACAGGGGAGAGATACACAGTGACAGTACCGTGAACCCCAAGGAGGGCAGGGGCTGGAGGCCAGTCTTGACCCCAGGGAGGACATGAGAAGACAGCCTGAGGGCCCAGGGTTAATGGACAGGGTGGTGGTTGCCACCCCGGCAGTCCCCGTTCACCCTCCAGCCAGACCTGAGGTGTGAACACACCAGGACCAGCAGGTTTATAAACCCCCCACCCTCTGCCCCTGCCCTGGGAGGGTGTCCCATGTCCCCGTTCCCCACACACTCAGGAGGAGGGGGTGCAGTCACCCAGGGAGGCTCATAGTGCTGGCCTGGCCTTGCCCAACCTCCTCTGGGCCACCTGACATTACCTTTGGAGACCTCCTCCCAGACGGCCACAGGGGTCGAGGGCGAGGGCTGAACCAGCGCCGGAAGCATTGGACAAGCCTCTCAGCACAGGGCTTCCTGGGGCTACGGCCCCGGGACCTCGGGATACAGCACAACATCTCACTCTGCCTGTGGCCAAGTGAGCTGGGGAAGGGGCTGTGTATAGAATGTGGGTGCCAGGTTACCGAGTTCCGAGTTCTGTTGGGGTCTGTCGTCAAGGAAGTGAAGTCACTTCCTGATACCTCATTTCCTGAGCCCCTCCTCTGTGTTCAAGACTGCAAATGCCCCTCTGGGTACCTGTCTGCTGACCCTCCTTCCCCATGAACTCTCTCTATTGCCCACACTTCCACCAACACTGCCTGACCACACCCCTGTGCAAGGCCTGGGTGCAGCCAGCGTCACAGCTCGGAGGAGATACACGTAGGTTCATCCCCAGCTCCTGCTTCTTATCACTTTATGTGACCCTGGACAAGCCATTGTCACTCTCATGACCTCCCCAGTCTCCCCTTTTGCACAGTGGGGATCTTTCTAGCATCTTCTTCCTAGGGATGGCATCAGGCATGTGTGAGAAAACATCTCTGAAACCTATGGCCGGTGTCACATGCAGCTAATAAACAAGACTAGAGATAAAATCCACGACGGTGTGGAAGGTAGCATGGAATACGACTAACGACAGGCCTGGTTCCTGTCATATAATCTTGAAAATGTCACTTTTGCTCTTGGTCTGTTTTCCCTGTCTGCACCATGCGACAGTTGGAATTTCATGCATTCACATACTGCTTTCCTCCATAAAACCTCACAATGGCTTCGTGTGTATTTAGGTTTGGGCTCAAGTGCCACATCTCTGTCTGTGTGGTTGGCGACTCCTCAGGGGCTCCCAGTGGTCCCCACCATCTGCTGCACACATCCTCACGTAATCCCCTGCCCTGCAGTGTGGACTGGACTTAGTGACTCACTTCTAACCAATACAGGATCAAAAGTGAGAAGGTGTCACTTTCTAAATGTCATTGTAACACGCCTGTCTCTAGAGTCTTGTGCTCTGTCTCCTCTGTTCTCTCTGTTTGTATCCACCATATGCCAAGCATGGTGCCGAGAGCTGGAGAAAGAGCTGATTCAGCTGCACCCTGGCTTGGGAGATGATCCCAGGATAAGAAAGAGGAGAAGACGTGCTATCGAGTGCCTGACATTCTAAGAGAGGAAAGTGATCTAGGAGGCCCTCAGAATATTCTAGATTAGGAAGCTACCTGAAGATGGTAGGAAATGAACACCATTTGCAGAGAAGAACCAGAGCCGTTTGGTCCATTCTATGCCTTTACTCAACCGTATGAAATATAGAATTAGTAGTTTATCAAATTGCGTAAAAAATGTCAACTGTTATTTACATATAAACAAAATTTATAGATTTATTTGGAAGAATTGATATATTTTCCCTACTTATTTTCTCATCTGTGAACATGTACATCTCTTCATTGTCTTCAGTTTGTTCGTTTTTTCAATAACATTTTACACTCAGTGTTTAGAAATCATGATTGTAAAAATGCACCCTAATTATTCATGCAAACCTTATGAATGAAAATTTGGGGTGTTTCCAACCCTTAGTAATAGGTATTGTCATATTAACAATCTTGTCGACACCTCACCTTATAATTTTTCAAGGTTACATATGATATAGATTCCAGAATATTGGGTTACAGTGTAAAATAGTAAATATCCAAGTATAATTTTGCTAAATTTTGCGAGTTTCTGCTCCTTATGGGCTCTACCATTTGCATTCCACCACAATGTATTATAATACCTGTATCCCCACAGTCTCACTAACAAGTTTGTTATCAAAAAATTAAATTTTGCAAATCTAATAGGTGAAGTCTTGTATATTTCAATATATTTTAAATGTATAGTTCTCTATGAGGGATTTTAAGCACCTAATTAAGTATTGATGCCAATTTAAATTCCCTTTTGTGTTCTTAGATTGTTCATATATTTGGTTCATTTTTATTTCATTTTGTTGGTCATTTCCATCTCATTTTTTCACACATCATTGTATTAATGATATTATCCTAGTTTAAGAGGTTTTTAATTTTTTTTGCTTTTTTTTTAATTGAAACATTATTGATCACCCATTTTAAGTATTAGAGCTTGTAATTACTTTTTGTCGTGTCCTTTTGACCTAGTTGGTGGCATTTACCTTTTGTTTGAGTTTGCTTTGCTTTATTAATTGCTGCTATGCCATCCATGTTAACTGCTGCTACATTAGTAGCAGCATAATTTCACCAGTGATTTGAAATGCTATCTTTCTTAAATACTAAATTTCTATAAATCTTGGGTATCTCTTTGAATTCTCCATTCTTTTTCATTAGGTTTTATATTTACTTATAAACAAATTCCATATGGTCTTGATAATGAAGAATTTATAAAAAAATATTTTCGATCTCTGGTAGACTTACCCCTCCCTTTTGATTTGTTTCCTCATTTTTTTCTGATGAACGATTAATGTTTCATCAACATTTTATAATCATCTTATTTTGTTCTAGGTGAAGAAACAAATGAGACTATTTTTAATGTGATCATGACGCACGTATAAAGTAACTTAGGAGAAAATAAAATCCTTAGGATCATGTGGCTTTCTGGCCAAGAAAATATCTCTGACATTTCTCTATCGTTTGTGTATGTATGTTTTAAGAGTGTTCTAATGCTTAAATCACGTAATTAAACAGGCTTTGTCGAGTTCTTGTTAGCTTTATGCCAAATATTTTAACAATTTTGTGGCTATTGAAAATGGAATCTTGATTTGCGTAATGTAATCTAGATAGTTATTGTTATTACATAAGACATTTATTAATTTTATATGTGAATTTTTCTAAATCGCAACATGTAAATTTTATTTTAGTAAGTCGTCTTGTTTGTAATAGGTTTTTAATTAATTCTTTTTGATTTTCTAAATTCACAATACATTCACATAACACATTTTTCTCTATCTTGAGATATACAAATACGTATGGTCAAATCTTATTTTATCTAGTGTTTTGATATTTATGAGTCTTACATTTTCTCAAAAGTAGTTTTGGCTTCTGTGGAAATTATTATGTGTTTTTCTTTCTTCTAATGCTTAATACTTTTGCAAAATATGGAAGTTAGTAATTCATTTCAGATTTATTTTTGTGAACGGTACCTAGCAAAAGCATAACTGGATTTAATTTCCAAATAAATAATATTTCAATCCCTGTAATGATGAAGTGCTTTCCCCTAAGTAATCTGAATCCTTTCCACATATACCAGAATCTGTTTCAAAATTCAAACTTTTATTCCCCTGAACTATTCGCTTATTCTTTGCCAATCTCATGCACTTTCAAGTATGTTCCTTTGCAATACATTTTATTGGACGGAGCAAATTACCTCTTTGTTTTTATTATTATTGTTCTTCTTATGTCTTGAACATTTTGGGGGCCATTTTTGCACATAATTTTTTTCATATTAACTTTGAGGTTATTTGACAAGTCCCATAAACATCACTCTTTGGAATTTTTCAAGTTTAGCTTTATTGAATCTATTGATTAACATAGGGAGAATACATATATATGTGGCGTAACTTCCTAGCATCACTGCTGCCCGGCACATGGACACACGTGGGCATTTTGGTAGGAGCTGCTGAGTGGCTCCTGCGACAGGGGTATCAATGGACACATCTCCTGGGGCATCTGCTGGGACTTCTTCTTCCTTCATTCTCACAAGAGCTGGCGGTCACCAGACATACAGAGCTGCCCATCTGATGGGGCAAATGCTATCTGAATAGTGAGTAAATTTCGGTGCATAATCATTAGGGAGGCCGCGGATGTCTGACATTTACTGGCCATGTGAATTGCTTCCCTGTGGAACTGCAGGAATATGTCCTTTGTCCCTATGGATAAATGAGAACTCTTTGTACAACTAGGATGCATACTACCCTTTCTCTGCCCATGAAGAATTTTCCAGTCTGGGGTTTGTCTTTTCACCTTTTGACATTATTCTGGTTTTTGTTCGGACCAGGAAAAGTCAGCATTTTCCTCAGTGGCTTCTGGCTCTCTGGTCATTCAACAGTAGTTCCTATTTCAAGATTATGGCAATAATAACTATCAGGGCTTTGTGTCTCTACATAGAGTCTTTGCTTTTTCTGTAATTTTCCTCTTACTGAAAACATAAAATGAAAATTAATCAGATCTTTCTCATATTATGCGGCCACATACAAAAGGCCACATAACATATAACCGTACTGATAGGAACAATCCACGATAGGTAAATTCACACACACAGAAAATGGAGTGGTAGTCAGGGACAGGGAGAGGCGGGATGGGGATTGACAGCTTAATGGCTAGAGAGTTGATGAAGCTGTTGGACCACTAGATGGTGGTAAGGGTTGCCCCATATTAAAAATGTACTTGATGCCACTGAATGGTAATTTTGAAAATATTAAAAACACTTTATTTTATACAAGGGATATTATTGAAAATAAAAGATGAAAAAATTTGAGGAGATGCAGGACAGAGACAAAAATGAGGAGAAGCACAGCGTCAAGGAAGGGCAAGAACAGATCTGGAGTGGGGACTGGTGAGGGTGTTTGTGGGAGCTCTGGAGCCAGGGCTCCCCTGGGTGCTGGTGTTTCTTCTAATTCTTCTGATGTTTCAGGAACGGTTATGTCAGGTTGCTCTAGCTCTACCTCTGGATCTTGATCTTTCTCCTGCTCTTTCTCTTGCTCTTTCTCCTCATCTTTCTCTTGATCTTTCTGTTGCTCCTGCTCTGGATCTTGCGTCTGATCTACCTCTTGCTCTGGATCTTGCTCATGCTCTACTTCTTGCTCTGGCTTAGGCTCTGGATCTTGCTCTCGCTCTGCCTCCGGCAGTGGAATTGGAGCTGGAGCTGGAACTCGAGCCGAACATGGCAGCAGCTCTTGGGACAGTTGTTCAGCCTGGGCAGGAGTTGGAACTGGATAGACAACAATTGAAAATATCAATGTGAGTTTCTATGTCTCATCCAATGACACTGTCTTTCCAGAAGCCCAAGTCCAGAGGCCCAGCCTCAGGAAGTCTCCCCACACTGCAGAACACTGTATGATTGTTCTGAGTACTCAGTGCCCCTGTCCCCAGCCTGCTTCTGGAAACTCTGCTCTGTGTGGCCCAGCCCAGGCCCCTCCCCAAACCCGCACAGGCACCCACCCTCTTCCTCCTCACCCTCAGTCTCTGCCTCACCAGGCTCCAGGTGCTCCAGCTTCTCCAGCTGTGCCAGAAGAAGATCAGCCTTACGCTCCACCACTGAACCTCGCATACTGATATGTACATAGGCCGAAAGAAACTTCAAAGAATGAAATTCAGGAGGCTCGTGGAAATCGGTGGAATAGAATTCCAGCCAGATCTTTAAGACAGAGGACATGGCACTGTGGGAGACAGGTGGGCAACAGCATCAGAGGCCTGGCCTATCCCTCTATGCTGCCCTCCCAAGGCTCCCCTGAGTGAGCTGCAGTCTAGTACCCTCTGCCCGTGCCTGTCCATAGACCAGCCCAACCAATGTCCACCCCCAGTATGGCAGTTCTGGCGCAAGATACGCCTGGCAGCCAAGGAGGGGCTGGCAAAAGCCTCCATGGGAGGAGCCTTCAACCACTGATGTGACCACGTTTCCCTTCTTCAGGGAAACCTGACAACCTCCTCTGTCTGTGTCACTGCCCCATCCCTGCTGGAATGACCTGTCCACCCCAGGAGGGTGCTGTCTGCTCTGGGCATTACTCACTGGCAAACAGGAGGTGTCCAGCAATATCTGATAAATGAGGAAACAGAGGGAGGCGCTGCTCCCCTGGCCTACCCAGGGCCCTTGGAAAAGCCCAAACTTGAGCTCACACGTGAATGTACTGCCCAAGTGTCGGCATGAAAATCTGCATATCCTTTTCCCAGTGACAGCAATCTCTTGGCCCTGACCACACTCTGCACCCTCAGCACCAGCTGAGCAGCCCCATGGAGGCTCCAGCCCCGAGTGTGAGCGGGATGCTCTGCACACCTCCTGCTCTGGCTCAGCACGGGCTCTGGGGGTGTGGGCAGGGCTGGGTGGGAGGGCGAGGGGATGGATTCTCTCTGGGCTCACTCTGCTCTCCAGCCTCTCCCACACCCTACGGTGCCTGGGACCACATCCCCAGCCGTCTTGACTCCTTTCCCTGCAGGGAAAGCCTTGAGCCCTCAGCCCTGTAGCAGGAATCATAAGATGTGTGAGAGCCAGAGTTCTGCCAGCCCCCCAACCACACGCCCCCGCAGACTACACGCAGTTGTGTGGAGATGGGAACCCCTCCTTCTGCACCTAAACTCCACTTACCATTTTAGCTGCTCCAGGGATTCCCCATCCCCGTCACAATCAGAAATCATGTTTCCATACCTAGAAGAGGTCAGGAGTGTGTCAAATCTACCACATGGTGGCACTACCTGCTTCTCATGTCTACTGTGACTGTCTCACCTCTGACTAGATTGGAAGCCCAGGAGGGCAGGGAATGCAGTCTCCTCGGTTCACTGGATCATGGTCAGTGCCCAGAAAGGGACTGCACATAGTGTGGCTTCACGTATGATTGTTGAAGGAATGAACCCCAACCAACTCCTCCCAAGATATCTGGGTGCACCTGAAGCCGCACTGCCCGCCTCTGGTCTCCCTGCTTTGAATTCACGCAGAAGCCTACAGATAGAATCTCAAATTTCCTGTAAAAATGTGAAAACAGTGAAGCCCAAGTCAACGAGGTCAGTGAGGGAGTGACAGAGACTTCCTCGTGGGGGTGTCAGGAATCCTGAATGAGGACGACCGCGGCCCCTCCAGCAGACCTTCCACAGGGCTGGACTCAGGAGCAGCACTTTCCATGGGGGACCCACTGGAGCTTGTTCCTGTGACCACCCACTGAACACAGGAGGAAACTGAGGCTCACAGGGGTGTGGTGACAGTCCTAAGACTCACAGCTGGGAGGCGGCCTAGTGGCACCGTGTGATCCAGGGCCTGAGTGCTCACCTGAGGAAAAGCAGGTGCAGCACATGCCGGGGACTGGCAACGTTCTTGTAGCTTGACAGAAACAGGTGGACATAAGATTGGTCACCACCCAAGACAGCAGGCACCAGGTGCTCCACCCGCTTCTTCAGGGTGCGTGCCGGGAGAGGCCACACCATGTGGGTGGCATCTGAGCTCAATGAAGATGTGTCTTCACTCTAGGACAGGACAGGGGAGAGATACACAGTGACAGTACCGTGAACCCCAAGGAGGGCAGGGGCTGGAGGCCAGTCTTGACCCCAGGGAGGACATGAGAAGACAGCCTGAGGGCCCAGGGTTAATGGACAGGGTGGTGGTTGCCACCCCGGCAGTCCCCGTTCACCCTCCAGCCAGACCTGAGGTGTGAACACACCAGGACCAGCAGGTTTATAAACCCCCCACCCTCTGCCCCTGCCCTGGGAGGGTGTCCCATGTCCCCGTTCCCCACACACTCAGGAGGAGGGGGTGCAGTCACCCAGGGAGGCTCATAGTGCTGGCCTGGCCTTGCCCAACCTCCTCTGGGCCACCTGACATTACCTTTGGAGACCTCCTCCCAGACGGCCACAGGGGTCGAGGGCGAGGGCTGAACCAGCGCCGGAAGCATTGGACAAGCCTCTCAGCACAGGGCTTCCTGGGGCTACGGCCCCGGGACCTCGGGATACAGCACAACATCTCACTCTGCCTGTGGCCAAGTGAGCTGGGGAAGGGGCTGTGTATAGAATGTGGGTGCCAGGTTACCGAGTTCCGAGTTCTGTTGGGGTCTGTCGTCAAGGAAGTGAAGTCACTTCCTGATACCTCATTTCCTGAGCCCCTCCTCTGTGTTCAAGACTGCAAATGCCCCTCTGGGTACCTGTCTGCTGACCCTCCTTCCCCATGAACTCTCTCTATTGCCCACACTTCCACCAACACTGCCTGACCACACCCCTGTGCAAGGCCTGGGTGCAGCCAGCGTCACAGCTCGGAGGAGATACACGTAGGTTCATCCCCAGCTCCTGCTTCTTATCACTTTATGTGACCCTGGACAAGCCATTGTCACTCTCATGACCTCCCCAGTCTCCCCTTTTGCACAGTGGGGATCTTTCTAGCATCTTCTTCCTAGGGATGGCATCAGGCATGTGTGAGAAAACATCTCTGAAACCTATGGCCGGTGTCACATGCAGCTAATAAACAAGACTAGAGATAAAATCCACGACGGTGTGGAAGGTAGCATGGAATACGACTAACGACAGGCCTGGTTCCTGTCATATAATCTTGAAAATGTCACTTTTGCTCTTGGTCTGTTTTCCCTGTCTGCACCATGCGACAGTTGGAATTTCATGCATTCACATACTGCTTTCCTCCATAAAACCTCACAATGGCTTCGTGTGTATTTAGGTTTGGGCTCAAGTGCCACATCTCTGTCTGTGTGGTTGGCGACTCCTCAGGGGCTCCCAGTGGTCCCCACCATCTGCTGCACACATCCTCACGTAATCCCCTGCCCTGCAGTGTGGACTGGACTTAGTGACTCACTTCTAACCAATACAGGATCAAAAGTGAGAAGGTGTCACTTTCTAAATGTCATTGTAACACGCCTGTCTCTAGAGTCTTGTGCTCTGTCTCCTCTGTTCTCTCTGTTTGTATCCACCATATGCCAAGCATGGTGCCGAGAGCTGGAGAAAGAGCTGATTCAGCTGCACCCTGGCTTGGGAGATGATCCCAGGATAAGAAAGAGGAGAAGACGTGCTATCGAGTGCCTGACATTCTAAGAGAGGAAAGTGATCTAGGAGGCCCTCAGAATATTCTAGATTAGGAAGCTACCTGAAGATGGTAGGAAATGAACACCATTTGCAGAGAAGAACCAGAGCCGTTTGGTCCATTCTATGCCTTTACTCAACCGTATGAAATATAGAATTAGTAGTTTATCAAATTGCGTAAAAAATGTCAACTGTTATTTACATATAAACAAAATTTATAGATTTATTTGGAAGAATTGATATATTTTCCCTACTTATTTTCTCATCTGTGAACATGTACATCTCTTCATTGTCTTCAGTTTGTTCGTTTTTTCAATAACATTTTACACTCAGTGTTTAGAAATCATGATTGTAAAAATGCACCCTAATTATTCATGCAAACCTTATGAATGAAAATTTGGGGTGTTTCCAACCCTTAGTAATAGGTATTGTCATATTAACAATCTTGTCGACACCTCACCTTATAATTTTTCAAGGTTACATATGATATAGATTCCAGAATATTGGGTTACAGTGTAAAATAGTAAATATCCAAGTATAATTTTGCTAAATTTTGCGAGTTTCTGCTCCTTATGGGCTCTACCATTTGCATTCCACCACAATGTATTATAATACCTGTATCCCCACAGTCTCACTAACAAGTTTGTTATCAAAAAATTAAATTTTGCAAATCTAATAGGTGAAGTCTTGTATATTTCAATATATTTTAAATGTATAGTTCTCTATGAGGGATTTTAAGCACCTAATTAAGTATTGATGCCAATTTAAATTCCCTTTTGTGTTCTTAGATTGTTCATATATTTGGTTCATTTTTATTTCATTTTGTTGGTCATTTCCATCTCATTTTTTCACACATCATTGTATTAATGATATTATCCTAGTTTAAGAGGTTTTTAATTTTTTTTGCTTTTTTTTTAATTGAAACATTATTGATCACCCATTTTAAGTATTAGAGCTTGTAATTACTTTTTGTCGTGTCCTTTTGACCTAGTTGGTGGCATTTACCTTTTGTTTGAGTTTGCTTTGCTTTATTAATTGCTGCTATGCCATCCATGTTAACTGCTGCTACATTAGTAGCAGCATAATTTCACCAGTGATTTGAAATGCTATCTTTCTTAAATACTAAATTTCTATAAATCTTGGGTATCTCTTTGAATTCTCCATTCTTTTTCATTAGGTTTTATATTTACTTATAAACAAATTCCATATGGTCTTGTTAATGAAGAATTTATAAAAAAATATTTTCGATCTCTGGTAGACTTACCCCTCCCTTTTGATTTGTTTCCTCATTTTTTTCTGAAGAACGATTAATGTTTCATCAACATTTTATAATCATCTTATTTTGTTCTAGGTGAAGAAACAAATGAGACTATTTTTAATGTGATCATGACGCACGTATAAAGTAACTTAGGAGAAAATAAAATCCTTAGGATCATGTGGCTTTCTGGCCAAGAAAATATCTCTGACATTTCTCTATCGTTTGTGTATGTATGTTTTAAGAGTGTTCTAATGCTTAAATCACGTAATTAAACAGGCTTTGTCGAGTTCTTGTTAGCTTTATGCCAAATATTTTAACAATTTTGTGGCTATTGAAAATGGAATCTTGATTTGCGTAATGTAATCTAGATAGTTATTGTTATTACATAAGACATTTATTAATTTTATATGTGAATTTTTCTAAATCGCAACATGTAAATTTTATTTTAGTAAGTCGTCTTGTTTGTAATAGGTTTTTAATTAATTCTTTTTGATTTTCTAAATTCACAATACATTCACATAACACATTTTTCTCTATCTTGAGATACACAAATACGTATGGTCAAATCTTATTTTATCCAGTGTTTTGATATTTATGAGTCTTACATTTTCTCAAAAGTAGTTTTGGCTTCTGTGGAAATTATTATGTGTTTTTCTTTCTTCTAATGCTTAATACTTTTGCAAAATATTGAAGTTAGTAATTCATTTCAGATTTATTTTTGTGAACGGTACCTAGCAAAAGCATAACTGGATTTAATTTCCAAATAAATAATATTTCAATCCCTGTAATGATGAAGTGCTTTCCCCTAAGTAATCTGAATCCTTTCCACATATACCAGAATCTGTTTCAAAATTCAAACTTTTATTCCCCTGAACTATTCGCTTATTCTTTGCCAATCTCATGCACTTTCAAGTATGTTCCTTTGCAATACATTTTATTGGACGGAGCAAATTACCTCTTTGTTTTTATTATTATTGTTCTTCTTATGTCTTGAACATTTTGGGGGCCATTTTTGCACATAATTTTTTTCATATTAACTTTGAGGTTATTTGACAAGTCCCGTAAACATCACTCTTTGGAATTTTTCAAGTTTAGCTTTATTGAATCTATTGATTAACATAGGGAGAATACATATATATGTGGCGTAACTTCCTAGCATCACTGCTGCCCGGCACATGGACACACGTGGGCATTTTGGTAGGAGCTGCTGAGTGGCTCCTGCGACAGGGGTATCAATGGACACATCTCCTGGGGCATCTGCTGGGACTTCTTCTTCCTTCATTCTCACAAGAGCTGGTGGTCACCAGACATACAGAGCTGCCCATCTGATGGGGCAAATGCTATCTGAATAGTGAGTAAATTTCGGTGCATAATCATTAGGGAGGCCGCGGATGTCTGACATTTACTGGCCATGTGAATTGCTTCCCTGTGGAACTGCAGGAATATGTCCTTTGTCCCTATGGATAAATGAGAACTCTTTGTACAACTAGGATGCATACTACCCTTTCTCTGCCCATGAAGAATTTTCCAGTCTGGGGTTTGTCTTTTCACCTTTTGACATTATTCTGGTTTTTGTTCGGACCAGGAAAAGTCAGCATTTTCCTCAGTGGCTTCTGGCTCTCTGGTCATTCAACAGTAGTTCCTATTTCAAGATTATGGCAATAATAACTATCAGGGCTTTGTGTCTCTACATAGAGTCTTTGCTTTTTCTGTAATTTTCCTCTTACTGAAAACATAAAATGAAAATTAATCAGATCTTTCTCATATTATGCGGCCACATACAAAAGGCCACATAACATATAACCGTACTGATAGGAACAATCCACGATAGGTAAATTCACACACACAGAAAATGGAGTGGTAGTCAGGGACAGGGAGAGGCGGGATGGGGATTGACAGCTTAATGGCTAGAGAGTTGATGAAGCTGTTGGACCACTAGATGGTGGTAAGGGTTGCCCCATATTAAAAATGTACTTGATGCCACTGAATGGTAATTTTGAAAATATTAAAAACACTTTATTTTATACAAGGGATATTATTGAAAATAAAAGATGAAAAAATTTGAGGAGATGCAGGACAGAGACAAAAATGAGGAGAAGCACAGCGTCAAGGAAGGGCAAGAACAGATCTGGAGTGGGGACTGGTGAGGGTGTTTGTGGGAGCTCTGGAGCCAGGGCTCCCCTGGGTGCTGGTGTTTCTTCTAATTCTTCTGATGTTTCAGGAACGGTTATGTCAGGTTGCTCTAGCTCTACCTCTGGATCTTGATCTTTCTCCTGCTCTTTCTCTTGCTCTTTCTCCTCATCTTTCTCTTGATCTTTCTGTTGCTCCTGCTCTGGATCTTGCGTCTGATCTACCTCTTGCTCTGGATCTTGCTCATGCTCTACTTCTTGCTCTGGCTTAGGCTCTGGATCTTGCTCTCGCTCTGCCTCCGGCAGTGGAATTGGAGCTGGAGCTGGAACTCGAGCCGAACATGGCAGCAGCTCTTGGGACAGTTGTTCAGCCTGGGCAGGAGTTGGAACTGGATAGACAACAATTGAAAATATCAATGTGAGTTTCTATGTCTCATCCAATGACACTGTCTTTCCAGAAGCCCAAGTCCAGAGGCCCAGCCTCAGGAAGTCTCCCCACACTGCAGAACACTGTATGATTGTTCTGAGTACTCAGTGCCCCTGTCCCCAGCCTGCTTCTGGAAACTCTGCTCTGTGTGGCCCAGCCCAGGCCCCTCCCCAAACCCGCACAGGCACCCACCCTCTTCCTCCTCACCCTCAGTCTCTGCCTCACCAGGCTCCAGGTGCTCCAGCTTCTCCAGCTGTGCCAGAAGAAGATCAGCCTTACGCTCCACCACTGAACCTCGCATACTGATATGTACATAGGCCGAAAGAAACTTCAAAGAATGAAATTCAGGAGGCTCGTGGAAATCGGTGGAATAGAATTCCAGCCAGATCTTTAAGACAGAGGACATGGCACTGTGGGAGACAGGTGGGCAACAGCATCAGAGGCCTGGCCTATCCCTCTATGCTGCCCTCCCAAGGCTCCCCTGAGTGAGCTGCAGTCTAGTACCCTCTGCCCGTGCCTGTCCATAGACCAGCCCAACCAATGTCCACCCCCAGTATGGCAGTTCTGGCGCAAGATACGCCTGGCAGCCAAGGAGGGGCTGGCAAAAGCCTCCATGGGAGGAGCCTTCAACCACTGATGTGACCACGTTTCCCTTCTTCAGGGAAACCTGACAACCTCCTCTGTCTGTGTCACTGCCCCATCCCTGCTGGAATGACCTGTCCACCCCAGGAGGGTGCTGTCTGCTCTGGGCATTACTCACTGGCAAACAGGAGGTGTCCAGCAATATCTGATAAATGAGGAAACAGAGGGAGGCGCTGCTCCCCTGGCCTACCCAGGGCCCTTGGAAAAGCCCAAACTTGAGCTCACACGTGAATGTACTGCCCAAGTGTCGGCATGAAAATCTGCATATCCTTTTCCCAGTGACAGCAATCTCTTGGCCCTGACCACACTCTGCACCCTCAGCACCAGCTGAGCAGCCCCATGGAGGCTCCAGCCCCGAGTGTGAGCGGGATGCTCTGCACACCTCCTGCTCTGGCTCAGCACGGGCTCTGGGGGTGTGGGCAGGGCTGGGTGGGAGGGCGAGGGGATGGATTCTCTCTGGGCTCACTCTGCTCTCCAGCCTCTCCCACACCCTACGGTGCCTGGGACCACATCCCCAGCCGTCTTGACTCCTTTCCCTGCAGGGAAAGCCTTGAGCCCTCAGCCCTGTAGCAGGAATCATAAGATGTGTGAGAGCCAGAGTTCTGCCAGCCCCCCACCCACACGCCCCCGCAGACTACACGCAGTTGTGTGGAGATGGGAGCCCCTCCTTCTGCACCTAAACTCCACTTACCATTTTAGCTGCTCCAGGGATTCCCCATCCCCGTCACAATCAGAAATCATGTTTCCATACCTAGAAGAGGTCAGGAGTGTGTCAAATCTACCACATGGTGGCACTACCTGCTTCTCATGTCTACTGTGACTGTCTCACCTCTGACTAGATTGGAAGCCCAGGAGGGCAGGGAATGCAGTCTCCTCGGTTCATTGGATTATGGTCAGTGCCCAGAAAGGGACTGCACATAGTGTGGCTTCACGTATGATTGTTGAAGGAATGAACCCCAACCAACTCCTCCCAAGATATCTGGGTGCACCTGAAGCCGCACTGCCCGCCTCTGGTCTCCCTGCTTTGAATTCACGCAGAAGCCTACAGATAGAATCTCAAATTTCCTGTAAAAATGTGTAAACAGTGAAGCCCAAGTCAACGAGGTCACTGAGGGGGTGACAGAGACTTCCTCGTGGGGGTGTCAGGAATCCTGAATGAGGACGACCGCGGCCCCTCCAGCAGACCTTCCACAGGGCTGGACTCAGGAGCAGCACTTTCCATGGGGGACCCACTGGAGCTTGTTCCTGTGACCACCCACTGAACACAGGAGGAAACTGAAGCTCACAGGGGTGTGGTGACAGTCCTAAGACTCACAGCTGGGAGGCGGCCTAGTGGCACTGTGTGATCCAGGGCCTGAGTGCTCACCTGAGGAAAAGCAGGTGCAGCACATGCCGGGGACTGGCAACGTTCTTGTAGCTTGACAGAAACAGGTGGACATAAGATTGGTCACCACCCAAGACAGCAGGCACCAGGTGCTCCACCCGCTTCTTCAGGGTGCGTGCTGGGAGAGGCCACACCATGTGGGTGGCATCTGAGCTCAATGAAGATGTGTCTTCACTCTAGGACAGGACAGGGGAGAGATACACAGTGACAGTACCGTGAACCCCAAGGAGGGCAGGGGCTGGAGGCCAGTCTTGACCCCAGGGAGGACATGAGAAGACAGCCTGAGGGCCCAGGGTTAATGGACAGGGTGGTGGTTGCCACCCCGGCAGTCCCCGTTCACCCTCCAGCCAGACCTGAGGTGTGAACACACCAGGACCAGCAGGTTTATAAACCCCCCACCCTCTGCCCCTGCCCTGGGAGGGTGTCCCATGTCCCCGTTCCCCACACACTCAGGAGGAGGGGGTGCAGTCACCCAGGGAGGCTCATAGTGCTGGCCTGGCCTTGCCCAACCTCCTCTGGGCCACCTGACATTACCTTTGGGGACCTCCTCCCAGACGGCCACAGGGGTCGAGGGCGAGGGCTGAACCAGCGCCGGAAGCATTGGACAAGCCTCTCAGCACAGGGCTTCCTGGGGCTACGGCCCCGGGACCTCGGGATACAGCACAACATCTCACTCTGCCTGTGGCCAAGTGAGCTGGGGAAGGGGCTGTGTATAGAATGTGGGTGCCAGGTTACCGAGTTCCGAGTTCTGTTGGGGTCTGTCGTCAAGGAAGTGAAGTCACTTCCTGATACCTCATTTCCTGAGCCCCTCCTCTGTGTTCAAGACTGCAAATGCCCCTCTGGGTACCTGTCTGCTGACCCTCCTTCCCCATGAACTCTCTCTATTGCCCACACTTCCACCAACACTGCCTGACCACACCCCTGTGCAAGGCCTGGGTGCAGCCAGCGTCACAGCTCGGAGGAGATACACGTAGGTTCATCCCCAGCTCCTGCTTCTTATCACTTTATGTGACCCTGGACAAGCCATTGTCACTCTCATGACCTCCCCAGTCTCCCCTTTTGCACAGTAGGGATCTTTCTAGCATCTTCTTCCTAGGGATGGCATCAGGCATGTGTGAGAAAACATCTCTGAAACCTATGGCCGGTGTCACATGCAGCTAATAAACAAGACTAGAGATAAAATCCACGACGGTGTGGAAGGTAGCATGGAATACGACTAACGACAGGCCTGGTTCCTGTCATATAATCTTGAAAATGTCACTTTTGCTCTTGGTCTGTTTTCCCTGTCTGCACCATGCGACAGTTGGAATTTCATGCATTCACATACTGCTTTCCTCCATAAAACCTCACAATGGCTTCGTGTGTATTTAGGTTTGGGCTCAAGTGCCACATCTCTGTCTGTGTGGTTGGCGACTCCTCAGGGGCTCCCAGTGGTCCCCACCATCTGCTGCACACATCCTCACGTAATCCCCTGCCCTGCAGTGTGGACTGGACTTAGTGACTCACTTCTAACCAATACAGGATCAAAAGTGAGAAGGTGTCACTTTCTAAATGTCATTGTAACACGCCTGTCTCTAGAGTCTTGTGCTCTGTCTCCTCTGTTCTCTCTGTTTGTATCCACCATATGCCAAGCATGGTGCCGAGAGCTGGAGAAAGAGCTGATTCAGCTGCACCCTGGCTTGGGAGATGATCCCAGGATAAGAAAGAGGAGAAGACGTGCTATCGAGTGCCTGACATTCTAAGAGAGGAAAGTGATCTAGGAGGCCCTCAGAATATTCTAGATTAGGAAGCTACCTGAAGATGGTAGGAAATGAACACCATTTGCAGAGAAGAACCAGAGCCGTTTGGTCCATTCTATGCCTTTACTCAACCGTATGAAATATAGAATTAGTAGTTTATCAAATTGCGTAAAAAATGTCAACTGTTATTTACATATAAACAAAATTTATAGATTTATTTGGAAGAATTGATATATTTTCCCTACTTATTTTCTCATCTGTGAACATGTACATCTCTTCATTGTCTTCAGTTTGTTCGTTTTTTCAATAACATTTTACACTCAGTGTTTAGAAAGCATGATTGTAAAAATGCACCCTAATTATTCATGCAAACCTTATGAATGAAAATTTGGGGTGTTTCCAACCCTTAGTAATAGGTATTGTCATATTAACAATCTTGTCGACACCTCACCTTATAATTTTTCAAGGTTACATATGATATAGATTCCAGAATATTGGGTTACAGTGTAAAATATTAAATATCCAAGTATAATTTTGCTAAATTTTGCGAGTTTCTGCTCCTTATGGGCTCTACCATTTGCATTCCACCACAATGTATCATAATACCTGTATCCCCACAGTCTCACTAACAAGTTTGTTATCAAAAAATTAAATTTTGCAAATCTAATAGGTGAAGTCTTGTATTTCAATATATTTTAAATGTATAGTTCTCTATGAGGGATTTTAAGCACCTAATTAAGTATTGATGCCAATTTAAATTTCCTTTTGTGTTCTTAGATTGTTCATATATTTTGTTCATTTTTATTTCATTTTGTTGGTCATTTCCATCTCCTTTTTTCACACATCATTGTATTAATGATATTATCCTAGTTTAAGAGGTTTTTTATTTTTTTTGCTTTTTTTTAATTGAAACATTATTGATCACCCATTTTAAGTATTATAGCTTGTAATTAATTTTGTCGTGTCCTTTTGACCTAGTTGGTGGCATTTATCTTTTGTTTGAGTTTGCTTTGCTTTATTAATTGCTGCTATGCCATCCATGTTAACTGCTGCTACATTAGTAGCAGCATATTTTCACCAGTGATTTGAAATGCTATCTTTCTTAAATACTAAATTTCTATAAATCTTGGGTATCTCTTTGAATTCTCCATTCCTTTTCATTAGGTTTCATATTTACTTATAAACAAATTCCATATGGTCTTGATAATGAAGAATTTATAAAAAACAATTTTTCGATCTCTGGTAGACTTACCCCTCCCTTTTGATTTGTTTCCTCATTTTTTACTGATGAACGATAAATGTTTCATCAACATTTTATAATCATCTTATTTCGTTCTAGGTGAAGAAACAAAATAGACTATTTTTAATGTGATCACGACACACGTATAAAGTAACTTAGGAGAAAATAAAATCCTTAGGATCATGTGGCTTTCTGGCCAAGAAAATATCTCTGACATTTCTCTATCGTTTGTGTATGTATGTTTTAAGAGTGTTCTAATGCTTAAATCACATAGTTAAACAGGCTTTGTTGAGTTCTTGTTAGCTTTATGCCAAATATTTTAACAATTTTGTGGCTATTGAAAATGGAATCTTGATTTGTGTAATGTAATCTAGATAGTTATTGTTATTACATAAGACATTTATTAATTTTATATGTGAATTTTTCTAAATCGCAACATGTAAATTTTATTTTAGTAAGTCGTCTGGTTTGTAATAGGTTTTTAATTAATTCTTTTTGATTTTCTAAATTCACAATACATTCACATAACACATTTTTCTCTATCTTGAGATATACAAATATGTATGGTCAAATCTTATTTTATCTAGTGTTTTGATATTTATGAGTCTTACATTTTCTCAAAAGTAGTTTTGGCTTCTGTGGAAATTATTATGTGCTTTTCTTTCTTCTAATGCTTAATACTTTAGCAAAATATTGAAGTTAGTAATTCATTTCAAATTTATTTTTGTGAACGGTACCTAGCAAAAGCAAAACTGGATTTAATTTCCAAATAAATAATATTTCAATCCCTGTAATGATGAAGTGCTTTCCCCTAAGTAATCTGAATCCTTTCCACATATACCAGAGTCGGTTTCAAAATTCAAACTTTTACTCCACTGAACTATTCGCTTATTCTTTGCCAATCTCATGCACTTTCAAGTATGTTCCTTTCCAATACATTTTATTGGACGGAGCAAATTACCTCTTTGTTTTTATTATTATTGTTCTTCTTATGTCTTGAACATTTTGGGGGCCATTTTTGCACATAATTTTTTTCATATTAACTTTGAGGTTATTTGACAAGTCCCCTAAATATCACTCTTTGGAATTTTTCAAGTTTAGATTTATTGAATCTATTGATTAACATAGGTAGAATACATATATAGGTGGCGTAACTTCCTAGCTTCACTGCTGCCCGGCACATGGACACACGTGGGCATTTTGGTAGGAGCTGCTGAGTGGCTCCTGCGACAGGGGTATCTATGAACACATCTCCTGGGGCATCTGCTGGGACCTCTTCTTCCTTCATTCTCACAAGACCTAGGGGTCACGAGACATACAGACCTGCCCATCTGATGGGGAAAATGCTACCTGAATAGTGAGTTAATTTCTGTGCATAATCATTAGGGAGGCCGCGGATGTCTGACATTTACTGGCCATGTGAATTGCTTCCCTGTGGAACTGCAGGAATATGTCCTTTGTCCCTATGTATAAATGAGAACTCTTTGTACAACTAGGATGCATACTACCCTTTCTCTGCCCATGAAGAATTTTCCAGTCTGGGGTTTGTCTTCTCACCTTTTGACATTATTCTGGTTTTTGTTTGGACCAGGAAAAGTCAGCATTTTCCTCAGTGGCTTCTGGCTCTCTGGTCATTCAACAGTAGTTCCTATTTCAAGATTATGGCAATAATAACTATCAGGGCTTTGCGTCTCTACATAGAGTCTTTGCTTTTTCTGTAATTTTCCTCTTACTAAAAACATAAAATGAAAATTAATCAGATCTTTCTCATATTATGCGGCCAGATACAAAAGGCCACATAACATATAACCGTACTGATAGGAACAATCCACGATAGGTAAATTCACACACACAGAAAATGGAGTGGTAGTCAGGGACAGGGAGAGGCGGGATGGGGAATGACAGCTTAATGGCTACAGAGTTGATGAAGCTGTTCGATCAGTAGATGGTGGTAAGGGTTGCCCCATATTAAAAATGTACTTAATGCCACTGAATGGTAATTTTGAAAATATTAAAAACACTTTATTTTATACAAGGGATATTATTGAAAATAAAAGATGAAAAAATTTGAGGAGATGCAGGACAGAGACAAAAATGAGGAGAAGCACAGCGTCAAGGAAGGGCAAGAACAGATCTGGAGTGGGGACAGGTGAGGGTGTTTGTGGGAGCTCTGGAGCCAGGGCTCCCCTGGGTGCTGGTGTTTCTTCTAATTCTTCTGATGTTTCAGGAACGGTTATGTCAGGTTGCTCTAGCTCTACCTCTGGATCTTGATCTTTCTCCTGCTCTTTCTCTTGCTCTTTCTCCTGATCTTTCTCTTGATCTTTCTGTTGCTCCTGCTCTGGATCTTGCGTCTGATCTACCACTTGCTCTGGATCTTGTTCCTGCTCTACCTCTTGCTCTGGATCTTGCTCCTGCTCTACCTCTTGCTCTGGATCTTGCTCCTGCTCTACTTCTTGCTCTGGCTTGGGCTCTGGATCTTGCTCTCGCTCTGCCTCTGGCAGTGGAGGTGGAGCTGGAGCTGGAACTCGAGCCAAATATGGCAGCACCTCTTGGGACAGTTGTTCAGCCTGGGCAGAAGCTGGAACTGGATAGACAACAATTGAAAATATCAATGTGAGTTTCTATGTCTCATCCAATGACACTGTCTTTCCAGAAGCCCAAGTCCAGAGGCCCAGCCTCAGGAAGTCTCCCCACACTGCAGAACACTGTATGATTGTTCTGAGTACTCAGTGCCCCTGTCCCCAACCTGCTTCTGGAAACTCTGCTCTGTGTGGCCCAGCCCAGGCCCCTCCCCAAACCCGCACAGGCACCCACCCTCTTCCTCCTCACCGTCAGTCTCCGCCTCACTAGGCTCCAGGTGCTCCGGCTTCTCCAGCTGCGCCAGAAGAAGATCAGCCTTACGCTCCACCTCTGAACCTCGCATACTGATACGTACATAGGCCGAAAGAAACTTCAAAGAATGAAATTCAGGAGGCTCGTGGAAATCGGTGGAATAGAATTCCAGCCAGATCTTTAAGACAGAGGACATGGCACTGTGGGAGACAGGTGGGCAACAGCATCAGAGGCCTGGCCTATCCCTCTATGCTGCCCTCCCAAGGCTCCACTGAGTGAGCTGCAGTCTAGTACCCTCTGACCGTGCCTGTCCATAGACCAGCCCATCCAATGTCCACCCCCAGTATGGCAGTTCTGGCGCAAGATAGGCCTGGCAGCCAAGGAGGGGCTGGCAAAAGCCTCCATGGGAGGAGCCTTCAACCACTGATGTGACCACGTTTCCCTTCTTCAGGGAAACCTGACAACCTCCTCTGTCTGTGTCACTGCCCCATCCCTGCTGGAATGACCTGTCCACCCCAGGAGGGTGCTGTCTGCTCTGGGCATTACTCACTGGCACACAGGAGGTGTCCAGCAATATCTGATAAATGAGGAAACAGAGGGAGGCGCTGCTCCCCTGGCCTACCCAGGGCCCTTGGAAAAGCCCAAACTTGAGCTCACACGTGAATGTACTGCCCAAGTGTCTGCATGAAAATCTGCATATCCTTTTCCCAGTGACAGCAATCTCTTGGCCCTGACCACACACTGCACCCTCAGCACCAGCTGAGCATCCCCATGGAGGCTCCAGCCCCGAGTGTGAGCGGGATGCTCTGCACACCTCCTGCTCTGGCTCAGCACGGGCTCTGGGGGTGTGGGCAGGGCTGGGTGGGAGGGCGTGGGGATGGATTCCCTCTGGGCTCACTCTGCTCTCCAGCCTCTCGCACACCCTACGGTGCCTGGGACCACATCACCAGCCGTCTTGACTCCTTTCCCTGCAGGGAAAGCCTTGAGCCCTCAGCCCTGTAGCAGGAATCATAAGATGTGTGAGAGCCAGAGTCCTGCCAGCCCCCCACCCACAGGCCCCCGCAGACCACACGCAGTTGTGTGGAGATGGGAGCCCCTCCTTCTGCACCTAAACTCCACTTACCATTTTAGCTGCTCCAGGGATTCCCCATCCCCGTCACAATCAGAAATCATGTTTCCATACCTAGAAGAGGTCAGGAGTGTGTCAAATCTACCACATGGTGGCACTACCTGCTTCTCATGTCTACTGTGACTGTCTCACCTCTGACTAGAATGGAAGCCCAGGAGGGCAGGGAATGCAGTCTCCTCGGTTCACTGGATCATGGTCAGTGCCCAGAAAGGGACTGCACATAGTGTGGCTTCACGTATGATTGTTGAAGGAATGAACCCCAACCAACTCCTCCCAAGATATCTGGGTGCACCTGAAGCCGCTCTGCCCGCCTCTGGTCTCCCTGCTTTGAATACACGCAGAAGCCTACAGATAGAATCTCAAATTTCCTGTAAAAATGTGAAAACAGTGAAGCCCAAGTCAACGAGGTCAGTGAGGGGGTGACAGAGACTTCCTCATGGGGGTGTCAGGAATCCTGAAGGAGGACGACCGCGGCCCCTCCAGCAGACCTTCCACAGGGCTGGACTCAGGAGCAGCACTTTCCATGGGGGACCCACTGGAGCTTGTTCCTGTGACCACCCACTGAACACAGGAGGAAACTGAGGCTCAGAGGGGTGTGGTGACAGTCCTAAGACTCACAGCTGGGAGGCGGCCTAGTGGCACTGTGTGATCCAGGGCCTGAGTGCTCACCTGAGGAAAAGCAGGTGCAGCACATGCCGGGGACTGGCAAAGTTCTTGTAGCTTGACAGAAACAGGTGGACATAAGATTGGTCACCACCCAAGACAGCAGGCACCAGGTGCTCCACCCGCTTCTTCAGGGTGCGTGCCGGGACAGGCCACACCATGTGGGTGGCATCTGAGCTCAATGAAGATGTGTCTTCACTCTAGGACAGGACAGGGGAGAGATACACAGTGACGGTACCGTGAACCCCAAGGAGGGCAGGGGCTGGAGGCCAGTCTTGACCCCAGGGAGGACATGAGAAGACAGCCTGAGGGCCCAGGGTTAATGGACAGGGTGGTGGTTGCCACCCCGGCAGTCCCCGTTCACCCTCCAGCCAGACCTGAGGTGTGAACACACCAGGACCAGCAGGTTTATAAACCCCCCACCCTCTGCCCCTGCCCTGGGAGGGTGTCCCATGTCCCCGTTCCCCACACACTCAGGAGGAGGGGGTGCAGTCACCCAGGGAGGCTCATAGTGCTGGCCTGGCCTTGCCCAACCTCCTCTGGGCCACCTGACATTACCTTTGGGGACCTCCTCCCAGACGGCCACAGGGGTCGAGGGCGAGGGCTGAACCAGCGCCGGAAGCATTGGACAAGCCTCTCAGCACAGGGCTTCCTGGGGCTACGGCCCCGGGACCTCGGGATACAGCACAACATCTCACTCTGCCTGTGGCCAAGTGAGCTGGGGAAGGGGCTGTGTATAGAATGTGGGTGCCAGGTTACCGAGTTCCGAGTTCTGTTGGGGACTGTCGTCAAGGAAGTGAGGTCACTTCCTCATACCTCATTTCCTGAGCCCCTCCTCTGTGTTCAAGACTGCAAATGCCCCTCTGGGTACCTGTCTGCTGACCCTCCTTCCCCATGAACTCTCTCTATTGCCCACACTTCCACCAACACTGCCTGACCACAGCCCTGTGCAAGGCCTGGGTGCAGCCAGCGTCACAGCTCGGAGGAGATACACGTAGGTTCATCCCCAGCTCCTGCTTCTTATCACTTTATGTGACCCTGGACAAGCCATTGTCACTCTCATGACCTCCCCAGTCTCCCCTTTTGCACAGTGGGGATCTTTCTAGCATCTTCTTCCTAGGGATGGCATCAGGCATGTGTGAGAAAACATCTCTGAAACCTATGGCCGGTGTCACGTGCAGCTAATAAACAAGACTAGAGATAAAATCCACGACGGTGTGGAAGATAGCATGGAATACGACTAACGACAGGTCTGGTTCCTGTCATATAATCTTGAAAATGTCACTTTTGCTCTTGGTCTGTTTTCCCTGTCTGCACCATGCGACAGTTGGAATTGCGTGCATTCACATACTGCTTTCCTTCATAAAACCTCACAATGGCTTCGTGTGTATTTAGGTTTGGACTCAAGTGCCACATCTCTGTCTGTGTGGTTGGCGACTCCTCAGGGGCTCCCAGTGGTCCCCACCATCTGCTGCACACATCCTCACGTAATCCCCTGCCCTGCAGTGTGGACTGGACTTAGTGACTCACTTCTAACCAATACAGGATCAAAAGTGAGAAGGTGTCACTTTCTAAATGTCATTTTAACACGCCTATCTCTAGAGTCTTGTGCTCTGTCTCCTCTGTTCTCTCTGTTTGTATCCACCATATGCCAAGCATGGTGCCGAGAGCTAGAGAAAGAGCTGATTCAGCTGCATCCTGGCTTGGGAGATGATCCCAGGATAAGAAAGAGGAGAAGACGTGCTATCGAGTGCCTGACATTCTAAGAGAGGAAAGTGATCTAGGAGGCCCTCAGAATATTCTAGATTAGGAAGCTACCTGAAGATGGTAGGAAATGAACACCATTTGCAGAGAAGAACCAGAGCCGTTTGGTCCATTCTATGCCTTTACTCAACCGTATGAAATATAGAATTAGTAGTTTATCAAATTGCGTAAAAAATGTCAATTGTTATTTATATATAAACAAAATTTATAGATTTATTTGGAAGAATTGATATATTTTCCCTACTTATTTTCTCATCTATGAACATGTACATCTCTTCGTTGTCTTCAGTTTGTTCGTTTTTTCAATAACATTTTACACTCAGTGTTTAGAAATCATGATTGTAAAAATGCACCCTAATTATTCATGCAAACCTTATGACTGAAAATTTGGGGTGTTTCCAACCCTTAGTAATAGGTATTGTCATATTAACAATCTTGTCGACACCTCACCTTATAATTTTTCAAGGTTACATATGATATAAATTCCAGAATATTGGGTTACAGTGTAAAATAGTAAATATACAAGTATAATTTTGCTAAATTTTGCGAGTTTCTGCTCCTTATGGGCTCTACCATTTGCATTCCACCACAATGTATTATAATACCTGTATCCCCACAGTCTCACTAACAAGTTTGTTATCAAAAAATTAAATTTTGCAAATCTAATAGGTGAAGTCTTGTATTTCAATATATTTTAAATGTATAGTTCTCTATGAGGGATTTTAAGCACCTAATTAAGTATTGATGCCAATTTAAATTTCCTTTTGTGTTCTTAGATTGTTCATATATTTTGTTCATTTTTATTTCATTTTGTTGGTCATTTCCATCTCCTTTTTTCACACATCATTGTATTAATGATATTATCCTAGTTTAAGAGGTTTTTTATTTTTTTTGCTTTTTTTTAATTGAAACATTATTGATCACCCATTTTAAGTATTATAGCTTGTAATTAATTTTGTCGTGTCCTTTTGACCTAGTTGGTGGCATTTATCTTTTGTTTGAGTTTGCTTTGCTTTATTAATTGCTGCTATGCCATCCATGTTAACTGCTGCTACATTAGTAGCAGCATATTTTCACCAGTGATTTGAAATGCTATCTTTCTTAAATACTAAATTTCTATAAATCTTGGGTATCTCTTTGAATTCTCCATTCCTTTTCATTAGGTTTCATATTTACTTATAAACAAATTCCATATGGTCTTGATAATGAAGAATTTATAAAAAACAATTTTTCGATCTCTGGTAGACTTACCCCTCCCTTTTGATTTGTTTCCTCATTTTTTACTGATGAACGATAAATGTTTCATCAACATTTTATAATCATCTTATTTCGTTCTAGGTGAAGAAACAAAATAGACTATTTTTAATGTGATCACGACACACGTATAAAGTAACTTAGGAGAAAATAAAATCCTTAGGATCATGTGGCTTTCTGGCCAAGAAAATATCTCTGACATTTCTCTATCGTTTGTGTATGTATGTTTTAAGAGTGTTCTAATGCTTAAATCACATAGTTAAACAGGCTTTGTTGAGTTCTTGTTAGCTTTATGCCAAATATTTTAACAATTTTGTGGCTATTGAAAATGGAATCTTGATTTGTGTAATGTAATCTAGATAGTTATTGTTATTACATAAGACATTTATTAATTTTATATGTGAATTTTTCTAAATCGCAACATGTAAATTTTATTTTAGTAAGTCGTCTGGTTTGTAATAGGTTTTTAATTAATTCTTTTTGATTTTCTAAATTCACAATACATTCACATAACACATTTTTCTCTATCTTGAGATATACAAATATGTATGGTCAAATCTTATTTTATCTAGTGTTTTGATATTTATGAGTCTTACATTTTCTCAAAAGTAGTTTTGGCTTCTGTGGAAATTATTATGTGCTTTTCTTTCTTCTAATGCTTAATACTTTAGCAAAATATTGAAGTTAGTAATTCATTTCAAATTTATTTTTGTGAACGGTACCTAGCAAAAGCAAAACTGGATTTAATTTCCAAATAAATAATATTTCAATCCCTGTAATGATGAAGTGCTTTCCCCTAAGTAATCTGAATCCTTTCCACATATACCAGAGTCGGTTTCAAAATTCAAACTTTTACTCCACTGAACTATTCGCTTATTCTTTGCCAATCTCATGCACTTTCAAGTATGTTCCTTTCCAATACATTTTATTGGACGGAGCAAATTACCTCTTTGTTTTTATTATTATTGTTCTTCTTATGTCTTGAACATTTTGGGGGCCATTTTTGCACATAATTTTTTTCATATTAACTTTGAGGTTATTTGACAAGTCCCCTAAATATCACTCTTTGGAATTTTTCAAGTTTAGATTTATTGAATCTATTGATTAACATAGGTAGAATACATATATAGGTGGCGTAACTTCCTAGCTTCACTGCTGCCCGGCACATGGACACACGTGGGCATTTTGGTAGGAGCTGCTGAGTGGCTCCTGCGACAGGGGTATCTATGAACACATCTCCTGGGGCATCTGCTGGGACCTCTTCTTCCTTCATTCTCACAAGACCTAGGGGTCACGAGACATACAGACCTGCCCATCTGATGGGGAAAATGCTACCTGAATAGTGAGTTAATTTCTGTGCATAATCATTAGGGAGGCCGCGGATGTCTGACATTTACTGGCCATGTGAATTGCTTCCCTGTGGAACTGCAGGAATATGTCCTTTGTCCCTATGTATAAATGAGAACTCTTTGTACAACTAGGATGCATACTACCCTTTCTCTGCCCATGAAGAATTTTCCAGTCTGGGGTTTGTCTTCTCACCTTTTGACATTATTCTGGTTTTTGTTTGGACCAGGAAAAGTCAGCATTTTCCTCAGTGGCTTCTGGCTCTCTGGTCATTCAACAGTAGTTCCTATTTCAAGATTATGGCAATAATAACTATCAGGGCTTTGCGTCTCTACATAGAGTCTTTGCTTTTTCTGTAATTTTCCTCTTACTAAAAACATAAAATGAAAATTAATCAGATCTTTCTCATATTATGCGGCCAGATACAAAAGGCCACATAACATATAACCGTACTGATAGGAACAATCCACGATAGGTAAATTCACACACACAGAAAATGGAGTGGTAGTCAGGGACAGGGAGAGGCGGGATGGGGAATGACAGCTTAATGGCTACAGAGTTGATGAAGCTGTTCGATCAGTAGATGGTGGTAAGGGTTGCCCCATATTAAAAATGTACTTAATGCCACTGAATGGTAATTTTGAAAATATTAAAAACACTTTATTTTATACAAGGGATATTATTGAAAATAAAAGATGAAAAAATTTGAGGAGATGCAGGACAGAGACAAAAATGAGGAGAAGCACAGCGTCAAGGAAGGGCAAGAACAGATCTGGAGTGGGGACAGGTGAGGGTGTTTGTGGGAGCTCTGGAGCCAGGGCTCCCCTGGGTGCTGGTGTTTCTTCTAATTCTTCTGATGTTTCAGGAACGGTTATGTCAGGTTGCTCTAGCTCTACCTCTGGATCTTGATCTTTCTCCTGCTCTTTCTCTTGCTCTTTCTCCTGATCTTTCTCTTGATCTTTCTGTTGCTCCTGCTCTGGATCTTGCGTCTGATCTACCACTTGCTCTGGATCTTGTTCCTGCTCTACCTCTTGCTCTGGATCTTGCTCCTGCTCTACCTCTTGCTCTGGATCTTGCTCCTGCTCTACTTCTTGCTCTGGCTTGGGCTCTGGATCTTGCTCTCGCTCTGCCTCTGGCAGTGGAGGTGGAGCTGGAGCTGGAACTCGAGCCAAATATGGCAGCACCTCTTGGGACAGTTGTTCAGCCTGGGCAGAAGCTGGAACTGGATAGACAACAATTGAAAATATCAATGTGAGTTTCTATGTCTCATCCAATGACACTGTCTTTCCAGAAGCCCAAGTCCAGAGGCCCAGCCTCAGGAAGTCTCCCCACACTGCAGAACACTGTATGATTGTTCTGAGTACTCAGTGCCCCTGTCCCCAACCTGCTTCTGGAAACTCTGCTCTGTGTGGCCCAGCCCAGGCCCCTCCCCAAACCCGCACAGGCACCCACCCTCTTCCTCCTCACCGTCAGTCTCCGCCTCACTAGGCTCCAGGTGCTCCGGCTTCTCCAGCTGCGCCAGAAGAAGATCAGCCTTACGCTCCACCTCTGAACCTCGCATACTGATACGTACATAGGCCGAAAGAAACTTCAAAGAATGAAATTCAGGAGGCTCGTGGAAATCGGTGGAATAGAATTCCAGCCAGATCTTTAAGACAGAGGACATGGCACTGTGGGAGACAGGTGGGCAACAGCATCAGAGGCCTGGCCTATCCCTCTATGCTGCCCTCCCAAGGCTCCACTGAGTGAGCTGCAGTCTAGTACCCTCTGACCGTGCCTGTCCATAGACCAGCCCATCCAATGTCCACCCCCAGTATGGCAGTTCTGGCGCAAGATAGGCCTGGCAGCCAAGGAGGGGCTGGCAAAAGCCTCCATGGGAGGAGCCTTCAACCACTGATGTGACCACGTTTCCCTTCTTCAGGGAAACCTGACAACCTCCTCTGTCTGTGTCACTGCCCCATCCCTGCTGGAATGACCTGTCCACCCCAGGAGGGTGCTGTCTGCTCTGGGCATTACTCACTGGCACACAGGAGGTGTCCAGCAATATCTGATAAATGAGGAAACAGAGGGAGGCGCTGCTCCCCTGGCCTACCCAGGGCCCTTGGAAAAGCCCAAACTTGAGCTCACACGTGAATGTACTGCCCAAGTGTCTGCATGAAAATCTGCATATCCTTTTCCCAGTGACAGCAATCTCTTGGCCCTGACCACACACTGCACCCTCAGCACCAGCTGAGCATCCCCATGGAGGCTCCAGCCCCGAGTGTGAGCGGGATGCTCTGCACACCTCCTGCTCTGGCTCAGCACGGGCTCTGGGGGTGTGGGCAGGGCTGGGTGGGAGGGCGTGGGGATGGATTCCCTCTGGGCTCACTCTGCTCTCCAGCCTCTCGCACACCCTACGGTGCCTGGGACCACATCACCAGCCGTCTTGACTCCTTTCCCTGCAGGGAAAGCCTTGAGCCCTCAGCCCTGTAGCAGGAATCATAAGATGTGTGAGAGCCAGAGTCCTGCCAGCCCCCCACCCACAGGCCCCCGCAGACCACACGCAGTTGTGTGGAGATGGGAGCCCCTCCTTCTGCACCTAAACTCCACTTACCATTTTAGCTGCTCCAGGGATTCCCCATCCCCGTCACAATCAGAAATCATGTTTCCATACCTAGAAGAGGTCAGGAGTGTGTCAAATCTACCACATGGTGGCACTACCTGCTTCTCATGTCTACTGTGACTGTCTCACCTCTGACTAGAATGGAAGCCCAGGAGGGCAGGGAATGCAGTCTCCTCGGTTCACTGGATCATGGTCAGTGCCCAGAAAGGGACTGCACATAGTGTGGCTTCACGTATGATTGTTGAAGGAATGAACCCCAACCAACTCCTCCCAAGATATCTGGGTGCACCTGAAGCCGCTCTGCCCGCCTCTGGTCTCCCTGCTTTGAATACACGCAGAAGCCTACAGATAGAATCTCAAATTTCCTGTAAAAATGTGAAAACAGTGAAGCCCAAGTCAACGAGGTCAGTGAGGGGGTGACAGAGACTTCCTCATGGGGGTGTCAGGAATCCTGAAGGAGGACGACCGCGGCCCCTCCAGCAGACCTTCCACAGGGCTGGACTCAGGAGCAGCACTTTCCATGGGGGACCCACTGGAGCTTGTTCCTGTGACCACCCACTGAACACAGGAGGAAACTGAGGCTCAGAGGGGTGTGGTGACAGTCCTAAGACTCACAGCTGGGAGGCGGCCTAGTGGCACTGTGTGATCCAGGGCCTGAGTGCTCACCTGAGGAAAAGCAGGTGCAGCACATGCCGGGGACTGGCAAAGTTCTTGTAGCTTGACAGAAACAGGTGGACATAAGATTGGTCACCACCCAAGACAGCAGGCACCAGGTGCTCCACCCGCTTCTTCAGGGTGCGTGCCGGGACAGGCCACACCATGTGGGTGGCATCTGAGCTCAATGAAGATGTGTCTTCACTCTAGGACAGGACAGGGGAGAGATACACAGTGACGGTACCGTGAACCCCAAGGAGGGCAGGGGCTGGAGGCCAGTCTTGACCCCAGGGAGGACATGAGAAGACAGCCTGAGGGCCCAGGGTTAATGGACAGGGTGGTGGTTGCCACCCCGGCAGTCCCCGTTCACCCTCCAGCCAGACCTGAGGTGTGAACACACCAGGACCAGCAGGTTTATAAACCCCCCACCCTCTGCCCCTGCCCTGGGAGGGTGTCCCATGTCCCCGTTCCCCACACACTCAGGAGGAGGGGGTGCAGTCACCCAGGGAGGCTCATAGTGCTGGCCTGGCCTTGCCCAACCTCCTCTGGGCCACCCGACATTACCTTTGGGGACCTCCTCCCAGACGGCCACAGGGGTCGAGGGCGAGGGCTGAACCAGCGCCGGAAGCATTGGACAAGCCTCTCAGCACAGGGCTTCCTGGGGCTACGGCCCCGGGACCTCGGGATACAGCACAACATCTCACTCTGCCTGTGGCCAAGTGAGCTGGGGAAGGGGCTGTGTATAGAATGTGGGTGCCAGGTTACCGAGTTCCGAGTTCTGTTGGGGACTGTCGTCAAGGAAGTGAGGTCACTTCCTCATACCTCATTTCCTGAGCCCCTCCTCTGTGTTCAAGACTGCAAATGCCCCTCTGGGTACCTGTCTGCTGACCCTCCTTCCCCATGAACTCTCTCTATTGCCCACACTTCCACCAACACTGCCTGACCACAGCCCTGTGCAAGGCCTGGGTGCAGCCAGCGTCACAGCTCGGAGGAGATACACGTAGGTTCATCCCCAGCTCCTGCTTCTTATCACTTTATGTGACCCTGGACAAGCCATTGTCACTCTCATGACCTCCCCAGTCTCCCCTTTTGCACAGTGGGGATCTTTCTAGCATCTTCTTCCTAGGGATGGCATCAGGCATGTGTGAGAAAACATCTCTGAAACCTATGGCCGGTGTCACGTGCAGCTAATAAACAAGACTAGAGATAAAATCCACGACGGTGTGGAAGATAGCATGGAATACGACTAACGACAGGTCTGGTTCCTGTCATATAATCTTGAAAATGTCACTTTTGCTCTTGGTCTGTTTTCCCTGTCTGCACCATGCGACAGTTGGAATTGCGTGCATTCACATACTGCTTTCCTTCATAAAACCTCACAATGGCTTCGTGTGTATTTAGGTTTGGACTCAAGTGCCACATCTCTGTCTGTGTGGTTGGCGACTCCTCAGGGGCTCCCAGTGTTCCCCACCATCTGCTGCACACATCCTCACGTAATCCCCTGCCCTGCAGTGTGGACTGGACTTAGTGACTCACTTCTAACCAATACAGGATCAAAAGTGAGAAGGTGTCACTTTCTAAATGTCATTTTAACACGCCTATCTCTAGAGTCTTGTGCTCTGTCTCCTCTGTTCTCTCTGTTTGTATCCACCATATGCCAAGCATGGTGCCGAGAGCTGGAGAAAGAGCTGATTCAGCTGCACCCTGGCTTGGGAGATGATCCCAGGATAAGAAAGAGGAGAAGACGTGCTATCGAGTGCCTGACATTCTAAGAGAGGAAAGTGATCTAGGAGGCCATCAGAATATTCTAGATTAGGAAGCTACCTGAAGATGGTAGGAAATGAACACCATTTGCAGAGAAGAACCAGAGCCGTTTGGTCCATTCTATGCCTTTACTCAACCGTATGAAATATAGAATTAGTAGTTTATCAAATTGCGTAAAAAATGTCAATTGTTATTTATATATAAACAAAATTTATAGATTTATTTGGAAGAATTGATATATTTTCCCTACTTATTTTCTCATCTATGAACATGTACATCTCTTCATTGTCTTCAGTTTGTTCGTTTTTTCAATAACATTTTACACTCAGTGTTTAGAAATCATGATTGTAAAAATGCACCCTAATTATTCATGCAAACCTTATGACTGAAAATTTGGGGTGTTTCCAACCCTTAGTAATAGGTATTGTCATATTAACAATCTTGTCGACACCTCACCTTATAATTTTTCAAGGTTACATATGATATAAATTCCAGAATATTGGGTTACAGTGTAAAATAGTAAATATACAAGTATAATTTTGCTAAATTTTGCGAGTTTCTGCTCCTTATGGGCTCTACCATTTGCATTCCACCACAATGTATTATAATACCTGTATCCCCACAGTCTCACTAACAAGTTTGTTATCAAAAAATTAAATTTTGCAAATCTAATAGGTGAAGTCTTGTATTTCAATATATTTTAAATGTATAGTTCTCTATGAGGGATTTTAAGCACCTAATTAAGTATTGATGCCAATTTAAATTTCCTTTTGTGTTCTTAGATTGTTCATATATTTTGTTCATTTTTATTTCATTTTGTTGGTCATTTCCATCTCCTTTTTTCACACATCATTGTATTAATGATATTATCCTAGTTTAAGAGGTTTTTTATTTTTTTTGCTTTTTTTTAATTGAAACATTATTGATCACCCATTTTAAGTATTATAGCTTGTAATTAATTTTGTCGTGTCCTTTTGACCTAGTTGGTGGCATTTATCTTTTGTTTGAGTTTGCTTTGCTTTATTAATTGCTGCTATGCCATCCATGTTAACTGCTGCTACATTAGTAGCAGCATATTTTCACCAGTGATTTGAAATGCTATCTTTCTTAAATACTAAATTTCTATAAATCTTGGGTATCTCTTTGAATTCTCCATTCCTTTTCATTAGGTTTCATATTTACTTATAAACAAATTCCATATGGTCTTGATAATGAAGAATTTATAAAAAACAATTTTTCGATCTCTGGTAGACTTACCCCTCCCTTTTGATTTGTTTCCTCATTTTTTTCTGATGAACGATTAATGTTTCATCAACATTTTATAATCATCTTATTTCGTTCTAGGTGAAGAAACAAAATAGACTATTTTTAATGTGATCATGACACACGTATAAAGTAACTTAGGAGAAAATAAAATCCTTAGGATCATGTGGCTTTCTGGCCAAGAAAATATCTCTGACATTTCTCTATCGTTTGTGTATGTATGTTTTAAGAGTGTTCTAATGCTTAAATCACATAGTTAAACAGGCTTTGTTGAGTTCTTGTTAGCTTTATGCCAAATATTTTAACAATTTTGTGGCTATTGAAAATGGAATCTTGATTTGTGTAATGTAATCTAGATAGTTATTGTTATTACATAAGACATTTATTAATTTTATATGTGAATTTTTCTAAATCGCAACATGTAAATTTTATTTTAGTAAGTCGTCTGGTTTGTAATAGGTTTTTAATTAATTCTTTTTGATTTTCTAAATTCACAATACATTCACATAACACATTTTTCTCTATCTTGAGATATACAAATACGTATGGTCAAATCTTATTTTATCTAGTGTTTTGATATTTATGAGTCTTACATTTTCTCAAAAGTAGTTTTGGCTTCTGTGGAAATTATTATGTGCTTTTCTTTCTTCTAATGCTTAATACTTTAGCAAAATATTGAAGTTAGTAATTCATTTCAAATTTATTTTTGTGAACGGTACCTAGCAAAAGCAAAACTGGATTTAATTTCCAAATAAATAATATTTCAATCCCTGTAATGATGAAGTGCTTTCCCCTAAGTAATCTGAATCCTTTCCACATATACCAGAGTCTGTTTCAAAATTCAAACTTTTACTCCACTGAACTATTCGCTTATTCTTTGCCAATCTCATGCACTTTCAAGTATGTTCCTTTCCAATACATTTTATTGGACGGAGCAAATTACCTCTTTGTTTTTATTATTATTGTTCTTCTTATGTCTTGAACATTTTGGGGGCCATTTTTGCACATAATTTTTTTTCGTATTAAATTTGAGGTTATTTGACAAGTCCCCTAAACATCACTCTTTGGAATTTTTCAAGTTTAGATTTATTGAATCTATTGATTAACATAGGTAGAATACATATATAGGTGGCGTAACTTCCTAGCTTCACTGCTGCCCGGCACATGGACACACGTGGGCATTTTGGTAGGAGCTGCTGAGTGGCTCCTGCGACAGGGGTATCTATGAACACATCTCCTGGGGCATCTGCTGGGACCTCTTCTTCCTTCATTCTCACAAGAGCTAGTGGTCACGAGACATACAGACCTGCCCATCTGATGGGGAAAATGCTATCTGAATAGTGAGTAAATTTCTGTGCATAATCATTAGGGAGGCCGCGGATGTCTGACATTTACTGGCCATGTGAATTGCTTCCCTGTGGAACTGCAGGAATATGTCCTTTGTCCCTATGGATAAATGAGAACTCTTTGTACAACTAGGATGCATACTACCCTTTCTCTGCCCATGAAGAATTTTCCAGTCTGGGGTTTGTCTTCTCACCTTTTGACATTATTCTGGTTTTTGTTTGGACCAGGAAAAGTCAGCATTTTCCTCAGTGGCTTCTGGCTCTCTGGTCATTCAACAGTAGTTCCTATTTCAAGATTATGGCAATAATAACTATCAGGGCTTTGTGTCTCTACATAGAGTCTTTGCTTTTTCTGTAATTTTCCTCTTACTAAAAACATAAAATGAAAATTAATCAGATCTTTCTCATATTATGCGGCCAGATACAAAAGGCCACATAACATATAACCGTACTGATAGGAACAATCCACGATAGGTAAATTCACACACACAGAAAATGGAGTGGTAGTCAGGGACAGGGAGAGGCGGGATGGGGAATGACAGCTTAATGGCTACAGAGTTGATGTAGCTGTTCGATCACTAGATGGTGGTAAGGGTTGCCCCATATTAAAAATGTACTTAATGCCACTGAATGGTAATTTTGAAAATATTAAAAACACTTTATTTTATACAAGGGATATTATTGAAAATAAAAGATGAAAAAATTTGAGGAGATGCAGGACAGAGACAAAAATGAGGAGAAGCACAGCGTCAAGGAAGGGCAAGAACAGATCTGGAGTGGGGACTGGTGAGGGTGTTTGTGGGAGCTCTGGAGCCAGGGCTCCCCTGGGTGCTGGTGTTTCTTCTAATTCTTCTGATGTTTCAGGAACGGTTATGTCAGGTTGCTCTAGCTCTACCTCTGGATCTTGATCTTTCTCCTGCTCTTTCTCTTGCTCTTTCTCCTGATCTTTCTCTTGATCTTTCTGTTGCTCCTGCTCTGGATCTTGCGTCTGATCTACCACTTGCTCTGGATCTTGTTCCTGCTCTACCTCTTGCTCTGGATCTTGCTCCTGCTCTACCTCTTGCTCTGGATCTTGCTCCTGCTCTACTTCTTGCTCTGGCTTGGGCTCTGGATCTTGCTCTCGCTCTGCCTCTGGCAGTGGAGGTGGAGCTGGAGCTGGAACTCGAGCCAAATATGGCAGCACCTCTTGGGACAGTTGTTCAGCCTGGGCAGAAGCTGGAACTGGATAGACAACAATTGAAAATATCAATGTGAGTTTCTATGTCTCATCCAATGACACTGTCTTTCCAGAAGCCCAAGTCCAGAGGCCCAGCCTCAGGAAGTCTCCCCACACTGCAGAACACTGTATGATTGTTCTGAGTACTCAGTGCCCCTGTCCCCAACCTGCTTCTGGAAACTCTGCTCTGTGTGGCCCAGCCCAGGCCCCTCCCCAAACCCGCACAGGCACCCACCCTCTTCCTCCTCACCGTCAGTCTCCGCCTCACTAGGCTCCAGGTGCTCCGGCTTCTCCAGCTGCGCCAGAAGAAGATCAGCCTTACGCTCCACCTCTGAACCTCGCATACTGATACGTACATAGGCCGAAAGAAACTTCAAAGAATGAAATTCAGGAGGCTCGTGGAAATCGGTGGAATAGAATTCCAGCCAGATCTTTAAGACAGAGGACATGGCACTGTGGGAGACAGGTGGGCAACAGCATCAGAGGCCTGGCCTATCCCTGTATGCTGCCCTCCCAAGGCTCCCCTGAGTGAGCTGCAGTCTAGTACCCTCTGACCGTGCCTGTCCATAGACCAGCCCATCCAATGTCCACCCCCAGTATGGCAGTTCTGGCGCAAGATAGGCCTGGCAGCCAAGGAGGGGCTGGCAAAAGCCTCCATGGGAGGAGCCTTCAACCACTGATGTGACCACGTTTCCCTTCTTCAGGGAAACCTGACAACCTCCTCTGTCTGTGTCACTGCCCCATCCCTGCTGGAATGACCTGTCCACCCCAGGAGGGTGCTGTCTGCTCTGGGCATTACTCACTGGCACACAGGAGGTGTCCAGCAATATCTGATAAATGAGGAAACAGAGGGAGGCGCTGCTCCCCTGGCCTACCCAGGGCCCTTGGAAAAGCCCAAACTTGAGCTCACACGTGAATGTACTGCCCAAGTGTCTGCATGAAAATCTGCATATCCTTTTCCCAGTGACAGCAATCTCTTGGCCCTGACCACACACTGCACCCTCAGCACCAGCTGAGCATCCCCATGGAGGCTCCAGCCCCGAGTGTGAGCGGGATGCTCTGCACACCTCCTGCTCTGGCTCAGCACGGGCTCTGGGGGTGTGGGCAGGGCTGGGTGGGAGGGCGTGGGGATGGATTCCCTCTGGGCTCACTCTGCTCTCCAGCCTCTCGCACACCCTACGGTGCCTGGGACCACATCACCAGCCGTCTTGACTCCTTTCCCTGCAGGGAAAGCCTTGAGCCCTCAGCCCTGTAGCAGGAATCATAAGATGTGTGAGAGCCAGAGTCCTGCCAGCCCCCCACCCACAGGCCCCCGCAGACCACACGCAGTTGTGTGGAGATGGGAGCCCCTCCTTCTGCACCTAAACTCCACTTACCATTTTAGCTGCTCCAGGGATTCCCCATCCCCGTCACAATCAGAAATCATGTTTCCATACCTAGAAGAGGTCAGGAGTGTGTCAAATCTACCACATGGTGGCACTACCTGCTTCTCATGTCTACTGTGACTGTCTCACCTCTGACTAGAATGGAAGCCCAGGAGGGCAGGGAATGCAGTCTCCTCGGTTCACTGGATCATGGTCAGTGCCCAGAAAGGGACTGCACATAGTGTGGCTTCACGTATGATTGTTGAAGGAATGAACCCCAACCAACTCCTCCCAAGATATCTGGGTGCACCTGAAGCCGCTCTGCCCGCCTCTGGTCTCCCTGCTTTGAATACACGCAGAAGCCTACAGATAGAATCTCAAATTTCCTGTAAAAATGTGAAAACAGTGAAGCCCAAGTCAACGAGGTCAGTGAGGGGGTGACAGAGACTTCCTCATGGGGGTGTCAGGAATCCTGAAGGAGGACGACCGCGGCCCCTCCAGCAGACCTTCCACAGGGCTGGACTCAGGAGCAGCACTTTCCATGGGGGACCCACTGGAGCTTGTTCCTGTGACCACCCACTGAACACAGGAGGAAACTGAGGCTCAGAGGGGTGTGGTGACAGTCCTAAGACTCACAGCTGGGAGGCGGCCTAGTGGCACTGTGTGATCCAGGGCCTGAGTGCTCACCTGAGGAAAAGCAGGTGCAGCACATGCCGGGGACTGGCAAAGTTCTTGTAGCTTGACAGAAACAGGTGGACATAAGATTGGTCACCACCCAAGACAGCAGGCACCAGGTGCTCCACCCGCTTCTTCAGGGTGCGTGCCGGGACAGGCCACACCATGTGGGTGGCATCTGAGCTCAATGAAGATGTGTCTTCACTCTAGGACAGGACAGGGGAGAGATACACAGTGACGGTACCGTGAACCCCAAGGAGGGCAGGGGCTGGAGGCCAGTCTTGACCCCAGGGAGGACATGAGAAGACAGCCTGAGGGCCCAGGGTTAATGGACAGGGTGGTGGTTGCCACCCCGGCAGTCCCCGTTCACCCTCCAGCCAGACCTGAGGTGTGAACACACCAGGACCAGCAGGTTTATAAACCCCCCACCCTCTGCCCCTGCCCTGGGAGGGTGTCCCATGTCCCCGTTCCCCACACACTCAGGAGGAGGGGGTGCAGTCACCCAGGGAGGCTCATAGTGCTGGCCTGGCCTTGCCCAACCTCCTCTGGGCCACCTGACATTACCTTTGGGGACCTCCTCCCAGACGGCCACAGGGGTCGAGGGCGAGGGCTGAACCAGCGCCGGAAGCATTGGACAAGCCTCTCAGCACAGGGCTTCCTGGGGCTACGGCCCCGGGACCTCGGGATACAGCACAACATCTCACTCTGCCTGTGGCCAAGTGAGCTGGGGAAGGGGCTGTGTATAGAATGTGGGTGCCAGGTTACCGAGTTCCGAGTTCTGTTGGGGTCTGTCGTCAAGGAAGTGAGGTCACTTCCTCATACCTCATTTCCTGAGCCCCTCCTCTGTGTTCAAGACTGCAAATGCCCCTCTGGGTACCTGTCTGCTGACCCTCCTTCCCCATGAACTCTCTCTATTGCCCACACTTCCACCAACACTGCCTGACCACAGCCCTGTGCAAGGCCTGGGTGCAGCCAGCGTCACAGCTCGGAGGAGATACACGTAGGTTCATCCCCAGCTCCTGCTTCTTATCACTTTATGTGACCCTGGACAAGCCATTGTCACTCTCATGACCTCCCCAGTCTCCCCTTTTGCACAGTGGGGATCTTTCTAGCATCTTCTTCCTAGGGATGGCATCAGGCATGTGTGAGAAAACATCTCTGAAACCTATGGCCGGTGTCACGTGCAGCTAATAAACAAGACTAGAGATAAAATCCACGACGGTGTGGAAGGTAGCATGGAATACGACTAACGACAGGTCTGGTTCCTGTCATATAATCTTGAAAATGTCACTTTTGCTCTTGGTCTGTTTTCCCTGTCTGCACCATGCGACAGTTGGAATTGCGTGCATTCACATACTGCTTTCCTTCATAAAACCTCACAATGGCTTCGTGTGTATTTAGGTTTGGACTCAAGTGCCACATCTCTGTCTGTGTGGTTGGCGACTCCTCAGGGGCTCCCAGTGTTCCCCACCATCTGCTGCACACATCCTCACGTAATCCCCTGCCCTGCAGTGTGGACTGGACTTAGTGACTCACTTCTAACCAATACAGGATCAAAAGTGAGAAGGTGTCACTTTCTAAATGTCATTTTAACACGCCTATCTCTAGAGTCTTGTGCTCTGTCTCCTCTGTTCTCTCTGTTTGTATCCACCATATGCCAAGCATGGTGCCGAGAGCTGGAGAAAGAGCTGATTCAGCTGCACCCTGGCTTGGGAGATGATCCCAGGATAAGAAAGAGGAGAAGACGTGCTATCGAGTGCCTGACATTCTAAGAGAGGAAAGTGATCTAGGAGGCCATCAGAATATTCTAGATTAGGAAGCTACCTGAAGATGGTAGGAAATGAACACCATTTGCAGAGAAGAACCAGAGCCGTTTGGTCCATTCTATGCCTTTACTCAACCGTATGAAATATAGAATTAGTAGTTTATCAAATTGCGTAAAAAATGTCAATTGTTATTTATATATAAACAAAATTTATAGATTTATTTGGAAGAATTGATATATTTTCCCTACTTATTTTCTCATCTATGAACATGTACATCTCTTCGTTGTCTTCAGTTTGTTCGTTTTTTCAATAACATTTTACACTCAGTGTTTAGAAATCATGATTGTAAAAATGCACCCTAATTATTCATGCAAACCTTATGACTGAAAATTTGGGGTGTTTCCAACCCTTAGTAATAGGTATTGTCATATTAACAATCTTGTCGACACCTCACCTTATAATTTTTCAAGGTTACATATGATATAAATTCCAGAATATTGGGTGACAGTGTAAAATAGTAAATATACAAGTATAATTTTGCTAAATTTTGCGAGTTTCTGCTCCTTATGGGCTCTACCATTTGCATTCCACCACAATGTATTATAATACCTGTATCCCCACAGTCTCACTAACAAGTTTGTTATCAAAAAATTAAATTTTGCAAATCTAATAGGTGAAGTCTTGTATTTCAATATATTTTAAATGTATAGTTCTCTATGAGGGATTTTAAGCACCTAATTAAGTATTGATGCCAATTTAAATTTCCTTTTGTGTTCTTAGATTGTTCATATATTTTGTTCATTTTTATTTCATTTTGTTGGTCATTTCCATCTCCTTTTTTCACACATCATTGTATTAATGATATTATCCTAGTTTAAGAGGTTTTTTATTTTTTTTGCTTTTTTTTAATTGAAACATTATTGATCACCCATTTTAAGTATTATAGCTTGTAATTACTTTTTGTCGTGTCCTTTTGACCTAGTTGGTGGCATTTATCTTTTGTTTGAGTTTGCTTTGCTTTATTAATTGCTGCTATGCCATCCATGTTAACTGCTGCTACATTAGTAGCAGCATATTTTCACCAGTGATTTGAAATGCTATCTTTCTTAAATACTAAATTTCTATAAATCTTGGGTATCTCTTTGAATTCTCCATTCCTTTTCATTAGGTTTCATATTTACTTATAAACAAATTCCATATGGTCTTGATAATGAAGAATTTATAAAAAACAATTTTTCGATCTCTGGTAGACTTACCCCTCCCTTTTGATTTGTTCCTCATTTTTTACTGATGAACGATTAATGTTTCATCAACATTTTATAATCATCTTATTTTGTTCGAGGTGAAGAAACAAATGAGACTATTTTTAATGTGATCACGACACACGTATAAAGTAACTTAGGAGAAAATAAAATCCTTAGGATCATGTGGCTTTCTGGCCAAGAAAATATCTCTGACATTTCTCTATCGTTTGTGTATGTATGTTTTAAGAGTGTTCTAATGCTTAAATCACATAGTTAAACAGGCTTTGTTGAGTTCTTGTTAGCTTTATGCCAAATATTTTAACAATTTTGTGGCTATTGAAAATGGAATCTTGATTTGCGTAATGTAATCTAGGTAGTTATTTTTATTACATAAGACATTTATTAATTTTATATGTGAATTTTTCTAAATCGCAACATGTAAATTTTATTTTAGTAAGTCGTCTGGTTTGTAATAGGTTTTTAATTAATTCTTTTTGATTTTCTAAATTCACAATACATTCACATAACACATTTTTCTCTATCTTGAGATATACAAATACGTATGGTCAAATCTTATTTTATCTAGTGTTTTGATATTTATGAGTCTTACATTTTCTCAAAAGTAGTTTTGGCTTCTGTGGAAATTATTATGTGCTTTTCTTTCTTCTAATGCTTAATACTTTAGCAAAATATTGAAGTTAGTAATTCATTTCAAATTTATTTTTGTGAATGGTACCTAGCAAAAGCAAAACTGGATTTAATTTCCAAATAAATAATATTTCAATCCCTGTAATGATGAAGTGCTTTCCCCTAAGTAATCTGAATCCTTTCCACATATACCAGAGTCTGTTTCAAAATTCAAACTTTTACTCCACTGAACTATTCGCTTATTCTTTGCCAATCTCACGCACTTTCAAGTATGTTCCTTTCCAATACATTTTATTGGACGGAGCAAATTACCTCTTTGTTTTTATTATTATTGTTCTTCTTATGTCTTGAACATTTTGGGGGCCATTTTTGCACATAATTTTTTTTCGTATTAACTTTGAGGTTATTTGACAAGTCCCCTAAACATCACTCTTTGGAATTTTTCAAGTTTAGATTTATTGAATCTATTGATTAACATAGGTAGAATACATATATAGGTGGCGTAACTTCCTAGCATCACTGCTGCCCGGCACATGGACACACGTGGGCATTTTGGTAGGAGCTGCTGAGTGGCTCCTGCGACAGGGGTATCTATGAACACATCTCCTGGGGCATCTGCTGGGACCTCTTCTTCCTTCATTCTCACAAGAGCTAGTGGTCACGAGACATACAGACCTGCCCATCTGATGGGGAAAATGCTATCTGAATAGTGAGTAAATTTCTGTGCATAATCATTAGGGAGGCCGCGGATGTCTGACATTTACTGGCCATGTGAATTGCTTCCCTGTGGAACTGCAGGAATATGTCCTTTGTCCCTATGGATAAATGAGAACTCTTTGTACAACTAGGATGCATACTACCCTTTCTCTGCCCATGAAGAATTTTCCAGTCTGGGGTTTGTCTTCTCACCTTTTGACATTATTCTGGTTTTTGTTTGGACCAGGAAAAGTCAGCATTTTCCTCAGTGGCTTCTGGCTCTCTGGTCATTCAACAGTAGTTCCTATTTCAAGATTATGGCAATAATAACTATCAGGGCTTTGTGTCTCTACATAGAGTCTTTGCTTTTTCTGTAATTTTCCTCTTACTAAAAACATAAAATGAAAATTAATCAGATCTTTCTCATATTATGCGGCCAGATACAAAAGGCCACATAACATATAACCGTACTGATAGGAACAATCCACGATAGGTAAATTCACACACACAGAAAATGGAGTGGTAGTCAGGGACAGGGAGAGGCGGGATGGGGAATGACAGCTTAATGGCTACAGAGTTGATGAAGCTGTTCGATCACTAGATGGTGGTAAGGGTTGCCCCATATTAAAAATGTACTTAATGCCACTGAATGGTAATTTTGAAAATATTAAAAACACTTTATTTTATACAAGGGATATTATTGAAAATAAAAGATGAAAAAATTTGAGGAGATGCAGGACAGAGACAAAAATGAGGAGAAGCACAGCGTCAAGGAAGGGCAAGAACAGATCTGGAGTGGGGACAGGTGAGGGTGTTTGTGGGAGCTCTGGAGCCAGGGCTCCCCTGGGTGCTGGTGTTTCTTCTAATTCTTCTGATGTTTCAGGAACGGTTATGTCAGGTTGCTCTAGCTCTACCTCTGGATCTTGATCTTTCTCCTGCTCTTTCTCTTGCTCTTTCTCCTGATCTTTCTCTTGATCTTTCTGTTGCTCCTGCTCTGGATCTTGCGTCTGATCTACCACTTGCTCTGGATCTTGTTCCTGCTCTACCTCTTGCTCTGGATCTTGCTCCTGCTCTACCTCTTGCTCTGGATCTTGCTCCTGCTCTACTTCTTGCTCTGGCTTGGGCTCTGGATCTTGCTCTCGCTCTGCCTCTGGCAGTGGAGGTGGAGCTGGAGCTGGAACTTGAGCCAAATATGGCAGCACCTCTTGGGACAGTTGTTCAGCCTGGGCAGAAGCTGGAACTGGATAGACAACAATTGAAAATATCAATGTGAGTTTCTATGTCTCATCCAATGACACTGTCTTTCCAGAAGCCCAAGTCCAGAGGCCCAGCCTCAGGAAGTCTCCCCACACTGCAGAACACTGTATGATTGTTCTGAGTACTCAGTGCCCCTGTCCCCAGCCTGCTTCTGGAAACTCTGCTCTGTGTGGCCCAGCCCAGGCCCCTCCCCAAACCCGCACAGGCACCCACCCTCTTCCTCCTCACTGTCAGTCTCCGCCTCACTAGGCTCCAGGTGCTCCGGCTTCTCCAGCTGCGCCAGAAGAAGATCAGCCTTACGATCCACCTCTGAACCTCGCATACTGATACGTACATAGGCCGAAAGAAACTTCAAAGAATGAAATACAGGAGGCTCGTGGAAATCGTTGGAATAGAATTCCAGCCAGATCTTTAAGACAGAGGACATGGCACTGTGGGAGACAGGTGGGCAACAGCATCAGAGGCCTGGCCTATCCCTCTATGCTGCCCTCCCAAGGCTCCCCTGAGTGAGCTGCAGTCTTGTACCCTCTGCCCGTGCCTGTCCATAGACCAGCCCATCCAATGTCCACCCCCAGTATGGCAGTTCTGGCACAAGATGGGCCTGGCAGCCAAGGAGGGTCTGGCAAAAGCCTCCATGGGAGGAGCCTTCAACCACTGATGTGACCACGTTTCCCTTCTTCAGGGAAACCTGACAACCTCCTCTGTCTGTGTCACTGCCCCATCCCTGCTGGAATTACCTGTCCACCCCAGGAGGGTGCTGTCTGCTCTGGGCATTACTCACTGGCACACAGGAGGTGTCCAGCAATATCTGATAAATGAGGAAACAGAGGGAGGCGCTGCTCCCCTGGCCTACCCAGGGCCCTTGGAAAAGCCCAAACTTGAGCTCACACGTGAATGTACTGCCCAAGTGTCTGCATGAAAATCTGCATATCCTTTCCCCAGTGACAGCAATCTCTTGGCCCTGACCACACTCTGCACCGTCAGCACCAGCTGAGCATCCCCATGGAGGCTCCAGCCCCGAGTGTGAGCGGGATGCTCTGCACACCTCCTGCTCTGGCTCAGCACGGGCTCTGGGGGTGTGGGCAGGGCTGGGTGGGAGGGCGTGGGGATGGATTCCCTCTGGGCTCACTCTGCTCTCCAGCCTCTGGCACACCCTACGGTGCCTGGGACCACATCCCCAGCCGTCTTGACTCCTTTCCCTGCAGGGAAAGCCTTGAGCCCTCAGCCCTGTAGCAGGAATCATAAGATGTGTGAGAGCCAGAGTCCTGCCAGCCCCCCACCCACAGGCCCCCGCAGACCACACGCAGTTGTGTGGAGATGGGAGCCCCTCCTTCTGCACCTAAACTCCACTTACCATTTTAGCTGCTCCAGGGATTCCCCAACCCCATCACAATCAGAAATCATGTTTCCATACCTAGAAGAGGTCAGGAGTGTGTCAAATCTACCACATGGTGGCACTACCTGCTTCTCATGTCTACTGTGACTGTCTCACCTCTGACTAGAATGGAAGCCCAGGAGGGCAGGGAATGCAGTCTCCTCGGTTCACTGGATCATGGTCAGTGCCCAGAAAGGGACTGCACATAGTGTGGCTTCACGTATGATTGTTGAAGGAATGAACCCCAACCAACTCCTCCCAAGATATCTGGGTGCACCTGAAGCCGCTCTGCCCGCCTCTGGTCTCCCTGCTTTGAATACACGCAGAAGCCTACAGATAGAATCTCAAATTTCCTCTAAAAATGTGAAAACAGTGAAGCCCAAGTCAACGAGGTCAGTGAGGGGGTGACAGAGACTTCCTCATGGGAGTGTCAGGAATCCTGAAGGAGGACGACCGCGGCCCCTCCAGCAGACCTTCCACAGGGCTGGACTCAGGAGCAGCACTTTCCATGGGGGACCCACTGGAGCTTGTTCCTGTGACCACCCACTGAACACAGGAGGAAACTGAGGCTCAGAGGGGTGTGGTGACAGTCCTAAGACTCACAGCTGGGAGGCGGCCTAGTGGCACTGTGTGATCCAGGGCCTGAGTGCTCACCTGAGGAAAAGCAGGTGCAGCACATGCCGGGGACTGGCAAAGTTCTTGTAGCTTGACAGAAACAGGTGGACATAAGATTGGTCACCACCCAAGACAGCAGGCACCAGGTGCTCCACCCGCTTCTTCAGGGTGCGTGCCGGGACAGGCCACACCATGTGGGTGGCATCTGAGCTCAATGAAGATGTGTCTTCACTCTAGGACAGGACAGGGGAGAGATACACAGTGACGGTACCGTGAACCCCAAGGAGGGCAGGGGCTGGAGGCCAGTCTTGACCCCAGGGAGGACATGAGAAGACAGCCTGAGGGCCCAGGGTTAATGGACAGGGTGGTGGTTGCCACCCCGGCAGTCCCCGTTCACCCTCCAGCCAGACCTGAGGTGTGAACACACCAGGACCAGCAGGTTTATAAACCCCCCACCCTCTGCCCCTGCCCTGGGAGGGTGTCCCATGTCCCCGTTCCCCACACACTCAGGAGGAGGGGGTGCAGTCACCCAGGGAGGCTCATAGTGCTGGCCTGGCCTTGCCCAACCTCCTCTGGGCCACCTGACATTACCTTTGGGGACCTCCTCCCAGACGGCCACAGGGGTCGAGGGCGAGCGCTGAACCAGCGCCGGAAGCATTGGACAAGCCTCTCAGCACAGGGCTTCCTGGGGCTACGGCCCCGGGACCTCGGGATACAGCACAACATCTCACTCTGCCTGTGGCCAAGTGAGCTGGGGAAGGGGCTGTGTATAGAATGTGGGTGCCAGGTTACCGAGTTCCGAGTTCTGTTGGGGTCTGTCGTCAAGGAAGTGAGGTCACTTCCTGATACCTCATTTCCTGAGCCCCTCCTCTGTGTTCAAGACTGCAAATGCCCCTCTGGGTACCTGTCTGCTGACCCTCCTTCCCCATGAACTCTCTCTATTGCCCACACTTCCACCAACACTGCCTGACCACAGCCCTGTGCAAGGCCTGGGTGCAGCCAGCGTCACAGCTCGGAGGAGATACACGTAGGTTCATCCCCAGCTCCTGCTTCTTATCACTTTATGTGACCCTGGACAAGCCATTGTCACTCTCATGACCTCCCCAGTCTCCCCTTTTGCACAGTGGGGATCTTTCTAGCATCTTCTTCCTAGGGATGGCATCAGGCATGTGTGAGAAAACATCTCTGAAACCTATGGCCGGTGTCACGTGCAGCTAATAAACAAGACTAGAGATAAAATCCACGACGGTGTGGAAGGTAGCATGGAATACGACTAACGACAGGTCTGGTTCCTGTCATATAATCTTGAAAATGTCACTTTTGCTCTTGGTCTGTTTTCCCTGTCTGCACCATGCGACAGTTGGAATTGCGTGCATTCACATACTGCTTTCCTTCATAAAACCTCACAATGGCTTCGTGTGTATTTAGGTTTGGACTCAAGTGCCACATCTCTGTCTGTGTGGTTGGCGACTCCTCAGGGGCTCCCAGTGTTCCCCACCATCTGCTGCACACATCCTCACGTAATCCCCTGCCCTGCAGTGTGGACTGGACTTAGTGACTCACTTCTAACCAATACAGGATCAAAAGTGAGAAGGTGTCACTTTCTAAATGTCATTTTAACACGCCTATCTCTAGAGTCTTGTGCTCTGTCTCCTCTGTTCTCTCTGTTTGTATCCACCATATGCCAAGCATGGTGCCGAGAGCTGGAGAAAGAGCTGATTCAGCTGCACCCTGGCTTGGGAGATGATCCCAGGATAAGAAAGAGGAGAAGACGTGCTATCGAGTGCCTGACATTCTAAGAGAGGAAAGTGATCTAGGAGGCCATCAGAATATTCTAGATTAGGAAGCTACCTGAAGATGGTAGGAAATGAACACCATTTGCAGAGAAGAACCAGAGCCGTTTGGTCCATTCTATGCCTTTACTCAACCGTATGAAATATAGAATTAGTAGTTTATCAAATTGCGTAAAAAATGTCAATTGTTATTTATATATAAACAAAATTTATAGATTTATTTGGAAGAATTGATATATTTTCCCTACTTATTTTCTCATCTATGAACATGTACATCTCTTCGTTGTCTTCAGTTTGTTCGTTTTTTCAATAACATTTTACACTCAGTGTTTAGAAATCATGATTGTAAAAATGCACCCTAATTATTCATGCAAACCTTATGACTGAAAATTTGGGGTGTTTCCAACCCTTAGTAATAGGTATTGTCATATTAACAATCTTGTCGACACCTCACCTTATAATTTTTCAAGGTTACATATGATATAAATTCCAGAATATTGGGTTACAGTGTAAAATAGTAAATATACAAGTATAATTTTGCTAAATTTTGCGAGTTTCTGCTCCTTATGGGCTCTACCATTTGCATTCCACCACAATGTATTATAATACCTGTATCCCCACAGTCTCACTAACAAGTTTGTTATCAAAAAATTAAATTTTGCAAATCTAATAGGTGAAGTCTTGTATTTCAATATATTTTAAATGTATAGTTCTCTATGAGGGATTTTAAGCACCTAATTAAGTATTGATGCCAATTTAAATTTCCTTTTGTGTTCTTAGATTGTTCATATATTTTGTTCATTTTTATTTCATTTTGTTGGTCATTTCCATCTCCTTTTTTCACACATCATTGTATTAATGATATTATCCTAGTTTAAGAGGTTTTTTATTTTTTTTGCTTTTTTTTAATTGAAACATTATTGATCACCCATTTTAAGTATTATAGCTTGTAATTACTTTTTGTCGTGTCCTTTTGACCTAGTTGGTGGCATTTATCTTTTGTTTGAGTTTGCTTTGCTTTATTAATTGCTGCTATGCCATCCATGTTAACTGCTGCTACATTAGTAGCAGCATATTTTCACCAGTGATTTGAAATGCTATCTTTCTTAAATACTAAATTTCTATAAATCTTGGGTATCTCTTTGAATTCTCCATTCCTTTTCATTAGGTTTCATATTTACTTATAAACAAATTCCATATGGTCTTGATAATGAAGAATTTATAAAAAACAATTTTTCGATCTCTGGTAGACTTACCCCTCCCTTTTGATTTGTTCCTCATTTTTTACTGATGAACGATTAATGTTTCATCAACATTTTATAATCATCTTATTTTGTTCGAGGTGAAGAAACAAATGAGACTATTTTTAATGTGATCACGACACACGTATAAAGTAACTTAGGAGAAAATAAAATCCTTAGGATCATGTGGCTTTCTGGCCAAGAAAATATCTCTGACATTTCTCTATCGTTTGTGTATGTATGTTTTAAGAGTGTTCTAATGCTTAAATCACATAGTTAAACAGGCTTTGTTGAGTTCTTGTTAGCTTTATGCCAAATATTTTAACAATTTTGTGGCTATTGAAAATGGAATCTTGATTTGTGTAATGTAATCTAGATAGTTATTGTTATTACATAAGACATTTATTAATTTTATATGTGAATTTTTCTAAATCGCAACATGTAAATTTTATTTTAGTAAGTCGTCTGGTTTGTAATAGGTTTTTAATTAATTCTTTTTGATTTTCTAAATTCACAATACATTCACATAACACATTTTTCTCTATCTTGAGATATACAAATACGTATGGTCAAATCTTATTTTATCTAGTGTTTTGATATTTATGAGTCTTACATTTTCTCAAAAGTAGTTTTGGCTTCTGTGGAAATTATTATGTGCTTTTCTTTCTTCTAATGCTTAATACTTTAGCAAAATATTGAAGTTAGTAATTCATTTCAAATTTATTTTTGTGAACGGTACCTAGCAAAAGCAAAACTGGATTTAATTTCCAAATAAATAATATTTCAATCCCTGTAATGATGAAGTGCTTTCCCCTAAGTAATCTGAATCCTTTCCACATATACCAGAATCTGTTTCAAAATTCAAACTTTTACCCCACTGAACTATTCGCTTATTCTTTGCCAATCTCATGCACTTTCAAGTATGTTCCTTTCCAATACATTTTATTGGACGGAGCAAATTACCTCTTTGTTTTTATTATTATTGTTCTTCTTATGTCTTGAACATTTTGGGGGCCATTTTTGCACATAATTTTTTTTCGTATTAACTTTGAGGTTATTTGACAAGTCCCCTAAACATCACTCTTTGGAATTTTTCAAGTTTAGATTTATTGAATCTATTGATTAACATAGGTAGAATACATATATAGGTGGCGTAACTTCCTAGCATCACTGCTGCCCGGCACATGGACACACGTGGGCATTTTGGTAGGAGCTGCTGAGTGGCTCCTGCGACAGGGGTATCTATGAACACATCTCCTGGGGCATCTGCTGGGACCTCTTCTTCCTTCATTCTCACAAGAGCTAGTGGTCACGAGACATACAGACCTGCCCATCTGATGGGGAAAATGCTATCTGAATAGTGAGTAAATTTCTGTGCATAATCATTAGGGAGGCCGCGGATGTCTGACATTTACTGGCCATGTGAATTGCTTCCCTGTGGAACTGCAGGAATATGTCCTTTGTCCCTATGGATAAATGAGAACTCTTCGTACAACTAGGATGCATACTACCCTTTCTCTGCCCATGAAGAATTTTCCAGTCTGGGGTTTGTCTTCTCACCTTTTGACATTATTCTGGTTTTTGTTTGGACCAGGAAAAGTCAGCATTTTCCTCAGTGGCTTCTGGCTCTCTGGTCATTCAACAGTAGTTCCTATTTCAAGATTATGGCAATAATAACTATCAGGGCTTTGTGTCTCTACACAGAGTCTTTGCTTTTTCTGTAATTTTCCTCTTACTAAAAACATAAAATGAAAATTAATCAGATCTTTCTCATATTATGCGGCCAGATACAAAAGGCCACATAACATATAACCGTACTGATAGGAACAATCCACGATAGGTAAATTCACACACACAGAAAATGGAGTGGTAGTCAGGGACAGGGAGAGGCGGGATGGGGAATGACAGCTTAATGGCTACAGAGTTGATGAAGCTGTTCGATCACTAGATGGTGGTAAGGGTTGCCCCATATTAAAAATGTACTTAATGCCACTGAATGGTAATTTTGAAAATATTAAAAACACTTTATTTTATACAAGGGATATTATTGAAAATAAAAGATGAAAAAATTTGAGGAGATGCAGGACAGAGACAAAAATGAGGAGAAGCACAGCGTCAAGGAAGGGCAAGAACAGATCTGGAGTGGGGACTGGTGAGGGTGTTTGTGGGAGCTCTGGAGCCAGGGCTCCCCTGGGTGCTGGTGTTTCTTCTAATTCTTCTGATGTTTCAGGAACGGTTATGTCAGGTTGCTCTAGCTCTACCTCTGGATCTTGATCTTTCTCCTGCTCTTTCTCTTGCTCTTTCTCCTGATCTTTCTCTTGATCTTTCTGTTGCTCCTGCTCTGGATCTTGCGTCTGATCTACCACTTGCTCTGGATCTTGTTCCTGCTCTACCTCTTGCTCTGGATCTTGCTCCTGCTCTACCTCTTGCTCTGGATCTTGCTCCTGCTCTACTTCTTGCTCTGGCTTGGGCTCTGGATCTTGCTCTCGCTCTGCCTCTGGCAGTGGAGGTGGAGCTGGAGCTGGAACTCGAGCCAAATATGGCAGCACCTCTTGGGACAGTTGTTCAGCCTGGGCAGAAGCTGGAACTGGATAGACAACAATTGAAAATATCAATGTGAGTTTCTATGTCTCATCCAATGACACTGTCTTTCCAGAAGCCCAAGTCCAGAGGCCCAGCCTCAGGAAGTCTCCCCACACTGCAGAACACTGTATGATTGTTCTGAGTACTCAGTGCCCCTGTCCCCAACCTGCTTCTGGAAACTCTGCTCTGTGTGGCCCAGCCCAGGCCCCTCCCCAAACCCGCACAGGCACCCACCCTCTTCCTCCTCACCCTCAGTCTCCGCCTCACTAGGCTCCAGGTGCTCCGGCTTCTCCAGCTGCGCCAGAAGAAGATCAGCCTTACGCTCCACCTCTGAACCTCGCATACTGATATGTACATAGGCCGAAAGAAACTGCAAAGAATGAAATTCAGGAGGCTCGTGGAAATCGGTGGAATAGAATTCCAGCCAGATCTTTAAGACAGAGGACATGGCACTGTGGGAGACAGGTGGGCAACAGCATCAGAGGCCTGGCCTATCCCTGTATGCTGCCCTCCCAAGGCTCCCCTGAGTGAGCTGCAGTCTAGTACCCTCTGACCGTGCCTGTCCATAGACCAGCCCATCCACTGTCCACCCCCAGTATGGCAGTTCTGGCGCAAGATAGGCCTGGCAGCCAAGGAGGGGCTGGCAAAAGCCTCCATGGGAGGAGCCTTCAACCACTGATGTGACCACGTTTCCCTTCTTCAGGGAAACCTGACAACCTCCTCTGTCTGTGTCACTGCCCCATCCCTGCTGGAATGACCTGTCCACCCCAGGAGGGTGCTGTCTGCTCTGGGCATTACTCACTGGCACACAGGAGGTGTCCAGCAATATCTGATAAATGAGGAAACAGAGGGAGGCGCTGCTCCCCTGGCCTACCCAGGGCCCTTGGTAAAGCCCAAACTTGAGCTCACACGTGAATGTACTGCCCAAGTGTCTGCATGAAAATCTGCATATCCTTTTCCCAGTGACAGCAATCTCTTGGCCCTGACCACACACTGCACCCTCAGCACCAGCTGAGCATCCCCATGGAGGCTCCAGCCCCGAGTGTGAGCGGGATGCTCTGCACACCTCCTGCTCTGGCTCAGCACGGGCTCTGGGGGTGTGGGCAGGGCTGGGTGGGAGGGCGTGGGGATGGATTCCCTCTGGGCTCACTCTGCTCTCCAGCCTCTCGCACACCCTACGGTGCCTGGGACCACATCACCAGCCGTCTTGACTCCTTTCCCTGCAGGGAAAGCCTTGAGCCCTCAGCCCTGTAGCAGGAATCATAAGATGTGTGAGAGCCAGAGTCCTGCCAGCCCCCCACCCACAGGCCCCCGCAGACCACACGCAGTTGTGTGGAGATGGGAGCCCCTCCTTCTGCACCTAAACTCCACTTACCATTTTAGCTGCTCCAGGGATTCCCCATCCCCGTCACAATCAGAAATCATGTTTCCATACCTAGAAGAGGTCAGGAGTGTGTCAAATCTACCACATGGTGGCACTACCTGCTTCTCATGTCTACTGTGACTGTCTCACCTCTGACTAGAATGGAAGCCCAGGAGGGCAGGGAATGCAGTCTCCTCGGTTCACTGGATCATGGTCAGTGCCCAGAAAGGGACTGCACATAGTGTGGCTTCACGTATGATTGTTGAAGGAATGAACCCCAACCAACTCCTCCCAAGATATCTGGGTGCACCTGAAGCCGCTCTGCCCGCCTCTGGTCTCCCTGCTTTGAATACACGCAGAAGCCTACAGATAGAATCTCAAATTTCCTGTAAAAATGTGAAAACAGTGAAGCCCAAGTCAACGAGGTCAGTGAGGGGGTGACAGAGACTTCCTCATTGGGGTGTCAGGAATCCTGAAGGAGGACGACCGCGGCCCCTCCAGCAGACCCTCCACAGGGCTGGACTCAGGAGCAGCACTTTCCATGGGGGACCCACTGGAGCTTGTTCCTGTGACCACCCACTGAACACAGGAGGAAACTGAGGCTCAGAGGGGTGTGGTGACAGTCCTAAGACTCACAGCAGGGAGGCGGCCTAGTGGCACTGTGTGATCCAGGGCCTGAGTGCTCACCTGAGGAAAAGCAGGTGCAGCACATGCCGGGGACTGGCAAAGTTCTTGTAGCTTGACAGAAACAGGTGGACATAAGATTGGTCACCACCCAAGACAGCAGGCACCAGGTGCTCCACCCGCTTCTTCAGGGTGCGTGCCGGGAGAGGCCACACCATGTGGGTGGCATCTGAGCTCAATGAAGATGTGTCTTCACTCTAGGACAGGACAGGGGAGAGATACACAGTGACGGTACCGTGAACCCCAAGGAGGGCAGGGGCTGGAGGCCAGTCTTGACCCCAGGGAGGACATGAGAAGACAGCCTGAGGGCCCAGGGTTAATGGACAGGGTGGTGGTTGCCACCCCGGCAGTCCCCGTTCACCCTCCAGCCAGACCTGAGGTGTGAACACACCAGGACCAGCAGGTTTATAAACCCCCCACCCTCTGCCCCTGCCCTGGGAGGGTGTCCCATGTCCCCGTTCCCCACACACTCAGGAGGAGGGGGTGCAGTCACCCAGGGAGGCTCATAGTGCTGGCCTGGCCTTGCCCAACCTCCTCTGGGCCACCTGACATTACCTTTGGGGACCTCCTCCCAGACGGCCACAGGGGTCGAGGGCGAGCGCTGAACCAGCGCCGGAAGCATTGGACAAGCCTCTCAGCACAGGGCTTCCTGGGGCTACGGCCCCGGGACCTCGGGATACAGCACAACATCTCACTCTGCCTGTGGCCAAGTGAGCTGGGGAAGGGGCTGTGTATAGAATGTGGGTGCCAGGTTACCGAGTTCCGAGTTCTGTTGGGGTCTGTCATCAAGGAAGTGAAGTCACTTCCTGATACCTCATTTCCTGAGCCCCTCCTCTGTGTTCAAGACTGCAAATGCCCCTCTGGGTACCTGTCTGCTGACCCTCCTTCCCCATGAACTCTCTCTATTGCCCACACTTCCACCAACACTGCCTGACCACAGCCCTGTGCAAGGCCTGGGTGCAGCCAGCGTCACAGCTCGGAGGAGATACACGTAGGTTCATCCCCAGCTCCTGCTTCTTATCACTTTATGTGACCCTGGACAAGCCATTGTCACTCTCATGACCTCCCCAGTCTCCCCTTTTGCACAGTGGGTATCTTTCTAGCATCTTCTTCCTAGGGATGGCATCAGGCATGTGTGAGAAAACATCTCTGAAACCTATGGCCGGTGTCACGTGCAGCTAATAAACAAGACTAGAGATAAAATCCACGACGGTGTGGAAGGTAGCATGGAATACGACTAACGACAGGTCTGGTTCCTGTCATATAATCTTGAAAATGTCACTTTTGCTCTTGGTCTGTTTTCCCTGTCTGCACCATGCGACAGTTGGAATTGCGTGCATTCACATACTGCTTTCCTCCATAAAACCTCACAATGGCTTCGTGTGTATTTAGGTTTGGACTCAAGTGCCACATCTCTGTCTGTGTGGTTGGCGACTCCTCAGGGGCTCCCAGTGGTCCCCACCATCTGCTGCACACATCCTCACGTAATCCCCTGCCCTGCAGTGTGGACTGGACTTAGTGACTCACTTCTAACCAATACAGGATCAAAAGTGAGAAGGTGTCACTTTCTAAATGTCATTGTAACACGCCTATCTCTAGAGTCTTGTGTTCTGTCTCCTCTGTTCTCTCTGTTTGTATCCACCATATGCCAAGCATGGTGCCGAGAGCTGGAGAAAGAGCTGATTCAGCTGCACCCTGGCTTGGGAGATGATCCCAGGATAAGAAAGAGGAGAAGACGTGCTATCGAGTGCCTGACATTCTAAGAGAGGAAAGTGATCTAGGAGGCCATCAGAATATTCTAGATTAGGAAGCTACCTGAAGATGGTAGGAAATGAACACCATTTGCAGAGAAGAACCAGAGCCGTTTGGTCCATTCTATGCCTTTACTCAACCGTATGAAATATAGAATTAGTAGTTTATCAAATTGCGTAAAAAATGTCAATTGTTATTTATATATAAACAAAATTTATAGATTTATTTGGAAGAATTGATATATTTTCCCTACTTATTTTCTCATCTATGAACATGTACATCTCTTCATTGTCTTCAGTTTGTTCGTTTTTTCAATAACATTTTACACTCAGTGTTTAGAAATCATGATTGTAAAAATGCACCCTAATTATTCATGCAAACCTTATGAATGAAAATTTGGGGTGTTTCCAACCCTTAGTAATAGGTATTGTCATATTAACAATCTTGTCGACACCTCACCTTATAATTTTTCAAGGTTACATATGATATAGATTCCAGAATATTGGGTTACAGTGTAAAATAGTAAATATACAAGTATAATTTTGCTAAATTTTGCGAGTTTCTGCTCCTTATGGGCTCTACCATTTGCATTCCACCACAATGTATCATAATACCTGTATCCCCACAGTCTCACTAACAAGTTTGTTATCAAAAAATTAAATTTTGCAAATCTAATAGGTGAAGTCTTGTATTTCAATATATTTTAAATGTATAGTTCTCTATGAGGGATTTTAAGCACCTAATTAAGTATTGATGCCAATTTAAATTTCCTTTTGTGTTCTTAGATTGTTCATATATTTTGTTCATTTTTATTTCATTTTGTTGGTCATTTCCATCTCCTTTTTTCACACATCATTGTATTAATGATATTATCCTAGTTTAAGATGTTTTTTATTTTTTTTTGCTTTTTTTTAATTGAAACATTATTGATCACCCATTTTAAGTATTATAGCTTGTAATTACTTTTTGTCGTGTCCTTTTGACCTAGTTGGTGGCATTTATCTTTTGTTTGAGTTTGCTTTGCTTTATTAATTGCTGCTATGCCATCCATGTTAACTGCTGCTACATTAGTAGCAGCATAATTTCACCAGTGATTTGAAATGCTATCTTTCTTAAATACTAAATTTCTATAAATCTTGGGTATCTCTTTGAATTCTCCATTCCTTTTCATTAGGTTTCATATTTACTTATAAACAAATTCCATATGGTCTTGATAATGAAGAATTTATAAAAAAAAATTTTCGATCTCTGGTAGATTTACCCCTCCCTTTTGATTTTTTTCCTCATTTTTTACTGATGAACGATTAATGTTTCATCAACATTTTATAATCATCTTATTTTGTTCTAGGTGAAGAAACAAATGAGACTATTTTTAATGTGATCACGACACACGTATAAAGTAACTTAGGAGAAAATAAAATCCTTAGGATCATGTGGCTTTCTGGCCAAGAAAATATCTCTGACATTTCTCTATCGTTTGTGTATGTATGTTTTAAGAGTGTTCTAATGCTTAAATCACATAGTTAAACAGGCTTTGTCGAGTTCTTCTTAGGTGTATGCCAAATATTTTAACAATTTTGTGGCTACTGAAAATGGAATCTTGATTTGCGTAATGTAATCTAGATAGTTATTGTTATTACATAAGACATTTATTAATTTTATATGTGAATTTTTCTAAATCGCAACATGTAAATTTTATTTTAGTAAGTCGTCTTGTTTGTAATAGGTTTTTAATGAATTCTTTTTGATTTTCTAAATTCACAATACATTCACATAACCCATTTTTCTCCATCTTGAGATATACAAATACGTATGGTCAAATCTTATTTTATCTAGTGTTTTGATATTTATGAGTCTTACCTTTTCACCAAAGTACTTTTGGCTTCTGTGGAAATTATTATTTGTTTTTCTTTCTTCTAATGCTTAATACTTTTGCAAAATATTGAAGTTAGTAATTCATTTCAGATTTATTTTTGTGAACGGTACCTTGCAAAAGCAAAACTGGATTTAATTTCCAAATAAATTATATTTCAATCCCTGTAATGATGAAGTGCTTTCCCCTAAGTAATCTGAATTCTTTCCACATAACCAGAATCTGTTTCAAAATTCAAACTTTTACTCCACTGAACAATTCGCTTATTCTTTGCCAGTCTCATGCACTTTCAAGTATGTTCCTTTCCAATACATTTTATTGGACGGAGCAAATTACCTCTTTGTTTTTATTATTATTGTTCTTCTTATGTCTTGAACATTTTGGGGGCCATTTTTGCACATAATTTTTTTTCATATTAACTTTGAGGTTATTTGACAAGTCCCCTAAACATCACTCTTTGGAATTTTTCAAGTTTAGATTTATTGAATCTATTGATTAACATAGGTAGAATACATATATAGGTGGCGTAACTTCCTAGCATCACTGCTGCCCGGCACATGGACACACGTGGGCATTTTGGTAGGAGCTGCTGAGTGGCTCCTGCGACAGGGGTATCTATGAACACATCTCCTGGGGCATCTGCTGGACCTCTTCTTCCATCATTCTCACAAGAGCTGGTCGTCACCAGACATACAGACTTGCCCATCTGATGGGGAAAATGCTATCTGAATAGTGAGTAAATTTCTGTGCATAATCATTAGGGAGGCCGCGGATGTCTGACATTTACTGGCCATGTGAATTGCTTCCCTGTGGAACTGCAGGAATATGTCCTTTGTCCCTATGGATAAATGAGAACTCTTTGTACAACTAGGATGCATACTACCCTTTCTCTGCCCATGAAGAATTTTCCAGTCTGGGGTTTGTCTTTTCACCTTTTGACATTATTCTGGTTTTTGTTTGGACCAGGAAAAGTCAGCATTTTCCTCAGTGGCTTCTGGCTCTCTGGTCATTCAACAGTAGTTCCTATTTCAAGATTATGGCAATAATAACTATCAGGGCTTTGTGTCTCTACAAAGAGTCTGCTTTTTCTGTAATTTTCCTCTTACTAAAAACATAAAATGAAAATTAATCAGATCTTTCTCATATTATGCGGCCAGATACAAAAGGCCACATAACATATAACCGTACTGATAGGAACAATCCACGATAGGTAAATTCACACACACAGAAAATGGAGTGGTAGTCAGGGACAGGGAGAGGCGGGATGGGGAATGACAGCTTAATGGCTACAGAGTTGATGAAGCTGTTCGATCAGTAGATGGTGGTAAGGGTTGCCCCATATTAAAAATGTACTTAATGCCACTGAATGGTAATTTTGAAAATATTAAAAACACTTTATTTTATACAAGGGATATTATTGAAAATAAAAGATGAAAAAATTTGAGGAGATGCAGGACAGAGACAAAAATGAGGAGAAGCACAGCGTCAAGGAAGGGCAAGAACAGATCTGGAGTGGGGACTGGTGAGGGTGTTTGTGGGAGCTCTGGAGCCAGGGCTCCCCTGGGTGCTGGTGTTTCTTCTAATTCTTCTGATGTTTCAGGAACGGTTATGTCAGGTTGCTCTAGCTCTACCTCTGGATCTTGATCTTTCTCCTGCTCTTTCTCTTGCTCTTTCTCCTGATCTTTCTCTTGATCTTTCTGTTGCTCCTGCTCTGGATCTTGCGTCTGATCTACCACTTGCTCTGGATCTTGTTCCTGCTCTACCTCTTGCTCTGGATCTTGCTCCTGCTCTACCTCTTGCTCTGGATCTTGCTCCTGCTCTACTTCTTGCTCTGGCTTGGGCTCTGGATCTTGCTCTCCCTCTGCCTCTGGCAGTGGAGGTGGAGCTGGAGCTGGAACTCGAGCCAAATATGGCAGCACCTCTTGGGACAGTTGTTCAGCCTGGGCAGAAGCTGGAACTGGATAGACAACAATTGAAAATATGAATGTGAGTTTCTATGTCTCATCCAATGACACTGTCTTTCCAGAAGCCCAAGTCCAGAGGCCCAGCCTCAGGAAGTCTCCCCACACTGCAGAACACTGTATGATTGTTCTGAGTCCTCAGTGCCCCTGTCCCCAGCCTGCTTCTGGAAACTCTGCTCTGTGTGGCCCAGCGCAGGCCCCTCCCCAAACCCGCACAGGCACCCACCCTCTTCCTCCTCACCCTCAGTCTCCGCCTCACTAGGCTCCAGGTGCTCCGGCTTCTCTACCTGCGCCAGAAGAAGATCAGCCTTACGCTCCACCTCTGAACCTCACATACTGATATGTACATAGGCCGAAAGAAACTTCAAAGAATGAAATACAGGAGGCTCGTGGAAATCGTTGGAATAGAATTCCAGCCAGATCTTTAAGACAGAGGACATGGCACTGTGGGAGACAGGTGGGCAACAGCATCAGAGGCCTGGCCTATCCCTCTATGCTGCCCTCCCAAGGCTCCCCTGAGTGAGCTGCAGTCTTGTACCCTCTGCCCGTGCCTGTCCATAGACCAGCCCATCCAATGTCCACCCCCAGTATGGCAGTTCTGGCACAAGATGGGCCTGGCAGCCAAGGAGGGTCTGGCAAAAGCCTCCATGGGAGGAGCCTTCAACCACTGATGTGACCACGTTTCCCTTCTTCAGGGAAACCTGACAACCTCCTCTGTCGGTGTCACTGCCCCATCCCTGCTGGAATGACCTGTCCACCCCAGGAGGGTGCTGTCTGCTCTGGGCATTACTCACTGGCACACAGGAGGTGTCCAGCAATATCTGATAAATGAGGAAACAGAGGGAGGCGCTGCTCCCCTGGCCTACCCAGTGCCCTTGGAAAAGCCCAAACTTGAGCTCACACGTGAATGTACTGCCCAAGTGTCTGCATGAAAATCTGCATATCCTTTCCCCAGTGACAGCAATCTCCTGGCCCTGACCACACTCTGCACCGTCAGCACCAGCTGAGCATCCCCATCGATGCTCCAGCCCCGAGTGTGAGCGGGATGCTCTGCACACCTCCTGCTCTGGCTCAGCACGGGCTCTGGGGTTGTGGGCAAGGCTGGGTGGGAGGGCGTGGGGATGGATTCCCTCTGGGCTCACTCTGCTCTCCAGCCTCTCGCACACCCTACGGTGCCTGGGACCACATCACCAGCCGTCTTGACTCCTTTCCCTGCAGGGAAAGCCTTGAGCCCTCAGCCCTGTAGCAGGAATCATAAGATGTGTGAGAGCCAGAGTCCTGCCAGCCCCCCACCCACAGGCCCCCGCAGACCACACGCAGTTGTGTGGAGATGGGAGCCCCTCCTTCTGCACCTAAACTCCACTTACCATTTTAGCTGCTCCAGGGATTCCCCAACCCCATCACAATCAGAAATCATGTTTCCATACCTAGAAGAGGTCAGGAGTGTGTCAAATCTACCACATGGTGGCACTACCTGCTTCTCATGTCTACTGTGACTGTCTCACCTCTGACTAGAATGGAAGCCCAGGAGGGCAGGGAATGCAGTCTCCTCGGTTCACTGGATCATGGTCAGTGCCCAGAAAGGGACTGCACATAGTGTGGCTTCACGTATGATTGTTGAAGGAATGAACCCCAACCAACTCCTCCCAAGATATCTGGGTGCACATGAAGCCGCTCTGCCCGCCTCTGGTCTCCCTGCTTTGAATACACGCAGAAGCCTACAGATAGAATCTCAAATTTCCTGTAAAAATGTGAAAACAGTGAAGCCCAAGTCAACGAGGTCAGTGAGGGGGTGACAGAGACTTCCTCATGGGGGTGTCAGGAATCCTGAAGGAGGACGACCGCGGCCCCTCCAGCAGACCTTCCACAGGGCTGGACTCAGGAGCAGCACTTTCCATGGGGGACCCACTGGAGCTTGTTCCTGTGACCACCCACTGAACACAGGAGGAAACTGAGGCTCAGAGGGGTGTGGTGACAGTCCTAAGACTCACAGCTGGGAGGCGGCCTAGTGGCACTGTGTGATCCAGGGCCTGAGTGCTCACCTGAGGAAAAGCAGGTGCAGCACATGCCGGGGACTGGCAAAGTTCTTGTAGCTTGACAGAAACAGGTGGACATAAGATTGGTCACCACCCAAGACAGCAGGCACCAGGTGCTCCACCCGCTTCTTCAGGGTGCGTGCCGGGACAGGCCACACCATGTGGGTGGCATCTGAGCTCAATGAAGATGTGTCTTCACTCTAGGACAGGACAGGGGAGAGATACACAGTGACGGTACCGTGAACCCCAAGGAGGGCAGGGGCTGGAGGCCAGTCTTGACCCCAGGGAGGACATGAGAAGACAGCCTGAGGGCCCAGGGTTAATGGACAGGGTGGTGGTTGCCACCCCGGCAGTCCCCGTTCACCCTCCAGCCAGACCTGAGGTGTGAACACACCAGGACCAGCAGGTTTATAAACCCCCCACCCTCTGCCCCTGCCCTGGGAGGGTGTCCCATGTCCCCGTTCCCCACACACTCAGGAGGAGGGGGTGCAGTCACCCAGGGAGGCTCATAGTGCTGGCCTGGCCTTGCCCAACCTCCTCTGGGCCACCTGACATTACCTTTGGGGACCTCCTCCCAGACGGCCACAGGGGTCGAGGGCGAGGGCTGAACCAGCGCCGGAAGCATTGGACAAGCCTCTCAGCACAGGGCTTCCTGGGGCTACGGCCCCGGGACCTCGGGATACAGCACAACATCTCACTCTGCCTGTGGCCAAGTGAGCTGGGGAAGGGGCTGTGTATAGAATGTGGGTGCCAGGTTACCGAGTTCCGAGTTCTGTTGGGGTCTGTCGTCAAGGAAGTGAAGTCACTTCCTGATACCTCATTTCCTGAGCCCCTCCTCTGTGTTCAAGACTGCAAATGCCCCTCTGGGTACCTGTCTGCTGACCCTCCTTCCCCATGAACTCTCTCTATTGCCCACACTTCCACCAACACTGCCTGACCACAGCCCTGTGCAAGGCCTGGGTGCAGCCAGCGTCACAGCTCGGAGGAGATACACGTAGGTTCATCCCCAGCTCCTGCTTCTTATCACTTTATGTGACCCTGGACAAGCCATTGTCACTCTCATGACCTCCCCAGTCTCCCCTTTTGCACAGTGGGGATCTTTCTAGCATTTTCTTCCTAGGGATGGCATCAGGCATGTGTGAGAAAACATCTCTGAAACCTATGGCCGGTGTCACGTGCAGCTAATAAACAAGACTAGAGATAAAATCCACGACGGTGTGGAAGGTAGCATGGAATACGACTAACGACAGGTCTGGTTCCTGTCATATAATCTTGAAAATGTCACTTTTGCTCTTGGTCTGTTTTCCCTGTCTGCACCATGCGACAGTTGGAATTGCATGCATTCACATACTGCTTTCCTCCATAAAACCTCACAATGGCTTCGTGTGTATTTAGGTTGGACTCAAGTGCCACATCTCTGTCTGTGTGGTTGGCGACTCCTCAGGGGCTCCCAGTGGTCCCCACCATCTGCTGCACACATCCTCACGTAATCCCCCGCCCTGCAGTGTGGACTGGACTTAGTGACTCACTTCTAACCAATACAGGATCAAAAGTGAGAAGGTGTCACTTTCTAAATGTCATTGTAACACGCCTATCTCTAGAGTCTTGTGCTCTGTCTCCTCTGTTCTCTCTGTTTGTATCCACCATATGCCAAGCATGGTGCCGAGAGCTAGAGAAAGAGCTGATTCAGCTGCACCCTGGCTTGGGAGATGATCCCAGGATAAGAAAGAGGAGAAGACGTGCTATCGAGTGCCTGACATTCTAAGAGAGGAAAGTGATCTAGGAGGCCATCAGAATATTCTAGATTAGGAAGCTACCTGAAGATGGTAGGAAATGAAAACCATTTGCAGAGAAGAACCTGAGCCGTTTGGTCCATTCTATGCCTTTACTCAACCGTATGAAATATAGAATTAGTAGTTTATCAAATTGCGTAAAAAATGTCAATTGTTATTTATATATAAACAAAATCTATAGATTTATTTGGAAGAATTGATATATTTTCCCTACTTATTTTCTCATCTATGAACAGGTACATCTCTTCGTTGTCTTCAGTTTGTTCGTTTTTTCAATAACATTTTACACTCAGTGTTTAGAAATCATGATTGTAAAAATGCACCCTAATTATTCATGCAAACCTTATGAATGAAAATTTGGGGTGTTTCCAACCCTTAGTAATAGGTATTGTCATATTAACAATCTTGTCGACACCTCACCTTATAATTTTTCAAGGTTACATATGATATAGATTCCAGAATATTGGGTGACAGTGTAAAATACTAAATATACAAGTATAATTTTGCTAAATTTTGCGAGTTTCTGCTCCTTATGGGCTCTACCATTTGCATTCCACCACAATGTATTATAATACCTGTATCCCCACAGTCTCACTAACAAGTTTGTTATCAAAAAATTAAATTTTGCAAATCTAATAGGTGAAGTCTTGTATTTCAATATATTTAAAATGTATAGTTCTCTATGAGGGATTTTAAGCACCTAATTAAGTATTGATGCCAATTTAAATTTCCTTTTGTGTTCTTAGATTGTTCATATATTTTGTTCATTTTTATTTCATTTTGTTGGTCATTTCCATCTCATTTTTTCACACATCATTGTATTAATGATATTATCCTAGTTTAAGAGGTTTTTTATTTTTTTTGCTTTTTTTTAATTGAAACATTATTGATCACCCATTTTAAGTATTATAGCTTGTAATTACTTTTTGTCGTGTCCTTTTGACCTAGTTGGTGGCATTTACCTTTTGTTTGAGTTTGCTTTGCTTTATTAATTGCTGCTATGCCATCCATGTTAACTGCTGCTACATTAGTAGCAGCATAATTTCACCAGTGATTTGAAATGCTATCTTTCTTAAATACTAAATTTCTATAAATCTTGGGTATCTCTTTGAATTCTCCATTCTTTTTCATTAGGTTTTATATTTACTTATAAACAAATTCCATATGGTCTTGATAATGAAGAATTTATTAAAAAAATTTTCGATCTCTGGTAGATTTACCCCTCCCTTTTGATTTGTTTCCTCATTTTTTTCTGATGAACGATTAATGTTTCATCAACATTTTATAATCATCTTCTTTTGTTCTAGGTGAAGAAACAAATGAGACTATTTTTAATGTGATCATGACGCACGTATAAAGTAACTTAGGAGAAAATAAAATCCTTAGGATCATGTGGCTTTCTGGCCAAGAAAATATCTCTGACATTTCTCTATCGTTTGTGTATGTATGTTTTAAGAGTGTTCTAATGCTTAAATCACATAGTTAAACAGGCTTTGTCGAGTTCTTCTTAGCTGTATGCCAAATATTTTAACAATTTTGTGGCTACTGAAAATGGAATCTTGATTTGCGTAATGTAATCTAGATAGTTATTGTTATTACATAAGACATTTATTAATTTTATATGTGAATTTTTCTAAATCGCAACATGTAAATTTTATTTTAGTAAGTCGTCTTGTTTGTAATAGGTTTTTAATTAATTCTTTTTGATTTTCTAAATTCACAATACATACACATAACCCATTTTTCTCCATCTTGAGATATACAAATACGTATGGTCAAATCTTATTTTATCTAGTGTTTTGATATTTATGAGTCTTACCTTTTCACCAAAGTACTTTTGGCTTCTGTGGAAATTATTATGTGTTTTTCTTTCTTCTAATGCTTAATACTTTTGCAAAATATTGAAGTTAGTAATTCATTTCAAATTTATTTTTGTGAACGGTACCTAGCAAAAGCATAACTGGATTTAATTTCCAAATAAATAATATTTCAATCCCTGTAATGATGAAGTGCTTTCCCCTAAGTAATCTGAATCCTTTCCACATATACCAGAATCTGTTTCAAAATTCAAACTTTTACTCCACTGAACTATTCGCTTATTCTTTGCCAATCTCATGCACTTTCAAGTATGTTCCTTTCCAATACATTTTATTGGACAGAGCAAATTACCTCTTTGTTTTTATTATTATTGTTCTTCTTATGTCTTGAACATTTTGGGGGCCATTTTTGCACATAATTTTTTTTCATATTAACTTTGAGGTTATTTGACAAGTCCCCTAAACATCACTCTTTGGAATTTTTCAAGTTTAGATTTATTGAATCTATTGATTAACATAGGTAGAATACATATATATGTGGCGTAACTTCCTAGCATCACTGCTGCCCAGCACATGGACACACGTGGGCATTTTGGTAGGAGCTGCTGAGTGGCTCCTGCGACAGGGGTATCTATGAACACATCTCCTGGGGCATCTGCTGGGACCTCTTCTTCCTTCATTCTCACAAGAGCTGGTCGTCACCAGACATACAGACCTGCCCATCTGATGGGGAAAATGCTATCTGAATAGTGAGTAAATTTCTGTGCATAATCATTAGGGAGGCCGCGGATGTCTGACATTTACTGGCCATGTGAATTGCTTCCCTGTGGAACTGCAGGAATATGTCCTTTGTCCCTATGGATAAATGAGAACTCTTTGTACAACTAGGATGCATACTACCCTTTCTCTGCCCATGAAGAATTTTCCAGTCTGGGGTTTGTCTTTTCACCTTTTGACATTATTCTGGTTTTTGTTTGGACCAGGAAAAGTCAGCATTTTCCTCAGTGGCTTCTGGCTCTCTGGTCATTCAACAGTAGTTCCTATTTCAAGATTATGGCAATAATAACTATCAGGGCTTTGTGTCTCTACATAGAGTCTTTGCTTTTTCTGTAATTTTCCTCTTACTAAAAACATAAAATGAAAATTAATCAGATCTTTCTCATATTATGCGGCCAGATACAAAAGGCCACATAACATATAACCGTACTGATAGGAACAATCCACGATAGGTAAATTCACACACACAGAAAATGGAGTGGTAGTCAGGGACAGGGAGAGGCGGGATGGGGAATGACAGCTTAATGGCTACAGAGTTGATGAAGCTGTTCGACCACTAGATGGTGGTAAGGGTTGCCCCATATTAAAAATGTACTTAATGCCACTGAATGGTAATTTTGAAAATATTAAAAACACTTTATTTTATACAAGGGATATTATTGAAAATAAAAGATGAAAAAATTTGAGGAGATGCAGGACAGAGACAAAAATGAGGAGAAGCACAGCGTCAAGGAAGGGCAAGAACAGATCTGGAGTGGGGACTGGTGAGGGTGTTTGTGGGAGCTCTGGAGCCAGGGCTCCCCTGGGTGCTGGTGTTTCTTCTAATTCTTCTGATGTTTCAGGAACGGTTATGTCAGGTTGCTCTAGCTCTACCTCTGGATCTTGATCTTTCTCCTGCTCTTTCTCTTGCTCTTTCTCCTGATCTTTCTCTTGATCTTTCTGTTGCTCCTGCTCTGGATCTTGCGTCTGATCTACCACTTGCTCTGGATCTTGTTCCTGCTCTACCTCTTGCTCTGGATCTTGCTCCTGCTCTACCTCTTGCTCTGGATCTTGCTCCTGCTCTACTTCTTGCTCTGGCTTGGGCTCTGGATCTTGCTCTCGCTCTGCCTCTGGCAGTGGAGGTGGAGCTGGAGCTGGAACTCGAGCCAAATATGGCAGCACCTCTTGGGACAGTTGTTCAGCCTGGGCAGAAGCTGGAACTGGATAGACAACAATTGAAAATATCAATGTGAGTTTCTATGTCTCATCCAATGACACTGTCTTTCCAGAAGCCCAAGTCCAGAGGCCCAGCCTCAGGAAGTCTCCCCACACTGCAGAACACTGTATGATTGTTCTGAGTACTCAGTGCCCCTGTCCCCAGCCTGCTTCTGGAAACTCTGCTCTGTGTGGCCCAGCCCAGGCCCCTCCCCAAACCCGCACAGGCACCCACCCTCTTCCTCCTCACCGTCAGTCTCCGCCTCACTAGGCTCCAGGTGCTCCGGCTTCTCCAGCTGCGCCAGAAGAAGATCAGCCTTACGCTCCACCTCTGAACCTCGCATACTGATATGTACATAGGCCGAAAGAAACTTCAAAGAATGAAATACAGGAGGCTCGTGGAAATCGTTGGAATAGAATTCCAGCCAGATCTTTAAGACAGAGGACATGGCACTGTGGGAGACAGGTGTGAGGAGCTGCCCGAAATCGCCATTTCAAGATGGCGCTGATTTCCGGTGGAGGGCAGGGCTGCTCGGTAACACGCCTGGGCCGATTAGGCAGCCACCAATAAGGTAGGAGCACGTCCTAGGCGAGGAGCAGTCTCTATATAAAGGGCGCGGGTTCCCTCGCTCGGGGTCTCCATATTTGGGAAGCTTATGCTCTCCCTCTCAAGATGCATTAAAGCTGATCTGCAGAAGGATCCTTTGTGTGCCGCGTCGTTCTTGCTGGCGAGACGGTAGCGCGGGACATTTGGTGAGAGGGAGAGCATAAGCTTGCCAAAAATGGAGACCCCGAGCGAGGGAACCCGCGCCCTTTATATAGAGACTGCTCCTCGCCTAGGACGTGCTCCTACCTTATTGGTGGCTGCCTAATCGGCCCAGGCGTGTTACCGAGCAGCCCTGCCCTCCACCGGAAATAAGCGCCATCTTGTAATGGCGATTTCGGGCAGCTCCTCACATCTCCCCCTTTTTTATCATTTAAAGCGGCTGGTACAAGCTCGGCGGTCGCGGACAAATTAGCCAGCGTTCCTGTCCTAGGTCGTCCCTCCACAGACTTTGACCTTACCCGTCATAGGTTGACCCTATCGCCACCGGGCACCATGTCTTAGGTTGGTTCAAGTCTGGGGGAAGTTGCCCGTCTCTGGACACACTGGAGCCTGTTGTTACACATAGACCTGTTTGAGCAAGGGCAAACTCCTCTGAACAAGCTTCAGGGAGGCCAGCCAACAGGAAGGGGGAAGGGGAGTCAGAGCAGGCTAATCCTTAAGCATGGACAGCCAAACGTCAGGGTTGGCCCCCTGTTCCAGGGCTAGAAATGCCTGGGCGATGACTACCCTGTCTCTCTGGGTCTGGGCTTTTAATCTGCAGACCAACCATAGTAGGAGCACAGTTCCCCCACATAAGAACATGCCAACCCCAATCACTCCTGCCCACTCCTTGAAGTGGGTCACGGCCGTTTTAATCCATGAGGACAGTCCGGCTGCGAAGGAGACATCCACTCTTGTTGAATTCACGGACACAATGGCCATGCGCAGCTGGTTTATCAGGTTGTCAAATTCTCTCGTCCAACCTGTTGAAAGATGCTGGGATAATTGTTTAGACAAATTTGCAGCTTTGGTATACTTTTTATATTGGATACTGGTGACACATAACCCTGAATATTTCCATTGACACCCCAATTGAGCAATTTGCCATAAAACGTCTATTTGTTCCTGCACAAGATCCACCCGCTGGTTAACCACCATTAATCCTACCTTCAGCTGAGCGTTTAGCGCAGTCTGTGTTTCTAGGGCCTGTGTGTCTTCCGACAGGCTCTCCTCCCTTTCTCCTCGACTCTGGTTGGCCTTGTCCCCATACTTGTGGGGGCCCTGGGAACGGGGGCCCATCTTCACGTTTTTTTGAACCACTTGGTGTTGTTCTGTGAGCAGCGGAAGGAGTCGCCCTTTGATATCTCTAATGGAACGGCAGAGAGCAGCCTTATGATATCCCTTGGAACAGCGGGAACAGAGGGAGTCTGTACTCTGGGGGCCCTTATCCCTGTCCGGGGCTTGGCAGTCCTTTTTTAAATGTCCCGGTTGACCGCATTTAAAACAAACTCTCTGGTTCCGCCCCTGTCTTGGCTGTCCCTGTCTAGGCAGTCTCTGCGACTGGAGGATGGCAGCTGCCAGCCCTGCATTGGTCAGGGGTCCCCCGAGTTCTCGACAAACTCTGAGCCAATCCTGTACACCTTTACCTTTTCTGGGCGCTATGGCCGCGCGGCATTCCTGGGTCGCCTGCTCAAAAATCAGTTGTTCAACAAGAGGCGCAGCCTGATCAGGGTCCCCAAAGATGCGCCCCGCTGCTTCTGTCATTCGAGCCACAAAATCTGAGAATGGTTCCTGAGGTCCCTGAATGATCTTAGTAAGTTGCCCAGAAGCTTCCCCTTTTTTGGGGAGTGCCTTCCAAGCCTTAATGGCAGTGCTAGAAACTTGAACATAAGCACCCCATGGGAAAGCCGTCTGATCAGCGGCAAATGGGCCCTGGCCTGTTAACATATCAAAGGTCCAATCTCGCTGCTCGGGGGTCAGTGCAGCAGCGTTTGCCCTGGCTTGAGCTTGTGCAGCCTCATGCCATAGCGCCTTCCATTCCATGTATTGACCCATGGTAGGGAGCGCTGCCTTAGCCAACATTTGCCAGTCAGCGGGTGTCATAGCCACACCAGCAAACCTTTCTAGCATTACTAGAGTAAAATTGGCATTTACACCATATTTTCTAACCGCCTCTGCTAGATCCTTAATTTGGGTGTACTCGACGGGGGCATGAACTCTCCCTCTGCCCTCAACCTCAAAAACTGGGAAGGCAGCTTGAACCTTTTTCCTCACTTTATCAGAGAGGAATGAGAAGGGATTAGAAGACTGCACGTAAGGAGGAGGCGCCGAAGGCGCAGGCCGTGCGGGGGCCACTGGGGGCGGCCGGCATTTCCACTCCCCGAGTGGTCTCCGCCGCCTGTCGGGATGATATCTCTCCTCCTCGTACCTGGCAGCTTCCTCCTCCAAATCGGATTCCTCACTAGGGCTGAGGGGATCGGAGTCGGACTCATCCAGATTTAAACCCTCCAACTCTTGTTCTAAGGCCCCCAGCTCTTCCATAGGGTAGAGGCCTCTTTCTTTCCCCTCCGACTTTTGTCTGGGTTTTATAATCCCTCCCTCACCGGCAGATACACCGGGAGTGCCACCCTGTTGTTTTATAATCTCTCCCTCGTCCGTAGACTTACCGGGAGGGCCCTTTCTTTTATGGGAGACGTCTCTCCTCTTGCGGGTACCCATCCTCTCACTCCGTTCAGTTTCTGACATGCTGTCTTGGACCTCCTCTAATGTATTTTGCCCTACTATCACTACCGGTTTACAGCCCTCATCTTCTAAGCAATTTTTAATAAACTTCCAAATGGTCTTGGTGCCCTGACGGAGGTCTCCCTCCGCGTACTTGCGGTCAAGGTCTCTGCCTAGTTTGTTCCAAGAGCTCAAAGTCAAGGAGCCGGAACAAGCAAACCACGGCGCTACACGATCTACCTCTTTTACAAAATTTTTGAGCACACGGCCCCCTACCTTTATATCACGTTGTCTCAGCACGGCCTCTAACGCGGTAACCATGGACTGAGTGGAACCCATAACGCGTCCTGCTTTATAGGAGGCGCTGTGAGATACGCCGCTCCCTTATGTACGAGAGGCTCACACAGGTCTCTGGTGCAGCTGCTTATCTACGTCAGTCTGACCACACCAACGGGCGATTTCAAAACCTTTTAAACCAACCGGATTAACCCCAGACCAAGAACAGGCATACCTCTCCGAACTTACCCTCCTGCAGTTCTGAATCCTCCCTGTCTCCAGGGGGTCGCTGAAGGTGCTGACGATGACACAAGTTAACGGGTTTCGGAACCAAATGTCCCGCGCTACCGTCTCGCCAGCAAGAACGACGCGGCACACAAAGGATCCTTCTGCAGATCAGCTTTAATGCATCTTGAGAGGGAGAGCATAAGCTTGCCAAAAATGGAGACCCCGAGCGAGGGAACCCGCGCCCTTTATATAGAGACTGCTCCTCGCCTAGGTCGTGCTCCTACCTTATTGGTGGCTGCCTAATCGGCCCAGGCGTGTTACCGAGCAGCCCTGCCCTCCACCAGAAATCAGCGCCATCTTGTAATGGCGATTTCGGGCAGCTCCTCACAGACAGGTGGGCAACAGCATCAGAGGCCTGGCCTATCCCTCTATGCTGCCCTCCCAAGGCTCCACTGAGTGAGCTGCAGTCTAGTACCCTCTGACCGTGCCTGTCCATAGACCAGCCCATCCAATGTCCACCCCCAGTATGGCAGTTCTGGCACAAGATGGGCCTGGCAGCCAAGGAGGGGCTGGCAAAAGCCTCCATGGGAGGAGCCTTCAACCACTGATGTGACCACGTTTCCCTTCTTCAGGGAAACCTGACAACCTCCTCTGTCTGTGTCACTGCCCCATCCCTGCTGGAATGACCTGTCCACCCCAGGAGGGTGCTGTCTGCTCTGGGCATTACTCACTGGCACACAGGAGGTGTCCAGCAATATCTGATAAATGAGGAAACAGAGGGAGGCGCTGCTCCCCTGGCCTACCCAGGGCCCTTGGAAAAGCCCAAACTTGAGCTCACACGTGAATGTACTGCCCAAGTGTCTGCATGAAAATCTGCATATCCTTTCCCCAGTGACAGCAATCTCTTGGCCCTGACCACACTCTGCACCCTCAGCACCAGCGGAGCATCCCCATGGAGGCTCCAGCCCCGAGTGTGAGCGGGATGCTCTGCACACCTCCTGCTCTGGCTCAGCACGGGCTCTGGGGGTGTGGGCAGGGCTGGGTGGGAGGGCGTGAGGATGGATTCCCTCTGGGCTCACTCTGCTCTCCAGCCTCTCACACACCCTACGGTGCCTGGGACCACATCCCCAGCCGTCTTGACTCCTTTCCCTGCAGGGAAAGCCTTGAGCCCTCAGCCCTGTAGCAGGAATCATAAGATGTGTGAGAGCCAGAGTCCTGCCAGCCCCCCACCCACAGGCCCCCGCAGACCACACGCAGTTGTGTGGAGATGGGAGCCCCTCCTTCTGCACCTAAACTCCACTTACCATTTTAGCTGCTCCAGGGATTCCCCATCCCCGTCACAATCAGAAATCATGTTTCCATACCTAGAAGAGGTCAGGAGTGTGTCAAATCTACCACATGGTGGCACTACCTGCTTCTCATGTCTACTGTGACTGTCTCACCTCTGACTAGAATGGAAGCCCAGGAGGGCAGGGAATGCAGTCTCCTCGGTTCACTGGATCATGGTCAGTGCCCAGAAAGGGACTGCACATAGTGTGGCTTCACGTATGATTGTTGAAGGAATGAACCCCAACCAACTCCTCCCAAGATATCTGGGTGCACCTGAAGCCGCTCTGCCCGCCTCTGGTCTCCCTGCTTTGAATACACGCAGAAGCCTACAGATAGAATCTCAAATTTCCTGTAAAAATGTGAAAACAGTGAAGCCCAAGTCAACGAGGTCAGTGAGGGGGTGACAGAGACTTCCTCATGGGGGTGTCAGGAATCCTGAATGAGGACGACCGCGGCCCCTCCAGCAGACCTTCCACAGGGCTGGACTCAGGAGCAGCACTTTCCATGGGGGACCCACTGGAGCTTGTTCCTGTGACCACCCACTGAACACAGGAGGAAACTGAGGCTCAGAGGGGTGTGGTGACAGTCCTAAGACTCACAGCTGGGAGGCGGCCTAGTGGCACTGTGTGATCCAGGGCCTGAGTGCTCACCTGAGGAAAAGCAGATGCAGCACATGCCGGGGACTGGCAAAGTTCTTGGAGCTTGACAGAAACAGGTGGACATAAGATTGGTCACCACCCAAGACAGCAGGCACCAGGTGCTCCACCCGCTTCTTCAGGGTGCGTGCCGGGACAGGCCACACCATGTGGGTGGCATCTGAGCTCAATGAAGATGTGTCTTCACTCTAGGACAGGACAGGGGAGAGATACACAGCGACAGTACCGTGAACCCCAAGGAGGGCAGGGGCTGGAGGCCAGTCTTGACCCCAGGGAGGACATGAGAAGACAGCCTGAGGGCCCAGGGTTAATGTACAGGGTGGTGGTTGCCACCCCGGCAGTCCCCGTTCACCCTCCAGCCAGACCTGAGGTGTGAACACACCAGGACCAGCAGGTTTATAAACCCCCCACCCTCTGCCCCTGCCCTGGGAGGGTGTCCCATGTCCCCGTTCCCCACACACTCAGGAGGAGGGGGTGCAGTCACCCAGGGAGGCTCTTAGTGCTGGCCTGGCCTTGCCCAACCTCCTCTGGGCCACCTGACATTACCTTTGGGGACCTCCTCCCAGACGGCCACAGGGGTCGAGGGCGAGCGCTGAACCAGCGCCGGAAGCATTGGACAAGCCTCTCAGCACAGGGCTTCCTGGGGCTACAGCCCCGGGACCTCGGGATACAGCACAACATCTCACTCTGCCTGTGGCCAAGTGAGCTGGGGAAGGGGCTGTGTATAGAATGTGGGTTCCAGGTTACCGAGTTCCGAGTTCTGTTGGGGTCTGTCATCAAGGAAGTGAAGTCACTTCCTGATACCTCATTTCCTGAGCCCCTCCTCTGTGTTCAAGACTGCAAATGCCCCTCTGGGTACCTGTCTGCTGACCCTCCTTCCCCATGAACTCTCTCTATTGCCCACACTTCCACCAACACTGCCTGACCACACCCCTGTGCAAGGCCTGGGTGCAGCCAGCGTCACAGCTCGGAGGAGATACACGTAGGTTCATCCCCAGCTCCTGCTTCTTATCACTTTATGTGACCCTGGACAAGCCATTGTCACTCTCATGACCTCCCCAGTCTCCCCTTTTGCACAGTGGGGATCTTTCTAGCATCTTCTTCCTAGGGATGGCATCAGGCATGTGTGAGAAAACATCTCTGAAACCTATGGCCGGTGTCACGTGCAGCTAATAAACAAGACTAGAGATAAAATCCACGACGGTGTGGAAGGTAGCATGGAATACGACTAACGACAGGTCTGGTTCCTGTCATATAATCTTGAAAATGTCACTTTTGCTCTTGGTCTGTTTTCCCTGTCTGCACCATGCGACAGTTGGAATTGCATGCATTCACATACTGCTTTCCTCCATAAAACCTCACAATGGCTTCGTGTGTATTTAGGTTGGACTCAAGTGCCACATCTCTGTCTGTGTGGTTGGCGACTCCTCAGGGACTCCCAGTGGTCCCCACCATCTGTTGCACACATCCTCACGTAATCCCCCGCCCTGCAGTGTGGACTGGACTTAGTGACTCACTTCTAACCAATACAGGATCAAAAGTGAGAAGGTGTCACTTTCTAAATGTCATTGTAACACGCCTATCTCTAGAGTCTTGTGCTCTGTCTCCTCTGTTCTCTCTGTTTGTATCCACCATATGCCAAGCATGGTGCCGAGAGCTAGAGAAAGAGCTGATTCAGCTGCACCCTGGCTTGGGAGATGATCCCAGGATAAGAAAGAGGAGAAGACGTGCTATCGAGTGCCTGACATTCTAAGAGAGGAAAGTGATCTAGGAGGCCCTCAGAATATTCTAGATTAGGAAGCTACCTGAAGATGGTAGGAAATGAACACCATTTGCAGAGAAGAACCTGAGCCGTTTGGTCCATTCTATGCCTTTACTCAACCGTATGAAATATAGAATTAGTAGTTTATCAAATTGCGTAAAAAATGTCAATTGTTATTTATATATAAACAAAATTTATAGATTTATTTGGAAGAATTGATATATTTTCCCTACTTATTTTCTCATCTATGAACAGGTACATCTCTTCGTTGTCTTCAGTTTGTTCGTTTTTTCAATAACATTTTACACTCAGTGTTTAGAAATCATGATTGTAAAAATGCACCCTAATTATTCATGCAAACCTTATGAATGAAAATTTGGGGTGTTTCCAACCCTTAGTAATAGGTATTGTCATATTAACAATCTTGTCGACACCTCACCTTATAATTTTTCAAGGTTACATATGATATAGATTCCAGAATATTGGGTGACAGTGTAAAATAGTAAATATACAAGTATAATTTTGCTAAATTTTGCGAGTTTCTGCTCCTTATGGGCTCTACCATTTGCATTCCACCACAATGTATTATAATACCTGTATCCCCACAGTCTCACTAACAAGTTTGTTATCAAAAAATTAAATTTTGCAAATCTAATAGGTGAAGTCTTGTATTTCAATATATTTAAAATGTATAGTTCTCTATGAGGGATTTTAAGCACCTAATTAAGTATTGATGCCAATTTAAATTTCCTTTTGTGTTCTTAGATTGTTCATATATTTTGTTCATTTTTATTTCATTTTGTTGGTCATTTCCATCTCATTTTTTCACACATCATTGTATTAATGATATTATCCTAGTTTAAGAGGTTTTTTATTTTTTTTGCTTTTTTTTAATTGAAACATTATTGATCACCCATTTTAAGTATTATAGCTTGTAATTACTTTTTGTCGTGTCCTTTTGACCTAGTTGGTGGCATTTACCTTTTGTTTGAGTTTGCTTTGCTTTATTAATTGCTGCTATGCCATCCATGTTAACTGCTGCTACATTAGTAGCAGCATAATTTCACCAGTGATTTGAAATGCTATCTTTCTTAAATACTAAATTTCTATAAATCTTGGGTATCTCTTTGAATTCTCCATTCTTTTTCATTAGGTTTTATATGTACTTATAAACAAATTCCATATGGTCTTGATAATGAAGAATTTATAAAAAAAATTTTCGATCTCTGGTAGATTTACCCCTCCCTTTTGATTTGTTTCCTCATTTTTTTCTGATGAACGATTAATGTTTCATCAACATTTTATAATCATCTTATTTTGTTCTAGGTGAAGAAACAAATGAGACTATTTTTAATGTGATCATGACGCACGTATAAAGTAACTTAGGAGAAAATAAAATCCTTAGGATCATGTGGCTTTCTGGCCAAGAAAATATCTCTGACATTTCTCTATCGTTTGTGTATGTATGTTTTAAGAGTGTTCTAATGCTTAAATCACATAGTTAAACAGGCTTTGTCGAGTTCTTCTTAGCTGTATGCGAAATATTTTAACAATTTTGTGGCTACTGAAAATGGAATCTTGATTTGCGTAATGTAATCTAGATAGTTATTGTTATTACATAAGACATTTATTAATTTTATATGTGAATTTTTCTAAATCGCAACATGTAAATTTTATTTTAGTAAGTCGTCTTGTTTGTAATAGGTTTTTAATTAATTCTTTTTGATTTTCTAAATTCACAATACATACACATAACCCATTTTTCTCCATCTTGAGATATACAAATACGTATGGTCAAATCTTATTTTATCTAGTGTTTTGATATTTATGAGTCTTACCTTTTCACCAAAGTACTTTTGGCTTCTGTGGAAATTATTATGTGTTTTTCTTTCTTCTAATGCTTAATACTTTTGCAAAATATTGAAGTTAGTAATTCATTTCAAATTTATTTTTGTGAACGGTACCTAGCAAAAGCATAACTGGATTTAATTTCCAAATAAATAATATTTCAATCCCTGTAATGATGAAGTGCTTTCCCCTAAGTAATCTGAATCCTTTCCACATATACCAGAATCTGTTTCAAAATTCAAACTTTTACTCCACTGAACTATTCTCTTATTCTTTGCCAATCTCATGCACTTTCAAGTATGTTCCTTTCCAATACATTTTATTGGACAGAGCAAATTACCTCTTTGTTTTTATTATTATTGTTCTTCTTATGTCTTGAACATTTTGGGGGCCATTTTTGCACATAATTTTTTTTCATATTAACTTTGAGGTTATTTGACAAGTCCCCTAAACATCACTCTTTGGAATTTTTCAAGTTTAGATTTATTGAATCTATTGATTAACATAGGTAGAATACATATATATGTGGCGTAACTTCCTAGCATCACTGCTGCCCAGCACATGGACACACGTGGGCATTTTGGTAGGAGCTGCTGAGTGGCTCCTGCGACAGGGGTATCTATGAACACATCTCCTGGGGCATCTGCTGGGACCTCTTCTTCCTTCATTCTCACAAGAGCTGGTCGTCACCAGACATACAGACCTGCCCATCTGATGGGGAAAATGCTATCTGAATAGTGAGTAAATTTCTGTGCATAATCATTAGGGAGGCCGCGGATGTCTGACATTTACTGGCCATGTGAATTGCTTCCCTGTGGAACTGCAGGAATATGTCCTTTGTCCCTATGGATAAATGAGAACTCTTTGTACAACTAGGATGCATACTACCCTTTCTCTGCCCATGAAGAATTTTCCAGTCTGGGGTTTGTCTTTTCACCTTTTGACATTATTCTGGTTTTTGTTTGGACCAGGAAAAGTCAGCATTTTCCTCAGTGGCTTCTGGCTCTCTGGTCATTCAACAGTAGTTCCTATTTCAAGATTATGGCAATAATAACTATCAGGGCTTTGTGTCTCTACATAGAGTCTTTGCTTTTTCTGTAATTTTCCTCTTACTAAAAACATAAAATGAAAATTAATCAGATCTTTCTCATATTATGCGGCCAGATACAAAAGGCCACATAACATATAACCGTACTGATAGGAACAATCCACGATAGGTAAATTCACACACACAGAAAATGGAGTGGTAGTCAGGGACAGGGAGAGGCGGGATGGGGAATGACAGCTTAATGGCTACAGAGTTGATGAAGCTGTTCGATCACTAGATGGTGGTAAGGGTTGCCCCATATTAAAAATGTACTTAATGCCACTGAATGGTAATTTTGAAAATATTAAAAACACTTTATTTTATACAAGGGATATTATTGAAAGTAAAAGATGAAAAAATTTGAGGAGATGCAGGACAGAGACAAAAATGAGGAGAAGCACAGCGTCAAGGAAGGGCAAGAACAGATCTGGAGTGGGGACTGGTGAGGGTGTTTGTGGGAGCTCTGGAGCCAGGGGTCCCCTGGGTGCTGGTGTTTCTTCTAATTCTTCTGATGTTTCAGGAACGGTTATGTCAGGTTGCTCTAGCTCTACCTCTGGATCTTGATCTTTCTCCTGCTCTTTCTCTTGCTCTTTCTCCTGATCTTTCTCTTGATCTTTCTGTTGCTCCTGCTCTGGATCTTGCGTCTGATCTACCACTTGCTCTGGATCTTGTTCCTGCTCTACCTCTTGCTCTGGATCTTGCTCCTGCTCTACCTCTTGCTCTGGATCTTGCTCCTGCTCTACTTCTTGCTCTGGCTTGGGCTCTGGATCTTGCTCTCGCTCTGCCTCTGGCAGTGGAGGTGGAGCTGGAGCTGGAACTCGAGCCAAATATGGCAGCACCTCTTGGGACAGTTGTTCAGCCTGGGCAGAAGCTGGAACTGGATAGACAACAATTGAAAATATCAATGTGAGTTTCTATGTCTCATCCAATGACACTGTCTTTCCAGAAGCCCAAGTCCAGAGGCCCAGCCTCAGGAAGTCTCCCCACACTGCAGAACACTGTATGATTGTTCTGAGTACTCAGTGCCCCTGTCCCCAGCCTGCTTCTGGAAACTCTGCTCTGTGTGGCCCAGCCCAGGCCCCTCCCCAAACCCGCACAGGCACCCACCCTCTTCCTCCTCACCGTCAGTCTCCGCCTCACTAGGCTCCAGGTGCTCCAGCTTCTCCAGCTGCGCCAGAAGAAGATCAGCCTTACGCTCCACCTCTGAACCTCGCATACTGATATGTACATAGGCCGAAAGAAACTTCAAAGAATGAAATACAGGAGGCTCGTGGAAATCGTTGGAATAGAATTCCAGCCAGATCTTTAAGACAGAGGACATGGCACTGTGGGAGACAGGTGTGAGGAGCTGCCCGAAATCGCCATTTCAAGATGGCGCTGATTTCCGGTGGAGGGCAGGGCTGCTCGGTAACACGCCTGGGCCGATTAGGCAGCCACCAATAAGGTAGGAGCACGTCCTAGGCGAGGAGCAGTCTCTATATAAAGGGCGCGGGTTCCCTCGCTCGGGGTCTCCATTTTTGGGAAGCTTATGCTCTCCCTCTCAAGATGCATTAAAGCTGATCTGCAGAAGGATCCTTTGTGTGCCGCGTCGTTCTTGCTGGCGAGACGGTAGCGCGGGACATTTGGTGAGAGGGAGAGCATAAGCTTGCCAAAAATGGAGACCCCGAGCGAGGGAACCCGCGCCCTTTATATAGAGACTGCTCCTCGCCTAGGACGTGCTCCTACCTTATTGGTGGCTGCCTAATCGGCCCAGGCGTGTTACCGAGCAGCCCTGCCCTCCACCGGAAATAAGCGCCATCTTGTAATGGCGATTTCGGGCAGCTCCTCACATCTCCCCCTTTTTTATCATTTAAAGCGGCTGGTACAAGCTCGGCGGTCGCGGACAAATTAGCCAGTGTTCCTGTCCTAGGTCGTCCCTCCACAGACTTTGACCTTACCCGTCATAGGTTGACCCTATCGCCACGGGGCACCATGTCTTAGGTTGGTTCAAGTCTGGGGGAAGTTGCCCGTCTCTGGACACACTGGAGCCTGTTGTTACACATAGACCTGTTTGAGCAAGGGCGAACTCCTCTGAACAAGCTTCAGGGAGGCCAGCCAACAGGAAGGGGGAAGGGGAGTCAGAGCAGGCTAATCCTTAAGCATGGACAGCCAAACGTCAGGGTTGGCCCCCTGTTCCAGGGCTAGAAATGCCTGGGCGATGACTACCCTGTCTCTCTGGGTCTGGGCTTTTAATCTGCAGACCAACCATAGTAGGAGCACAGTTCCCCCACATAAGAACATGCCAACCCCAATCACTCCTGCCCACTCCTTGAAGTGGGTCACGGCCGTTTTAATCCATGAGGACAGTCCGGCTGCGAAGGAGACATCCACTCTTGTTGAATTCACGGACACAATGGCCATGCGCAGCTGGTTTATCAGGTTGTCAAATTCTCTCGTCCAACCTGTTGAAAGATGCTGGGATAATTGTTTAGACAAATTTGCAGCTTTGGTATACTTTTTATATTGGATACTGGTGACACATAACCCTGAATATTTCCATTGACACCCCAATTGAGCAATTTGCCATAAAACGTCTATTTGTTCCTGCACAAGATCCACCCGCTGGTTAACCACCATTAATCCTACCTTCAGCTGAGCGTTTAGCGCAGTCTGTGTTTCTAGGGCCTGTGTGTCTTCCGACAGGCTCTCCTCCCTTTCTCCTCGACTCTGGTTGGCCTTGTCCCCATACTTGTGGGGGCCCTGGGAACGGGGGCCCATCTTCACGTTTTTTTGAACCACTTGGTGTTGTTCTGTGAGCGGCGGAAGGAGTCGCCCTTTGATATCTCTAATGGAACGGCAGAGAGCAGCCTTATGATATCCCTTGGAACAGCGGGAACAGAGGGAGTCTGTACTCTGGGGGCCCTTATCCCTGTCCGGGGCTTGGCAGTCCTTTTTTAAATGTCCCGGTTGACCGCATTTAAAACAAACTCTCTGGTTCCGCCCCTGTCTTGGCTGTCCCTGTCTAGGCAGTCTCTGCGACTGGAGGATGGCAGCTGCCAGCCCTGCATTGGTCAGGGGTCCCCCGAGTTCTCGACAAACTCTGAGCCAATCCTGTACACCTTTACCTTTTCTGGGCGCTATGGCCGCGCGGCATTCCTGGGTCGCCTGCTCAAAAATCAGTTGTTCAACAAGAGGCGCAGCCTGATCAGGGTCCCCAAAGATGCGCCCCGCTGCTTCTGTCATTCGAGCCACAAAATCTGAGAATGGTTCCTGAGGTCCCTGAATGATCTTAGTAAGTTGCCCAGAAGCTTCCCCTTTTTTGGGGAGTGCCTTCCAAGCCTTAATGGCAGTGCTAGAAACTTGAACATAAGCACCCCATGGGAAAGCCGTCTGATCAGCGGCAAATGGGCCCTGGCCTGTTAACATATCAAAGGTCCAATCTCGCTGCTCGGGGGTCAGTGCAGCAGCGTTTGCCCTGGCTTGAGCTTGTGCAGCCTCATGCCATAGCGCCTTCCATTCCATGTATTGACCCATGGTAGGGAGCGCTGCCTTAGCCAACATTTGCCAGTCAGCGGGTGTCATAGCCACACCAGCAAACCTTTCTAGCATTACTAGAGTAAAATTGGCATTTACACCATATTTTCTAACCGCCTCTGCTAGATCCTTAATTTGGGTGTACTCGACGGGGGCATGAACTCTCCCTCTGCCCTCAACCTCAAAAACTGGGAAGGCAGCTTGAACCTTTTTCCTCACTTTATCAGAGAGGAATGAGAAGGGATTAGAAGACTGCACGTAAGGAGGAGGCGCCGAAGGCGCAGGCCGTGCGGGGGCCACTGGGGGCGGCCGGCATTTCCACTCCCCGAGTGGTCTCCGCCGCCTGTCGGGATGATATCTCTCCTCCTCGTACCTGGCAGCTTCCTCCTCCAAATCGGATTCCTCACTAGGGCTGAGGGGATCGGAGTCGGACTCATCCAGATTTAAACCCTCCAACTCTTGTTCTAAGGCCCCCAGCTCTTCCATAGGGTAGAGGCCTCTTTCTTTCCCCTCCGACTTTTGTCTGGGTTTTATAATCCCTCCCTCACCGGCAGATACACCGGGAGTGCCACCCTGTTGTTTTATAATCTCTCCCTCGTCCGTAGACTTACCGGGAGGGCCCTTTCTTTTATGGGAGACGTCTCTCCTCTTGCGGGTACCCATCCTCTCACTCCGTTCAGTTTCTGACATGCTGTCTTGGACCTCCTCTAATGTATTTTGCCCTACTATCACTACCGGTTTACAGCCCTCATCTTCTAAGCAATTTTTAATAAACTTCCAAATGGTCTTGGTGCCCTGACGGAGGTCTCCCTCCGCGTACTTGCGGTCAAGGTCTCTGCCTAGTTTGTTCCAAGAGCTCAAAGTCAAGGAGCCGGAACAAGCAAACCACGGCGCTACACGATCTACCTCTTTTACAAAATTTTTGAGCACACGGCCCCCTACCTTTATATCACGTTGTCTCAGCACGGCCTCTAACGCGGTAACCATGGACTGAGTGGAACCCATAACGCGTCCTGCTTTATAGGAGGCGCTGTGAGATACGCCGCTCCCTTATGTACGAGAGGCTCACACAGGTCTCTGGTGCAGCTGCTTATCTACGTCAGTCTGACCACACCAACGGGCGATTTCAAAACCTTTTAAACCAACCGGATTAACCCCAGACCAAGAACAGGCATACCTCTCCGAACTTACCCTCCTGCAGTTCTGAATCCTCCCTGTCTCCAGGGGGTCGCTGAAGGTGCTGACGATGACACAAGTTAACGGGTTTCGGAACCAAATGTCCCGCGCTACCGTCTCGCCAGCAAGAACGACGCGGCACACAAAGGATCCTTCTGCAGATCAGCTTTAATGCATCTTGAGAGGGAGAGCATAAGCTTGCCAAAAATGGAGACCCCGAGCGAGGGAACCCGCGCCCTTTATATAGAGACTGCTCCTCGCCTAGGACGTGCTCCTACCTTATTGGTGGCTGCCTAATCGGCCCAGGCGTGTTACCGAGCAGCCCTGCCCTCCACCAGAAATCAGCGCCATCTTGTAATGGCGATTTCGGGCAGCTCCTCACAGACAGGTGGGCAACAGCATCAGAGGCCTGGCCTATCCCTCTATGCTGCCCTCCCAAGGCTCCACTGAGTGAGCTGCAGTCTAGTACCCTCTGACCGTGCCTGTCCATAGACCAGCCCATCCAATGTCCACCCCCAGTATGGCAGTTCTGGCACAAGATGGGCCTGGCAGCCAAGGAGGGGCTGGCAAAAGCCTCCATGGGAGGAGCCTTCAACCACTGATGTGACCACGTTTCCCTTCTTCAGGGAAACCTGACAACCTCCTCTGTCTGTGTCACTGCCCCATCCCTGCTGGAATGACCTGTCCACCCCAGGAGGGTGCTGTCTGCTCTGGGCATTACTCACTGGCACACAGGAGGTGTCCAGCAATATCTGATAAATGAGGAAACAGAGGGAGGCGCTGCTCCCCTGGCCTACCCAGGGCCCTTGGAAAAGCCCAAACTTGAGCTCACACGTGAATGTACTGCCCAAGTGTCTGCATGAAAATCTGCATATCCTTTCCCCAGTGACAGCAATCTCTTGGCCCTGACCACACTCTGCACCCTCAGCACCAGCGGAGCATCCCCATGGAGGCTCCAGCCCCGAGTGTGAGCGGGATGCTCTGCACACCTCCTGCTCTGGCTCAGCACGGGCTCTGGGGGTGTGGGCAGGGCTGGGTGGGAGGGCGTGGGGATGGATTCCCTCTGGGCTCACTCTGCTCTCCAGCCTCTCACACACCCTACGGTGCCTGGGACCACATCCCCAGCCGTCTTGACTCCTTTCCCTGCAGGGAAAGCCTTGAGCCCTCAGCCCTGTAGCAGGAATCATAAGATGTGTGAGAGCCAGAGTCCTGCCAGCCCCCCACCCACAGGCCCCCGCAGACCACACGCAGTTGTGTGGAGATGGGAGCCCCTCCTTCTGCACCTAAACTCCACTTACCATTTTAGCTGCTCCAGGGATTCCCCATCCCCGTCACAATCAGAAATCATGTTTCCATACCTAGAAGAGGTCAGGAGTGTGTCAAATCTACCACATGGTGGCACTACCTGCTTCTCATGTCTACTGTGACTGTCTCACCTCTGACTAGAATGGAAGCCCAGGAGGGCAGGGAATGCAGTCTCCTCGGTTCACTGGATCATGGTCAGTGCCCAGAAAGGGACTGCACATAGTGTGGCTTCACGTATGATTGTTGAAGGAATGAACCCCAACCAACTCCTCCCAAGATATCTGGGTGCACCTGAAGCCGCTCTGCCCGCCTCTGGTCTCCCTGCTTTGAATACACGCAGAAGCCTACAGATAGAATCTCAAATTTCCTGTAAAAATGTGAAAACAGTGAAGCCCAAGTCAACGAGGTCAGTGAGGGGGTGACAGAGACTTCCTCATGGGGGTGTCAGGAATCCTGAATGAGGACGACCGCGGCCCCTCCAGCAGACCTTCCACAGGGCTGGACTCAGGAGCAGCACTTTCCATGGGGGACCCACTGGAGCTTGTTCCTGTGACCACCCACTGAACACAGGAGGAAACTGAGGCTCAGAGGGGTGTGGTGACAGTCCTAAGACTCACAGCTGGGAGGCGGCCTAGTGGCACTGTGTGATCCAGGGCCTGAGTGCTCACCTGAGGAAAAGCAGGTGCAGCACATGCCGGGGACTGGCAAAGTTCTTGTAGCTTGACAGAAACAGGTGGACATAAGATTGGTCACCACCCAAGACAGCAGGCACCAGGTGCTCCACCCGCTTCTTCAGGGTGCGTGCCGGGACAGGCCACGCCATGTGGGTGGCATCTGAGCTCAATGAAGATGTGTCTTCACTCTAGGACAGGACAGGGGAGAGATACACAGTGACAGTACCGTGAACCCCAAGGAGGGCAGGGGCTGGAGGCCAGTCTTGACCCCAGGGAGGACATGAGAAGACAGCCTGAGGGCCCAGGGTTAATGTACAGGGTGGTGGTTGCCACCCCGGCAGTCCCCGTTCACCCTCCAGCCAGACCTGAGGTGTGAACACACCAGGACCAGCAGGTTTATAAACCCCCCACCCTCTGCCCCTGCCCTGGGAGGGTGTCCCATGTCCCCGTTCCCCACACACTCAGGAGGAGGGGGTGCAGTCACCCAGGGAGGCTCTTAGTGCTGGCCTGGCCTTGCCCAACCTCCTCTGGGCCACCTGACATTACCTTTGGGGACCTCCTCCCAGACGGCCACAGGGGTCGAGGGCGAGCGCTGAACCAGCGCCGGAAGCATTGGACAAGCCTCTCAGCACAGGGCTTCCTGGGGCTACGGCCCCGGGACCTCGGGATACAGCACAACATCTCACTCTGCCTGTGGCCAAGTGAGCTGGGGAAGGGGCTGTGTATAGAATGTGGGTTCCAGGTTACCGAGTTCCGAGTTCTGTTGGGGTCTGTCGTCAAGGAAGTGAAGTCACTTCCTGATACCTCATTTCCTGAGCCCCTCCTCTGTGTTCAAGACTGCAAATGCCCCTCTGGGTACCTGTCTGCTGACCCTCCTTCCCCATGAACTCTCTCTATTGCCCACACTTCCACCAACACTGCCTGACCACACCCCTGTGCAAGGCCTGGGTGCAGCCAGCGTCACAGCTCGGAGGAGATACACGTAGGTTCATCCCCAGCTCCTGCTTCTTATCACTTTATGTGACCCTGGACAAGCCATTGTCACTCTCATGACCTCCCCAGTCTCCCCTTTTGCACAGTGGGGATCTTTCTAGCATCTTCTTCCTAGGGATGGCATCAGGCATGTGTGAGAAAACATCTCTGAAACCTATGGCCGGTGTCACGTGCAGCTAGTAAACAAGACTAGAGATAAAATCCACGACGGTGTGGAAGGTAGCATGGAATACGACTAACGACAGGTCTGGTTCCTGTCATATAATCTTGAAAATGTCACTTTTGCTCTTGGTCTGTTTTCCCTGTCTGCACCATGCGACAGTTGGAATTGCATGCATTCACATACTGCTTTCCTCCATAAAACCTCACAATGGCTTCGTGTGTATTTAGGTTGGACTCAAGTGCCACATCTCTGTCTGTGTGGTTGGCGACTCCTCAGGGACTCCCAGTGGTCCCCACCATCTGCTGCACACATCCTCACGTAATCCCCCGCCCTGCAGTGTGGACTGGACTTAGTGACTCACTTCTAACCAATACAGGATCAAAAGTGAGAAGGTGTCACTTTCTAAATGTCATTGTAACACGCCTATCTCTAGAGTCTTGTGCTCTGTCTCCTCTGTTCTCTCTGTTTGTATCCACCATATGCCAAGCATGTTGCCGAGAGCTAGAGAAAGAGCTGATTCAGCTGCACCCTGGCTTGGGAGATGATCCCAGGATAAGAAAGAGGAGAAGACGTGCTATCGAGTGCCTGACATTCTAAGAGAGGAAAGTGATCTAGGAGGCCCTCAGAATATTCTAGATTAGGAAGCTACCTGAAGATGGTAGGAAATGAACACCATTTGCAGAGAAGAACCTGAGCCGTTTGGTCCATTCTATGCCTTTACTCAACCGTATGAAATATAGAATTAGTAGTTTATCAAATTGCGTAAAAAATGTCAATTGTTATTTATATATAAACAAAATTTATAGATTTATTTGGAAGAATTGATATATTTTCCCTACTTATTTTCTCATCTATGAACAGGTACATCTCTTCGTTGTCTTCAGTTTGTTCGTTTTTTCAATAACATTTTACACTCAGTGTTTAGAAATCATGATTGTAAAAATGCACCCTAATTATTCATGCAAACCTTATGAATGAAAATTTGGGGTGTTTCCAACCCTTAGTAATAGGTATTGTCATATTAACAATCTTGTCGACACCTCACCTTATAATTTTTCAAGGTTACATATGATATAGATTCCAGAATATTGGGTGACAGTGTAAAATAGTAAATATACAAGTATAATTTTGCTAAATTTTGCGAGTTTCTGCTCCTTATGGGCTCTACCATTTGCATTCCACCGCAATGTATTATAATACCTGTATCCCCACAGTCTCACTAACAAGTTTGTTATCAAAAAATTAAATTTTGCAAATCTAATAGGTGAAGTCTTGTATTTCAATATATTTTAAATGTATAGTTCTCTATGAGGGATTTTAAGCACCTAATTAAGTATTGATGCCAATTTAAATTTCCTTTTGTGTTCTTAGATTGTTCATATATTTTGTTCATTTTATTTCATTTTGTTGGACATTTCCATCTCATTTTTTCACACATCATTGTATTAATGATATTATCCTAGTTTAAGAGGTTTTTTATTTTTTTTGCTTTTTTTTAATTGAAACATTATTGATCACCCATTTTAAGTATTATAGCTTGTAATTACTTTTTGTCGTGTCCTTTTGACCTAGTTGGTGGCATTTACCTTTTGTTTGAGTTTGCTTTGCTTTATTAATTGCTGCTATGCCATCCATGTTAACTGCTGCTACATTAGTAACAGCATAATTTCACCAGTGATTTGAAATGCTATCTTTCTTAAATACTAAATTTCTATAAATCTTGGGTATCTCTTTGAATTCTCCATTCTTTTTCATTAGGTTTTATATGTACTTATAAACAAATTCCATATGGTCTTGATAATGAAGAATTTATTAAAAAAAATTTTCGATCTCTGGTAGATTTACCCATCCCTTTTGATTTGTTTCCTCATTTTTTTCTGATGAACGATTAATGTTTCATCAACATTTTATAATCATCTTATTTTGTTCTAGGTGAAGAAACAAATGAGACTATTTTTAATGTGATCATGACGCACGTATAAAGTAACTTAAGAGAAAATAAAATCCTTAGGATCATGTGGCTTTCTGGCCAAGAAAATATCTCTGACATTTCTCTGTCGTTTGTGTATGTATGTTTTAAGAGTGTTCTAATGCTTAAATCACATAGTTAAACAGGCTTTGTCGAGTTCTTGTTAGCTGTATGCCAAATATTTTAACAATTTTGTGGCTACTGAAAATGGAATCTTGATTTGCGTAATGTAATCTAGATAGTTATTGTTATTACATAAGACATTTATTAATTTTATATGTGAATTTTTCTAAATCGCAACATGTAAATTTTATTTTAGTAAGTCGTCTTGTTTGTAATAGGTTTTTAATTAATTCTTTTTGATTTTCTAAATTCACAATACATACACATAACCCATTTTTCTCCATCTTGAGATATACAAATACGTATAGTCAAATCTTATTTTATCTAGTGTTTTGATATTTATGAGTCTTACCTTTTCACCAAAGTACTTTTGGCTTCTGTGGAAATTATTATGTGTTTTTCTTTCTTCTAATGCTTAATACTTTAGCAAAATATTGAAGTTAGTAATTCATTTCAAATTTATTTTTGTGAACGGTACCTAGCAAAAGCATAACTGGATTTAATTTCCAAATAAATAATATTTCAATCCCTGTAATGATGAAGTGCTTTCCCCTAAGTAATCTGAATCCTTTCCACATATACCAGAATCTGTTTCAAAATTCAAACTTTTACTCCACTGAACTATTCGCTTATTCTTTGCCAATCTCATGCACTTTCAAGTATGTTCCTTTCCAATACATTTTATTGGACGGAGCAAATTACCTCTTTGTTTTTATTATTATTGTTCTTCTTATGTCTTGAACATTTTGGGGGCCATTTTTGCACATAATTTTTTTTCATATTAACTTTGAGGTTATTTGACAAGTCCCCTAAACATCACTCTTTGGAATTTTTCAAGTTTAGATTTATTGAATCTATTGATTAACATAGGTAGAATACATATATATGTGGCGTAACTTCCTAGCATCACTGCTGCCCGGCACATGGACACACGTGGGCATTTTGGTAGGAGCTGCTGAGTGGCTCCTGCGACAGGGGTATCTATGAACACATCTCCTGGGGCATCTGCTGGGACCTCTTCTTCCTTCATTCTCACAAGAGCTGGTCGTCACCAGACATACAGACCTGCCCATCTGATGGGGAAAATGCTATCTGAATAGTGAGTAAATTTCTGTGCATAATCATTAGGGAGGCCGCGGATGTCTGACATTTACTGGCCATGTGAATTGCTTCCCTGTGGAACTGCAGGAATATGTCCTTTGTCCCTATGGATAAATGAGAACTCTTTGCACAACTAGGATGCATACTACCCTTTCTCTGCCCATGAAGAATTTTCCAGTCTGGGGTTTGTCTTTTCACCTTTTGACATTATTCTGGTTTTTGTTTGGACCAGGAAAAGTCAGCATTTTCCTCAGTGGCTTCTGGCTCTCTGGTCATTCAACAGTAGTTCCTATTTCAAGATTATGGCAATAATAACTATCAGGGCTTTGTGTCTCTACACAGAGTCTTTGCTTTTTCTGTAATTTTCCTCTTACTAAAAACATAAAATGAAAATTAATCAGATCTTTCTCATATTATGCGGCCAGATACAAAAGGCCACATAACATATAACCGTACTGATAGGAACAATCCACGATAGGTAAATTCACACACACAGAAAATGGAGTGGTAGTCAGGGACAGGGAGAGGCGGGATGGGGAATGACAGCTTAATGGCTACAGAGTTGATGAAGCTGTTCGATCACTAGATGGTGGTAAGGGTTGCCCCATATTAAAAATGTACTTAATGCCACTGAATGGTAATTTTGAAAATATTAAAAACACTTTATTTTATACAAGGGATATTATTGAAAATAAAAGATGAAAAAATTTGAGGAGATGCAGGACAGAGACAAAAATGAGGAGAAGCACAGCGTCAAGGAAGGGCAAGAACAGATCTGGAGTGGGGACTGGTGAGGGTGTTTGTGGGAGCTCTGGAGCCAGGGCTCCCCTGGGTGCTGGTGTTTCTTCTAATTCTTCTGATGTTTCAGGAACGGTTATGTCAGGTTGCTCTAGCTCTACCTCTGGATCTTGATCTTTCTCCTGCTCTTTCTCTTGCTCTTTCTCCTGATCTTTCTCTTGATCTTTCTGTTGCTCCTGCTCTGGATCTTGCGTCTGATCTACCACTTGCTCTGGATCTTGTTCCTGCTCTACCTCTTGCTCTGGATCTTGCTCCTGCTCTACTTCTTGCTCTGGCTTGGGCTCTGGATCTTGCTCTCGCTCTGCCTCTGGCAGTGGAGGTGGAGCTGGAGCTGGAACTCGAGCCAAATATGGCAGCACCTCTTGGGACAGTTGTTCAGCCTGGGCAGAAGCTGGAACTGGATAGACAACAATTGAAAATATCAATGTGAGTTTCTATGTCTCATCCAATGACACTGTCTTTCCAGAAGCCCAAGTCCAGAGGCCCAGCCTCAGGAAGTCTCCCCACACTGCAGAACACTGTATGATTGTTCTGAGTACTCAGTGCCCCTGTCCCCAACCTGCTTCTGGAAACTCTGCTCTGTGTGGCCCAGCCCAGGCCCCTCCCCAAACCCGCACAGGCACCCACCCTCTTCCTCCTCACCCTCAGTCTCCGCCTCACTAGGCTCCAGGTGCTCCGGCTTCTCCAGCTGCGCCAGAAGAAGATCAGCCTTACGCTCCACCTCTGAACCTCGCATACTGATATGTACATAGGCCGAAAGAAACTTCAAAGAATGAAATTCAGGAGGCTCGTGGAAATCGGTGGAATAGAATTCCAGCCAGATCTTTAAGACAGAGGACATGGCACTGTGGGAGACAGGTGGGCAACAGCATCAGAGGCCTGGCCTATCCCTCTATGCTGCCCTCCCAAGGCTCCACTGAGTGAGCTGCAGTCTAGTACCCTCTGACCGTGCCTGTCCATAGACCAGCCCATCCACTGTCCACCCCCAGTATGGCAGTTCTGGCGCAAGATAGGCCTGGCAGCCAAGGAGGGGCTGGCAAAAGCCTCCATGGGAGGAGCCTTCAACCACTGATGTGACCACGTTTCCCTTCTTCAGGGAAACCTGACAACCTCCTCTGTCTGTGTCACTGCCCCATCCCTGCTGGAATGACCTGTCCACCCCAGGAGGGTGCTGTCTGCTCTGGGCATTACTCACTGGCACACAGGAGGTGTCCAGCAATATCTGATAAATGAGGAAACAGAGGGAGGCGCTGCTCCCCTGGCCTACCCAGGGCCCTTGGAAAAGCCCAAACTTGAGCTCACACGTGAATGTACTGCCCAAGTGTCTGCATGAAAATCTGCATATCCTTTTCCCAGTGACAGCAATCTCTTGGCCCTGACCACACACTGCACCCTCAGCACCAGCTGAGCATCCCCATGGAGGCTCCAGCCCCGAGTGTGAGCGGGATGCTCTGCACACCTCCTGCTCTGGCTCAGCACGGGCTCTGGGGGTGTGGGCAGGGCTGGGTGGGAGGGCGTGGGGATGGATTCCCTCTGGGCTCACTCTGCTCTCCAGCCTCTCGCACACCCTACGGTGCCTGGGACCACATCACCAGCCGTCTTGACTCCTTTCCCTGCAGGGAAAGCCTTGAGCCCTCAGCCCTGTAGCAGGAATCATAAGATGTGTGAGAGCCAGAGTCCTGCCAGCCCCCCACCCACAGGCCCCCGCAGACCACACGCAGTTGTGTGGAGATGGGAGCCCCTCCTTCTGCACCTAAACTCCACTTACCATTTTAGCTGCTCCAGGGATTCCCCATCCCCGTCACAATCAGAAATCATGTTTCCATACCTAGAAGAGGTCAGGAGTGTGTCAAATCTACCACATGGTGGCACTACCTGCTTCTCATGTCTACTGTGACTGTCTCACCTCTGACTAGAATGGAAGCCCAGGAGGGCAGGGAATGCAGTCTCCTCGGTTCACTGGATCATGGTCAGTGCCCAGAAAGGGACTGCACATAGTGTGGCTTCACGTATGATTGTTGAAGGAATGAACCCCAACCAACTCCTCCCAAGATATCTGGGTGCACCTGAAGCCGCTCTGCCCGCCTCTGGTCTCCCTGCTTTGAATACACGCAGAAGCCTACAGATAGAATCTCAAATTTCCTGTAAAAATGTGAAAACAGTGAAGCCCAAGTCAACGAGGTCAGTGAGGGGGTGACAGAGACTTCCTCATGGGGGTGTCAGGAATCCTGAAGGAGGACGACCGCGGCCCCTCCAGCAGACCTTCCACAGGGCTGGACTCAGGAGCAGCACTTTCCATGGGGGACCCACTGGAGCTTGTTCCTGTGACCACCCACTGAACACAGGAGGAAACTGAGGCTCAGAGGGGTGTGGTGACAGTCCTAAGACTCACAGCTGGGAGGCGGCCTAGTGGCACTGTGTGATCCAGGGCCTGAGTGCTCACCTGAGGAAAAGCAGGTGCAGCACATGCCGGGGACTGGCAAAGTTCTTGTAGCTTGACAGAAACAGGTGGACATAAGATTGGTCACCACCCAAGACAGCAGGCACCAGGTGCTCCACCCGCTTCTTCAGGGTGCGTGCCGGGACAGGCCACACCATGTGGGTGGCATCTGAGCTCAATGAAGATGTGTCTTCACTCTAGGACAGGACAGGGGAGAGATACACAGTGACGGTACCGTGAACCCCAAGGAGGGCAGGGGCTGGAGGCCAGTCTTGACCCCAGGGAGGACATGAGAAGACAGCCTGAGGGCCCAGGGTTAATGGACAGGGTGGTGGTTGCCACCCCGGCAGTCCCCGTTCACCCTCCAGCCAGACCTGAGGTGTGAACACACCAGGACCAGCAGGTTTATAAACCCCCCACCCTCTGCCCCTGCCCTGGGAGGGTGTCCCATGTCCCCGTTCCCCACACACTCGGGAGGAGGGGGTGCAGTCACCCAGGGAGGCTCATAGTGCTGGCCTGGCCTTGCCCAACCTCCTCTGGGCCACCTGACATTACCTTTGGGGACCTCCTCCCAGACGGCCACAGGGGTCGAGGGCGAGGGCTGAACCAGCGCCGGAAGCATTGGACAAGCCTCTCAGCACAGGGCTTCCTGGGGCTACAGCCCCGGGACCTCGGGATACAGCACAACATCTCACTCTGCCTGTGGCCAAGTGAGCTGGGGAAGGGGCTGTGTATAGAATGTGGGTGCCAGGTTACCGAGTTCCGAGTTCTGTTGGGGTCTGTCGTCAAGGAAGTGAGGTCACTTCCTGATACCTCATTTCCTGAGCCCCTCCTCTGTGTTCAAGACTGCAAATGCCCCTCTGGGTACCTGTCTGCTGACCCTCCTTCCCCATGAACTCTCTCTATTGCCCACACTTCCACCAACACTGCCTGACCACACCCCTGTGCAAGGCCTGGGTGCAGCCAGCGTCACAGCTCGGAGGAGATACACGTAGGTTCATCCCCAGCTCCTGCTTCTTATCACTTTATGTGACCCTGGACAAGCCATTGTCACTCTCATGACCTCCCCAGTCTCCCCTTTTGCACAGTGGGGATCTTTCTAGCATCTTCTTCCTAGGGATGGCATCAGGCATGTGTGAGAAAACATCTCTGAAACCTATGGCCGGTGTCACGTGCAGCTAATAAACAAGACTAGAGATAAAATCCACGACGGTGTGGAAGGTAGCATGGAATACGACTAACGACAGGTCTGGTTCCTGTCATATAATCTTGAAAATGTCACTTTTGCTCTTGGTCTGTTTTCCCTGTCTGCACCATGCGACAGTTGGAATTGCGTGCATTCACATACTGCTTTCCTCCATAAAACCTCACAATGGCTTCGTGTGTATTTAGGTTTGGACTCAAGTGCCACATCTCTGTCTGTGTGGTTGGCGACTCCTCAGGGGCTCCCAGTGGTCCCCACCATCTGCTGCACACATCCTCACGTAATCCCCCGCCCTGCAGTGTGGACTGGACTTAGTGACTCACTTCTAACCAATACAGGATCAAAAGTGAGAAGGTGTCACTTTCTAAATGTCATTGTAACACGCCTATCTCTAGAGTCTTGTGCTCTGTCTCCTCTGTTCTCTCTGTTTGTATCCACCATATGCCAAGCATGGTGCCGAGAGCTAGAGAAAGAGCTGATTCAGCTGCACCCTGGCTTGGGAGATGATCCCAGGATAAGAAAGAGGAGAAGACGTGCTATCGAGTGCCTGACATTCTAAGAGAGGAAAGTGATCTAGGAGGCCATCAGAATATTCTAGATTAGGAAGCTACCTGAAGATGGTAGGAAATGAACACCATTTGCAGAGAAGAACCTGAGCCGTTTGGTCCATTCTATGCCTTTACTCAACCGTATGAAATATAGAATTAGTAGTTTATCAAATTGCGTAAAAAATGTCAATTGTTATTTATATATAAACAAAATTTATAGATTTATTTGGAAGAATTGATATATTTTCCCTACTTATTTTCTCATCTATGAACAGGTACATCTCTTCGTTGTCTTCAGTTTGTTCGTTTTTTCAATAACATTTTACACTCAGTGTTTAGAAACCATGATTGTAAAAATGCACCCTAATTATTCATGCAAACCTTATGAATGAAAATTTGGGGTGTTTCCAACCCTTAGTAATAGGTATTGTCATATTAACAATCTTGTCGACACCTCACCTTATAATTTTTCAAGGTTACATATGATATAGATTCCAGAATATTGGGTGACAGTGTAAAATAGTAAATATACAAGTATAATTTTGCTAAATTTTGCGAGTTTCTGCTCCTTATGGGCTCTACCATTTGCATTCCACCACAATGTATTATAATACCTGTATCCCCACAGTCTCACTAACAAGTTTGTTATCAAAAAATTAAATTTTGCAAATCTAATAGGTGAAGTCTTGTATTTCAATATATTTTAAATGTATAGTTCTCTATGAGGGATTTTAAGCACCTAATTACGTATTGATGTCAATTTAAATTTCCTTTTGTGTTCTTAGATTGTTCATATATTTTGTTCATTTTTATTTCATTTTGTTGGTCATTTCCATCTCATTTTTTCACACATCATTGTATTAATGATATTATCCTAGTTTAAGAGGCTTTTTTATTTTTTTTTTGCTTTTTTTAAAATTGAAACATTATTGATCACCCATTTTAAGTATTATACCTTGTAATTTCTTTTTGTCGTGTCCTTTTGACCTAGTTGGTGGCATTTACCTTTTGTTTGAGTTTGCTTTGCTTTATTAATTGCTGCTATGCCATCCATGTTAACTGCTGCTACATTAGTAGCAGCATAATTTCACCAGTGATTTGAAATGCTATCTTTCTTAAATACTAAATTTCTATAAATCTTGGGTATCTCTTTGAATTCTCCATTCTTTTTCATTAGGCTTTATATGTACTTATAAACAAATTCCATATGGTCTTGATAATGAAGAATTTATAAAAAAAATTTTCGATCTCTGGTAGATTTACCCCTCCCTTTTGATTTGTTTCCTCATTTTTTTCTGATGAACGATTAATGTTTCATCAACATTTTATAATCATCTTATTTTGTTCTAGGTGAAGAAACAAATGAGACTATTTTTAATGTGATCATGACGCACGTAAAAAGTAACTTAGGAGAAAATAAAATCCTTAGGATCATGTGGCTTTCTGGCCAAGAAAATATCTCTGACATTTCTCTATCGTTTGTGTATGTATGTTTTAAGAGTGTTCTAATGCTTAAATCACATAATTAAACAGGCTTTGTCGAGTTCTTGTTAGCTTTATGCCAAATATTTTAACAATTTTGTGGCTATTGAAAATGGAATCTTGATTTGCGTAATGTAATCTAGGTAGTTATTTTTATTACATAAGACATTTATTAATTTTATATGTGAATTTTTCTAAATCGCAACATGTAAATTTTATTTTAGTAAGTCGTCTGGTTTGTAATAGGTTTTTAATTAATTCTTTTTGATTTTCTAAATTCACAATACATTCACATAACACATTTTTCTCTATCTTGAGATATACAAATACGTATGGTCAAATCTTATTTTATCTAGTGTTTTGATATTTATGAGTCTTACATTTTCTCAAAAGTAGTTTTGGCTTCTGTGGAAATTATTATGTGTTTTTCTTTCTTCTAATGCTTAATACTTTAGCAAAATATTGAAGTTAGTAATTCATTTCAAATTTATTTTTGTGAACGGTACCTAGCAAAAGCATAACTGGATTTGATTTCCAAATAAATAATATTTCAATCCCTGTAATGATGAAGTGCTTTCCCCTAAGTAATCTGAATCCTTTCCACATATACCAGAATCTGTTTCAAAATTCAAACTTTTACTCCACTGAACTATTCGCTTATTCTTTGCCAATCTCATGCACTTTCAAGTATGTTCCTTTCCAATACATTTTATTGGACGGAGCAAATTACCTCTTTGTTTTTATTATTATTGTTCTTCTTATGTCTTGAACATTTTGGGGGCCATTTTTGCACATAATTTTTTTTTCATATTAACTTTGAGGTTATTTGACAAGTCCCCTAAACATCACTCTTTGGAATTTTTCAAGTTTAGATTTATTGAATCTATTGATTAACATAGGTAGAATACATATATATGTGGCGTAACTTCCTAGCATCACTGCTGCCCGGCACATGGACACACGTGGGCATTTTGGTAGGAGCTGCTGAGTGGCTCCTGCGACAGGGGTATCTATGAACACATCTCCTGGGGCATCTGCTGGGACCTCTTCTTCCTTCATTCTCACAAGAGCTCGTGGTCACGAGACATACAGACCTGCCCATCTGATGGGGCAAATGCTAACTGAATAGTGAGTAAATTTCTGTGCATAATCATTAGGGAGGCCGCGGATGTCTGACATTTACTGGCCATGTGAATTGCTTCCCTGTGGAACTGCAGGAATATGTCCTTTGTCCCTATGGATAAATGAGAACTCTTTGTACAACTAGGATGCATACTACCCTTTCTCTGCCCATGAAGAATTTTCCAGTCTGGGGTTTGTCTTTTCACCTTTTGACATTATTCTGGTTTTTGTTTGGACCAGGAAAAGTCAGCATTTTCCTCAGTGGCTTCTGGCTCTCTGGTCATTCAACAGTAGTTCCTATTTCAAGATTATGGCAATAATAACTATCAGGGCTTTGTGTCTCTACACAGAGTCTTTGCTTTTTCTGTAATTTTCCTCTTACTAAAAACATAAAATGAAAATTAATCAGATCTTTCTCATATTATGCGGCCAGATACAAAAGGCCACATAACATATAACCGTACTGATAGGAACAATCCACGATAGGTAAATTCACACACACAGAAAATGGAGTGGTAGTCAGGGACAGGGAGAGGCGGGATGGGGAATGACAGCTTAATGGCTACAGAGTTGATGAAGCTGTTCGATCAGTAGATGGTGGTAAGGGTTGCCCCATATTAAAAATGTACTTAATGCCACTGAATGGTAATTTTGAAAATATTAAAAACACTTTATTTTATACAAGGGATATTATTGAAAATAAAAGATGAAAAAATTTGAGGAGATGCAGGACAGAGACAAAAATGAGGAGAAGCACAGCGTCAAGGAAGGGCAAGAACAGATCTGGAGTGGGGACTGGTGAGGGTGTTTGTGGGAGCTCTGGAGCCAGGGCTCCCCTGGGTGCTGGTGTTTCTTCTAATTCTTCTGATGTTTCAGGAACGGTTATGTCAGGTTGCTCTAGCTCTACCTCTGGATCTTGATCTTTCTCCTGCTCTTTCTCTTGCTCTTTCTCCTGATCTTTCTCTTGATCTTTCTGTTGCTCCTGCTCTGGATCTTGCGTCTGATCTACCACTTGCTCTGGATCTTGTTCCTGCTCTACCTCTTGCTCTGGATCTTGCTCCTGCTCTACCTCTTGCTCTGGATCTTGCTCCTGCTCTACTTCTTGCTCTGGCTTGGGCTCTGGATCTTGCTCTCGCTCTGCCTCTGGCAGTGGAGGTGGAGCTGGAGCTGGAACTCGAGCCAAATATGGCAGCACCTCTTGGGACAGTTGTTCAGCCTGGGCAGAAGCTGGAACTGGATAGACAACAATTGAAAATATCAATGTGAGTTTCTATGTCTCATCCAATGACACTGTCTTTCCAGAAGCCCAAGTCCAGAGGCCCAGCCTCAGGAAGTCTCCCCACACTGCAGAACACTGTATGATTGTTCTGAGTACTCAGTGCCCCTGTCCCCAACCTGCTTCTGGAAACTCTGCTCTGTGTGGCCCAGCCCAGGCCCCTCCCCAAACCCGCACAGGCACCCACCCTCTTCCTCCTCACCCTCAGTCTCCGCCTCACTAGGCTCCAGGTGCTCCGGCTTCTCCAGCTGCGCCAGAAGAAGATCAGCCTTACGCTCCACCTCTGAACCTCGCATACTGATATGTACATAGGCCGAAAGAAACTTCAAAGAATGAAATTCAGGAGGCTCGTGGAAATCGGTGGAATAGAATTCCAGCCAGATCTTTAAGACAGAGGACATGGCACTGTGGGAGACAGGTGGGCAACAGCATCAGAGGCCTGGCCTATCCCTGTATGCTGCCCTCCCAAGGCTCCCCTGAGTGAGCTGCAGTCTAGTACCCTCTGACCGTGCCTGTCCATAGACCAGCCCATCCACTGTCCACCCCCAGTATGGCAGTTCTGGCGCAAGATAGGCCTGGCAGCCAAGGAGGGGCTGGCAAAAGCCTCCATGGGAGGAGCCTTCAACCACTGATGTGACCACGTTTCCCTTCTTCAGGGAAACCTGACAACCTCCTCTGTCTGTGTCACTGCCCCATCCCTGCTGGAATGACCTGTCCACCCCAGGAGGGTGCTGTCTGCTCTGGGCATTACTCACTGGCACACAGGAGGTGTCCAGCAATATCTGATAAATGAGGAAACAGAGGGAGGCGCTGCTCCCCTGGCCTACCCAGGGCCCTTGGAAAAGCCCAAACTTGAGCTCACACGTGAATGTACTGCCCAAGTGTCTGCATGAAAATCTGCATATCCTTTTCCCAGTGACAGCAATCTCTTGGCCCTGACCACACACTGCACCCTCAGCACCAGCTGAGCATCCCCATGGAGGCTCCAGCCCCGAGTGTGAGCGGGATGCTCTGCACACCTCCTGCTCTGGCTCAGCACGGGCTCTGGGGGTGTGGGCAGGGCTGGGTGGGAGGGCGTGGGGATGGATTCCCTCTGGGCTCACTCTGCTCTCCAGCCTCTCGCACACCCTACGGTGCCTGGGACCACATCACCAGCCGTCTTGACTCCTTTCCCTGCAGGGAAAGCCTTGAGCCCTCAGCCCTGTAGCAGGAATCATAAGATGTGTGAGAGCCAGAGTCCTGCCAGCCCCCCACCCACAGGCCCCCGCAGACCACACGCAGTTGTGTGGAGATGGGAGCCCCTCCTTCTGCACCTAAACTCCACTTACCATTTTAGCTGCTCCAGGGATTCCCCATCCCCGTCACAATCAGAAATCATGTTTCCATACCTAGAAGAGGTCAGGAGTGTGTCAAATCTACCACATGGTGGCACTACCTGCTTCTCATGTCTACTGTGACTGTCTCACCTCTGACTAGAATGGAAGCCCAGGAGGGCAGGGAATGCAGTCTCCTCGGTTCACTGGATCATGGTCAGTGCCCAGAAAGGGACTGCACATAGTGTGGCTTCACGTATGATTGTTGAAGGAATGAACCCCAACCAACTCCTCCCAAGATATCTGGGTGCACCTGAAGCCGCTCTGCCCGCCTCTGGTCTCCCTGCTTTGAATACACGCAGAAGCCTACAGATAGAATCTCAAATTTCCTGTAAAAATGTGAAAACAGTGAAGCCCAAGTCAACGAGGTCAGTGAGGGGGTGACAGAGACTTCCTCATGGGGGTGTCAGGAATCCTGAAGGAGGACGACCGCGGCCCCTCCAGCAGACCTTCCACAGGGCTGGACTCAGGAGCAGCACTTTCCATGGGGGACCCACTGGAGCTTGTTCCTGTGACCACCCACTGAACACAGGAGGAAACTGAGGCTCAGAGGGGTGTGGTGACAGTCCTAAGACTCACAGCTGGGAGGCGGCCTAGTGGCACTGTGTGATCCAGGGCCTGAGTGCTCACCTGAGGAAAAGCAGGTGCAGCACATGCCGGGGACTGGCAAAGTTCTTGTAGCTTGACAGAAACAGGTGGACATAAGATTGGTCACCACCCAAGACAGCAGGCACCAGGTGCTCCACCCGCTTCTTCAGGGTGCGTGCCGGGACAGGCCACACCATGTGGGTGGCATCTGAGCTCAATGAAGATGTGTCTTCACTCTAGGACAGGACAGGGGAGAGATACACAGTGACGGTACCGTGAACCCCAAGGAGGGCAGGGGCTGGAGGCCAGTCTTGACCCCAGGGAGGACATGAGAAGACAGCCTGAGGGCCCAGGGTTAATGGACAGGGTGGTGGTTGCCACCCCGGCAGTCCCCGTTCACCCTCCAGCCAGACCTGAGGTGTGAACACACCAGGACCAGCAGGTTTATAAACCCCCCACCCTCTGCCCCTGCCCTGGGAGGGTGTCCCATGTCCCCGTTCCCCACACACTCGGGAGGAGGGGGTGCAGTCACCCAGGGAGGCTCATAGTGCTGGCCTGGCCTTGCCCAACCTCCTCTGGGCCACCTGACATTACCTTTGGGGACCTCCTCCCAGACGGCCACAGGGGTCGAGGGCGAGGGCTGAACCAGCGCCGGAAGCATTGGACAAGCCTCTCAGCACAGGGCTTCCTGGGGCTACGGCCCCGGGACCTCGGGATACAGCACAACATCTCACTCTGCCTGTGGCCAAGTGAGCTGGGGAAGGGGCTGTGTATAGAATGTGGGTGCCAGGTTACCGAGTTCCGAGTTCTGTTGGGGTCTGTCGTCAAGGAAGTGAGGTCACTTCCTGATACCTCATTTCCTGAGCCCCTCCTCTGTGTTCAAGACTGCAAATGCCCCTCTGGGTACCTGTCTGCTGACCCTCCTTCCCCATGAACTCTCTCTATTGCCCACACTTCCACCAACACTGCCTGACCACACCCCTGTGCAAGGCCTGGGTGCAGCCAGCGTCACAGCTCGGAGGAGATACACGTAGGTTCATCCCCAGCTCCTGCTTCTTATCACTTTATGTGACCCTGGACAAGCCATTGTCACTCTCATGACCTCCCCAGTCTCCCCTTTTGCACAGTGGGGATCTTTCTAGCATCTTCTTCCTAGGGATGGCATCAGGCATGTGTGAGAAAACATCTCTGAAACCTATGGCCGGTGTCACGTGCAGCTAATAAACAAGACTAGAGATAAAATCCACGACGGTGTGGAAGGTAGCATGGAATACGACTAACGACAGGTCTGGTTCCTGTCATATAATCTTGAAAATGTCACTTTTGCTCTTGGTCTGTTTTCCCTGTCTGCACCATGCGACAGTTGGAATTGCATGCATTCACATACTGCTTTCCTCCATAAAACCTCACAATGGCTTCGTGTGTATTTAGGTTTGGACTCAAGTGCCACATCTCTGTCTGTGTGGTTGGCGACTCCTCAGGGGCTCCCAGTGGTCCCCACCATCTGCTGCACACATCCTCACGTAATCCCCCGCCCTGCAGTGTGGACTGGACTTAGTGACTCACTTCTAACCAACACAGGATCAAAAGTGAGAAGGTGTCACTTTCTAAATGTCATTGTAACACGCCTATCTCTAGAGTCTTGTGCTCTGTCTCCTCTGTTCTCTCTGTTTGTATCCACCATATGCCAAGCATGGTGCCGAGAGCTAGAGAAAGAGCTGATTCAGCTGCACCCTGGCTTGGGAGATGATCCCAGGATAAGAAAGAGGAGAAGACGTGCTATCGAGTGCCTGACATTCTAAGAGAGGAAAGTGATCTAGGAGGCCATCAGAATATTCTAGATTAGGAAGCTACCTGAAGATGGTAGGAAATGAACACCATTTGCAGAGAAGAACCTGAGCCGTTTGGTCCATTCTATGCCTTTACTCAACCGTATGAAATATAGAATTAGTAGTTTATCAAATTGCGTAAAAAATGTCAATTGTTATTTATATATAAACAAAATTTATAGATTTATTTGGAAGAATTGATATATTTTCCCTACTTATTTTCTCATCTATGAACAGGTACATCTCTTCGTTGTCTTCAGTTTGTTCGTTTTTTCAATAACATTTTACACTCAGTGTTTAGAAACCATGATTGTAAAAATGCACCCTAATTATTCATGCAAACCTTATGAATGAAAATTTGGGGTGTTTCCAACCCTTAGTAATAGGTATTGTCATATTAACAATCTTGTCGACACCTCACCTTATAATTTTTCAAGGTTACATATGATATAGATTCCAGAATATTGGGTGACAGTGTAAAATAGTAAATATACAAGTATAATTTTGCTAAATTTTGCGAGTTTCTGCTCCTTATGGGCTCTACCATTTGCATTCCACCACAATGTATTATAATACCTGTATCCCCACAGTCTCACTAACAAGTTTGTTATCAAAAAATTAAATTTTGCAAATCTAATAGGTGAAGTCTTGTATTTCAATATATTTTAAATGTATAGTTCTCTATGAGGGATTTTAAGCACCTAATTACGTATTGATGTCAATTTAAATTTCCTTTTGTGTTCTTAGATTGTTCATATATTTTGTTCATTTTTATTTCATTTTGTTGGTCATTTCCATCTCATTTTTTCACACATCATTGTATTAATGATATTATCCTAGTTTAAGAGGCTTTTTTATTTTTTTTTTGCTTTTTTTAAAATTGAAACATTATTGATCACCCATTTTAAGTATTATACCTTGTAATTTCTTTTTGTCGTGTCCTTTTGACCTAGTTGGTGGCATTTACCTTTTGTTTGAGTTTGCTTTGCTTTATTAATTGCTGCTATGCCATCCATGTTAACTGCTGCTACATTAGTAGCAGCATAATTTCACCAGTGATTTGAAATGCTATCTTTCTTAAATACTAAATTTCTATAAATCTTGGGTATCTCTTTGAATTCTCCATTCTTTTTCATTAGGCTTTATATGTACTTATAAACAAATTCCATATGGTCTTGATAATGAAGAATTTATAAAAAAAATTTTCGATCTCTGGTAGATTTACCCCTCCCTTTTGATTTGTTTCCTCATTTTTTTCTGATGAACGATTAATGTTTCATCAACATTTTATAATCATCTTATTTTGTTCTAGGTGAAGAAACAAATGAGACTATTTTTAATGTGATCATGACGCACGTAAAAAGTAACTTAGGAGAAAATAAAATCCTTAGGATCATGTGGCTTTCTGGCCAAGAAAATATCTCTGACATTTCTCTATCGTTTGTGTATGTATGTTTTAAGAGTGTTCTAATGCTTAAATCACATAATTAAACAGGCTTTGTCGAGTTCTTGTTAGCTTTATGCCAAATATTTTAACAATTTTGTGGCTATTGAAAATGGAATCTTGATTTGCGTAATGTAATCTAGGTAGTTATTTTTATTACATAAGACATTTATTAATTTTATATGTGAATTTTTCTAAATCGCAACATGTAAATTTTATTTTAGTAAGTCGTCTGGTTTGTAATAGGTTTTTAATTAATTCTTTTTGATTTTCTAAATTCACAATACATTCACATAACACATTTTTCTCTATCTTGAGATATACAAATACGTATGGTCAAATCTTATTTTATCTAGTGTTTTGATATTTATGAGTCTTACATTTTCTCAAAAGTAGTTTTGGCTTCTGTGGAAATTATTATGTGTTTTTCTTTCTTCTAATGCTTAATACTTTAGCAAAATATTGAAGTTAGTAATTCATTTCAAATTTATTTTTGTGAACGGTACCTAGCAAAAGCATAACTGGATTTGATTTCCAAATAAATAATATTTCAATCCCTGTAATGATGAAGTGCTTTCCCCTAAGTAATCTGAATCCTTTCCACATATACCAGAATCTGTTTCAAAATTCAAACTTTTACTCCACTGAACTATTCGCTTATTCTTTGCCAATCTCATGCACTTTCAAGTATGTTCCTTTCCAATACATTTTATTGGACGGAGCAAATTACCTCTTTGTTTTTATTATTATTGTTCTTCTTATGTCTTGAACATTTTGGGGGCCATTTTTGCACATAATTTTTTTTTCATATTAACTTTGAGGTTATTTGACAAGTCCCCTAAACATCACTCTTTGGAATTTTTCAAGTTTAGATTTATTGAATCTATTGATTAACATAGGTAGAATACATATATATGTGGCGTAACTTCCTAGCATCACTGCTGCCCGGCACATGGACACACGTGGGCATTTTGGTAGGAGCTGCTGAGTGGCTCCTGCGACAGGGGTATCTATGAACACATCTCCTGGGGCATCTGCTGGGACCTCTTCTTCCTTCATTCTCACAAGAGCTCGTGGTCACGAGACATACAGACCTGCCCATCTGATGGGGCAAATGCTAACTGAATAGTGAGTAAATTTCTGTGCATAATCATTAGGGAGGCCGCGGATGTCTGACATTTACTGGCCATGTGAATTGCTTCCCTGTGGAACTGCAGGAATATGTCCTTTGTCCCTATGGATAAATGAGAACTCTTTGTACAACTAGGATGCATACTACCCTTTCTCTGCCCATGAAGAATTTTCCAGTCTGGGGTTTGTCTTTTCACCTTTTGACATTATTCTGGTTTTTGTTTGGACCAGGAAAAGTCAGCATTTTCCTCAGTGGCTTCTGGCTCTCTGGTCATTCAACAGTAGTTCCTATTTCAAGATTATGGCAATAATAACTATCAGGGCTTTGTGTCTCTACACAGAGTCTTTGCTTTTTCTGTAATTTTCCTCTTACTAAAAACATAAAATGAAAATTAATCAGATCTTTCTCATATTATGCGGCCAGATACAAAAGGCCACATGACATATAACCGTACTGATAGGAACAATCCACGATAGGTAAATTCACACACACAGAAAATGGAGTGGTAGTCAGGGACAGGGAGAGGCGGGATGGGGAATGACAGCTTAATGGCTACAGAGTTGATGAAGCTGTTCGATCAGTAGATGGTGGTAAGGGTTGCCCCATATTAAAAATGTACTTAATGCCACTGAATGGTAATTTTGAAAATATTAAAAACACTTTATTTTATACAAGGGATATTATTGAAAATAAAAGATGAAAAAATTTGAGGAGATGCAGGACAGAGACAAAAATGAGGAGAAGCACAGCGTCAAGGAAGGGCAAGAACAGATCTGGAGTGGGGACTGGTGAGGGTGTTTGTGGGAGCTCTGGAGCCAGGGCTCCCCTGGGTGCTGGTGTTTCTTCTAATTCTTCTGATGTTTCAGGAACGGTTATGTCAGGTTGCTCTAGCTCTACCTCTGGATCTTGATCTTTCTCCTGCTCTTTCTCTTGCTCTTTCTCCTGATCTTTCTCTTGATCTTTCTGTTGCTCCTGCTCTGGATCTTGCGTCTGATCTACCACTTGCTCTGGATCTTGTTCCTGCTCTACCTCTTGCTCTGGATCTTGCTCCTGCTCTACCTCTTGCTCTGGATCTTGCTCCTGCTCTACTTCTTGCTCTGGCTTGGGCTCTGGATCTTGCTCTCGCTCTGCCTCTGGCAGTGGAGGTGGAGCTGGAGCTGGAACTCGAGCCAAATATGGCAGCACCTCTTGGGACAGTTGTTCAGCCTGGGCAGAAGCTGGAACTGGATAGACAACAATTGAAAATATCAATGTGAGTTTCTATGTCTCATCCAATGACACTGTCTTTCCAGAAGCCCAAGTCCAGAGGCCCAGCCTCAGGAAGTCTCCCCACACTGCAGAACACTGTATGATTGTTCTGAGTACTCAGTGCCCCTGTCCCCAACCTGCTTCTGGAAACTCTGCTCTGTGTGGCCCAGCCCAGGCCCCTCCCCAAACCCGCACAGGCACCCACCCTCTTCCTCCTCACCCTCAGTCTCCGCCTCACTAGGCTCCAGGTGCTCCGGCTTCTCCAGCTGCGCCAGAAGAAGATCAGCCTTACGCTCCACCTCTGAACCTCGCATACTGATATGTACATAGGCCGAAAGAAACTTCAAAGAATGAAATTCAGGAGGCTCGTGGAAATCGGTGGAATAGAATTCCAGCCAGATCTTTAAGACAGAGGACATGGCACTGTGGGAGACAGGTGGGCAACAGCATCAGAGGCCTGGCCTATCCCTGTATGCTGCCCTCCCAAGGCTCCCCTGAGTGAGCTGCAGTCTAGTACCCTCTGACCGTGCCTGTCCATAGACCAGCCCATCCACTGTCCACCCCCAGTATGGCAGTTCTGGCGCAAGATAGGCCTGGCAGCCAAGGAGGGGCTGGCAAAAGCCTCCATGGGAGGAGCCTTCAACCACTGATGTGACCACGTTTCCCTTCTTCAGGGAAACCTGACAACCTCCTCTGTCTGTGTCACTGCCCCATCCCTGCTGGAATGACCTGTCCACCCCAGGAGGGTGCTGTCTGCTCTGGGCATTACTCACTGGCACACAGGAGGTGTCCAGCAATATCTGATAAATGAGGAAACAGAGGGAGGCGCTGCTCCCCTGGCCTACCCAGGGCCCTTGGAAAAGCCCAAACTTGAGCTCACACGTGAATGTACTGCCCAAGTGTCTGCATGAAAATCTGCATATCCTTTTCCCAGTGACAGCAATCTCTTGGCCCTGACCACACACTGCACCCTCAGCACCAGCTGAGCATCCCCATGGAGGCTCCAGCCCCGAGTGTGAGCGGGATGCTCTGCACACCTCCTGCTCTGGCTCAGCACGGGCTCTGGGGGTGTGGGCAGGGCTGGGTGGGAGGGCGTGGGGATGGATTCCCTCTGGGCTCACTCTGCTCTCCAGCCTCTCGCACACCCTACGGTGCCTGGGACCACATCACCAGCCGTCTTGACTCCTTTCCCTGCAGGGAAAGCCTTGAGCCCTCAGCCCTGTAGCAGGAATCATAAGATGTGTGAGAGCCAGAGTCCTGCCAGCCCCCCACCCACAGGCCCCCGCAGACCACACGCAGTTGTGTGGAGATGGGAGCCCCTCCTTCTGCACCTAAACTCCACTTACCATTTTAGCTGCTCCAGGGATTCCCCATCCCCGTCACAATCAGAAATCATGTTTCCATACCTAGAAGAGGTCAGGAGTGTGTCAAATCTACCACATGGTGGCACTACCTGCTTCTCATGTCTACTGTGACTGTCTCACCTCTGACTAGAATGGAAGCCCAGGAGGGCAGGGAATGCAGTCTCCTCGGTTCACTGGATCATGGTCAGTGCCCAGAAAGGGACTGCACATAGTGTGGCTTCACGTATGATTGTTGAAGGAATGAACCCCAACCAACTCCTCCCAAGATATCTGGGTGCACCTGAAGCCGCTCTGCCCGCCTCTGGTCTCCCTGCTTTGAATACACGCAGAAGCCTACAGATAGAATCTCAAATTTCCTGTAAAAATGTGAAAACAGTGAAGCCCAAGTCAACGAGGTCAGTGAGGGGGTGACAGAGACTTCCTCATGGGGGTGTCAGGAATCCTGAAGGAGGACGACCGCGGCCCCTCCAGCAGACCTTCCACAGGGCTGGACTCAGGAGCAGCACTTTCCATGGGGGACCCACTGGAGCTTGTTCCTGTGACCACCCACTGAACACAGGAGGAAACTGAGGCTCAGAGGGGTGTGGTGACAGTCCTAAGACTCACAGCTGGGAGGCGGCCTAGTGGCACTGTGTGATCCAGGGCCTGAGTGCTCACCTGAGGAAAAGCAGGTGCAGCACATGCCGGGGACTGGCAAAGTTCTTGTAGCTTGACAGAAACAGGTGGACATAAGATTGGTCACCACCCAAGACAGCAGGCACCAGGTGCTCCACCCGCTTCTTCAGGGTGCGTGCCGGGACAGGCCACACCATGTGGGTGGCATCTGAGCTCAATGAAGATGTGTCTTCACTCTAGGACAGGACAGGGGAGAGATACACAGTGACGGTACCGTGAACCCCAAGGAGGGCAGGGGCTGGAGGCCAGTCTTGACCCCAGGGAGGACATGAGAAGACAGCCTGAGGGCCCAGGGTTAATGGACAGGGTGGTGGTTGCCACCCCGGCAGTCCCCGTTCACCCTCCAGCCAGACCTGAGGTGTGAACACACCAGGACCAGCAGGTTTATAAACCCCCCACCCTCTGCCCCTGCCCTGGGAGGGTGTCCCATGTCCCCGTTCCCCACACACTCGGGAGGAGGGGGTGCAGTCACCCAGGGAGGCTCATAGTGCTGGCCTGGCCTTGCCCAACCTCCTCTGGGCCACCTGACATTACCTTTGGGGACCTCCTCCCAGACGGCCACAGGGGTCGAGGGCGAGGGCTGAACCAGCGCCGGAAGCATTGGACAAGCCTCTCAGCACAGGGCTTCCTGGGGCTACGGCCCCGGGACCTCGGGATACAGCACAACATCTCACTCTGCCTGTGGCCAAGTGAGCTGGGGAAGGGGCTGTGTATAGAATGTGGGTGCCAGGTTACCGAGTTCCGAGTTCTGTTGGGGTCTGTCGTCAAGGAAGTGAGGTCACTTCCTGATACCTCATTTCCTGAGCCCCTCCTCTGTGTTCAAGACTGCAAATGCCCCTCTGGGTACCTGTCTGCTGACCCTCCTTCCCCATGAACTCTCTCTATTGCCCACACTTCCACCAACACTGCCTGACCACACCCCTGTGCAAGGCCTGGGTGCAGCCAGCGTCACAGCTCGGAGGAGATACACGTAGGTTCATCCCCAGCTCCTGCTTCTTATCACTTTATGTGACCCTGGACAAGCCATTGTCACTCTCATGACCTCCCCAGTCTCCCCTTTTGCACAGTGGGGATCTTTCTAGCATCTTCTTCCTAGGGATGGCATCAGGCATGTGTGAGAAAACATCTCTGAAACCTATGGCCGGTGTCACGTGCAGCTAATAAACAAGACTAGAGATAAAATCCACGACGGTGTGGAAGGTAGCATGGAATACGACTAACGACAGGTCTGGTTCCTGTCATATAATCTTGAAAATGTCACTTTTGCTCTTGGTCTGTTTTCCCTGTCTGCACCATGCGACAGTTGGAATTGCATGCATTCACATACTGCTTTCCTCCATAAAACCTCACAATGGCTTCGTGTGTATTTAGGTTTGGACTCAAGTGCCACATCTCTGTCTGTGTGGTTGGCGACTCCTCAGGGGCTCCCAGTGGTCCCCACCATCTGCTGCACACATCCTCACGTAATCCCCCGCCCTGCAGTGTGGACTGGACTTAGTGACTCACTTCTAACCAACACAGGATCAAAAGTGAGAAGGTGTCACTTTCTAAATGTCATTGTAACACGCCTATCTCTAGAGTCTTGTGCTCTGTCTCCTCTGTTCTCTCTGTTTGTATCCACCATATGCCAAGCATGGTGCCGAGAGCTAGAGAAAGAGCTGATTCAGCTGCACCCTGGCTTGGGAGATGATCCCAGGATAAGAAAGAGGAGAAGACGTGCTATCGAGTGCCTGACATTCTAAGAGAGGAAAGTGATCTAGGAGGCCATCAGAATATTCTAGATTAGGAAGCTACCTGAAGATGGTAGGAAATGAACACCATTTGCAGAGAAGAACCTGAGCCGTTTGGTCCATTCTATGCCTTTACTCAACCGTATGAAATATAGAATTAGTAGTTTATCAAATTGCGTAAAAAATGTCAATTGTTATTTATATATAAACAAAATTTATAGATTTATTTGGAAGAATTGATATATTTTCCCTACTTATTTTCTCATCTATGAACAGGTACATCTCTTCGTTGTCTTCAGTTTGTTCGTTTTTTCAATAACATTTTACACTCAGTGTTTAGAAACCATGATTGTAAAAATGCACCCTAATTATTCATGCAAACCTTATGAATGAAAATTTGGGGTGTTTCCAACCCTTAGTAATAGGTATTGTCATATTAACAATCTTGTCGACACCTCACCTTATAATTTTTCAAGGTTACATATGATATAGATTCCAGAATATTGGGTGACAGTGTAAAATAGTAAATATACAAGTATAATTTTGCTAAATTTTGCGAGTTTCTGCTCCTTATGGGCTCTACCATTTGCATTCCACCACAATGTATTATAATACCTGTATCCCCACAGTCTCACTAACAAGTTTGTTATCAAAAAATTAAATTTTGCAAATCTAATAGGTGAAGTCTTGTATTTCAATATATTTTAAATGTATAGTTCTCTATGAGGGATTTTAAGCACCTAATTACGTATTGATGTCAATTTAAATTTCCTTTTGTGTTCTTAGATTGTTCATATATTTTGTTCATTTTTATTTCATTTTGTTGGTCATTTCCATCTCATTTTTTCACACATCATTGTATTAATGATATTATCCTAGTTTAAGAGGCTTTTTTATTTTTTTTTTGCTTTTTTTAAAATTGAAACATTATTGATCACCCATTTTAAGTATTATAGCTTGTAATTTCTTTTTGTCGTGTCCTTTTGACCTAGTTGGTGGCATTTACCTTTTGTTTGAGTTTGCTTTGCTTTATTAATTGCTGCTATGCCATCCATGTTAACTGCTGCTACATTAGTAGCAGCATAATTTCACCAGTGATTTGAAATGCTATCTTTCTTAAATACTAAATTTCTATAAATCTTGGGTATCTCTTTGAATTCTCCATTCTTTTTCATTAGGTTTTATATGTACTTATAAACAAATTCCATATGGTCTTGATAATGAAGAATTTATAAAAAAAATTTTCGATCTCTGGTAGATTTACCCCTCCCTTTTGATTTGTTTCCTCATTTTTTTCTGATGAACGATTAATGTTTCATCAACATTTTATAATCATCTTATTTTGTTCTAGGTGAAGAAACAAATGAGACTATTTTTAATGTGATCATGACGCACGTAAAAAGTAACTTAGGAGAAAATAAAATCCTTAGGATCATGTGGCTTTCTGGCCAAGAAAATATCTCTGACATTTCTCTATCGTTTGTGTATGTATGTTTTAAGAGTGTTCTAATGCTTAAATCACATAATTAAACAGGCTTTGTCGAGTTCTTGTTAGCTTTATGCCAAATATTTTAACAATTTTGTGGCTATTGAAAATGGAATCTTGATTTGCGTAATGTAATCTAGGTAGTTATTTTTATTACATAAGACATTTATTAATTTTATATGTGAATTTTTCTAAATCGCAACATGTAAATTTTATTTTAGTAAGTCGTCTGGTTTGTAATAGGTTTTTAATTAATTCTTTTTGATTTTCTAAATTCACAATACATTCACATAACACATTTTTCTCTATCTTGAGATATACAAATACGTATGGTCAAATCTTATTTTATCTAGTGTTTTGATATTTATGAGTCTTACATTTTCTCAAAAGTAGTTTTGGCTTCTGTGGAAATTATTATGTGTTTTTCTTTCTTCTAATGCTTAATACTTTAGCAAAATATTGAAGTTAGTAATTCATTTCAAATTTATTTTTGTGAACGGTACCTAGCCAAAGCATAACTGGATTTGATTTCCAAATAAATAATATTTCAATCCCTGTAATGATGAAGTGCTTTCCCCTAAGTAATCTGAATCCTTTCCACATATACCAGAATCTGTTTCAAAATTCAAACTTTTACTCCACTGAACTATTCGCTTATTCTTTGCCAATCTCATGCACTTTCAAGTATGTTCCTTTCCAATACATTTTATTGGACGGAGCAAATTACCTCTTTGTTTTTATTATTATTGTTCTTCTTATGTCTTGAACATTTTGGGGGCCATTTTTGCACATAATTTTTTTTCATATTAACTTTGAGGTTATTTGACAAGTCCCCTAAACATCACTCTTTGGAATTTTTCAAGTTTAGATTTATTGAATCTATTGATTAACATAGGTAGAATACATATATATGTGGCGTAACTTCCTAGCATCACTGCTGCCCGGCACATGGACACACGTGGGCATTTTGGTAGGAGCTGCTGAGTGGCTCCTGCGACAGGGGTATCTATGAACACATCTCCTGGGGCATCTGCTGGGACCTCTTCTTCCTTCATTCTCACAAGAGCTCGTGGTCACGAGACATACAGACCTGCCCATCTGATGGGGCAAATGCTAACTGAATAGTGAGTAAATTTCTGTGCATAATCATTAGGGAGGCCGCGGATGTCTGACATTTACTGGCCATGTGAATTGCTTCCCTGTGGAACTGCAGGAATATGTCCTTTGTCCCTATGGATAAATGAGAACTCTTTGTACAACTAGGATGCATACTACCCTTTCTCTGCCCATGAAGAATTTTCCAGTCTGGGGTTTGTCTTTTCACCTTTTGACATTATTCTGGTTTTTGTTTGGACCAGGAAAAGTCAGCATTTTCCTCAGTGGCTTCTGGCTCTCTGGTCATTCAACAGTAGTTCCTATTTCAAGATTATGGCAATAATAACTATCAGGGCTTTGTGTCTCTACACAGAGTCTTTGCTTTTTCTGTAATTTTCCTCTTACTAAAAACATAAAATGAAAATTAATCAGATCTTTCTCATATTATGCGGCCAGATACAAAAGGCCACATGACATATAACCGTACTGATAGGAACAATCCACGATAGGTAAATTCACACACACAGAAAATGGAGTGGTAGTCAGGGACAGGGAGAGGCGGGATGGGGAATGACAGCTTAATGGCTACAGAGTTGATGAAGCTGTTCGATCAGTAGATGGTGGTAAGGGTTGCCCCATATTAAAAATGTACTTAATGCCACTGAATGGTAATTTTGAAAATATTAAAAACACTTTATTTTATACAAGGGATATTATTGAAAATAAAAGATGAAAAAATTTGAGGAGATGCAGGACAGAGACAAAAATGAGGAGAAGCACAGCGTCAAGGAAGGGCAAGAACAGATCTGGAGTGGGGACTGGTGAGGGTGTTTGTGGGAGCTCTGGAGCCAGGGCTCCCCTGGGTGCTGGTGTTTCTTCTAATTCTTCTGATGTTTCAGGAACGGTTATGTCAGGTTGCTCTAGCTCTACCTCTGGATCTTGATCTTTCTCCTGCTCTTTCTCTTGCTCTTTCTCCTGATCTTTCTCTTGATCTTTCTGTTGCTCCTGCTCTGGATCTTGCGTCTGATCTACCACTTGCTCTGGATCTTGTTCCTGCTCTACCTCTTGCTCTGGATCTTGCTCCTGCTCTACCTCTTGCTCTGGATCTTGCTCCTGCTCTACTTCTTGCTCTGGCTTGGGCTCTGGATCTTGCTCTCGCTCTGCCTCTGGCAGTGGAGGTGGAGCTGGAGCTGGAACTCGAGCCAAATATGGCAGCACCTCTTGGGACAGTTGTTCAGCCTGGGCAGAAGCTGGAACTGGATAGACAACAATTGAAAATATCAATGTGAGTTTCTATGTCTCATCCAATGACACTGTCTTTCCAGAAGCCCAAGTCCAGAGGCCCAGCCTCAGGAAGTCTCCCCACACTGCAGAACACTGTATGATTGTTCTGAGTACTCAGTGCCCCTGTCCCCAACCTGCTTCTGGAAACTCTGCTCTGTGTGGCCCAGCCCAGGCCCCTCCCCAAACCCGCACAGGCACCCACCCTCTTCCTCCTCACCCTCAGTCTCCGCCTCACTAGGCTCCAGGTGCTCCGGCTTCTCCAGCTGCGCCAGAAGAAGATCAGCCTTACGCTCCACCTCTGAACCTCGCATACTGATATGTACATAGGCCGAAAGAAACTTCAAAGAATGAAATTCAGGAGGCTCGTGGAAATCGGTGGAATAGAATTCCAGCCAGATCTTTAAGACAGAGGACATGGCACTGTGGGAGACAGGTGGGCAACAGCATCAGAGGCCTGGCCTATCCCTGTATGCTGCCCTCCCAAGGCTCCCCTGAGTGAGCTGCAGTCTAGTACCCTCTGACCATGCCTGTCCATAGACCAGCCCATCCACTGTCCACCCCCAGTATGGCAGTTCTGGCGCAAGATAGGCCTGGCAGCCAAGGAGGGGCTGGCAAAAGCCTCCATGGGAGGAGCCTTCAACCACTGATGTGACCACGTTTCCCTTCTTCAGGGAACCCTGACAACCTCCTCTGTCTGTGTCACTGCCCCATCCCTGCTGGAATGACCTGTCCACCCCAGGAGGGTGCTGTCTGCTCTGGGCATTACTCACTGGCACACAGGAGGTGTCCAGCAATATCTGATAAATGAGGAAACAGAGGGAGGCGCTGCTCCCCTGGCCTACCCAGGGCCCTTGGAAAAGCCCAAACTTGAGCTCACACGTGAATGTACTGCCCAAGTGTCTGCATGAAAATCTGCATATCCTTTTCCCAGTGACAGCAATCTCTTGGCCCTGACCACACACTGCACCCTCAGCACCAGCTGAGCATCCCCATGGAGGCTCCAGCCCCGAGTGTGAGCGGGATGCTCTGCACACCTCCTGCTCTGGCTCAGCACGGGCTCTGGGGGTGTGGGCAGGGCTGGGTGGGAGGGCGTGGGGATGGATTCCCTCTGGGCTCACTCTGCTCTCCAGCCTCTCGCACACCCTACGGTGCCTGGGACCACATCACCAGCCGTCTTGACTCCTTTCCCTGCAGGGAAAGCCTTGAGCCCTCAGCCCTGTAGCAGGAATCATAAGATGTGTGAGAGCCAGAGTCCTGCCAGCCCCCCACCCACAGGCCCCCGCAGACCACACGCAGTTGTGTGGAGATGGGAGCCCCTCCTTCTGCACCTAAACTCCACTTACCATTTTAGCTGCTCCAGGGATTCCCCATCCCCGTCACAATCAGAAATCATGTTTCCATACCTAGAAGAGGTCAGGAGTGTGTCAAATCTACCACATGGTGGCACTACCTGCTTCTCATGTCTACTGTGACTGTCTCACCTCTGACTAGAATGGAAGCCCAGGAGGGCAGGGAATGCAGTCTCCTCGGTTCACTGGATCATGGTCAGTGCCCAGAAAGGGACTGCACATAGTGTGGCTTCACGTATGATTGTTGAAGGAATGAACCCCAACCAACTCCTCCCAAGATATCTGGGTGCACCTGAAGCCGCTCTGCCCGCCTCTGGTCTCCCTGCTTTGAATACACGCAGAAGCCTACAGATAGAATCTCAAATTTCCTGTAAAAATGTGAAAACAGTGAAGCCCAAGTCAACGAGGTCAGTGAGGGGGTGACAGAGACTTCCTCATGGGGGTGTCAGGAATCCTGAAGGAGGACGACCGCGGCCCCTCCAGCAGACCTTCCACAGGGCTGGACTCAGGAGCAGCACTTTCCATGGGGGACCCACTGGAGCTTGTTCCTGTGACCACCCACTGAACACAGGAGGAAACTGAGGCTCAGAGGGGTGTGGTGACAGTCCTAAGACTCACAGCAGGGAGGCGGCCTAGTGGCACTGTGTGATCCAGGGCCTGAGTGCTCACCTGAGGAAAAGCAGGTGCAGCACATGCCGGGGACTGGCAAAGTTCTTGTAGCTTGACAGAAACAGGTGGACATAAGATTGGTCACCACCCAAGACAGCAGGCACCAGGTGCTCCACCCGCTTCTTCAGGGTGCGTGCCGGGACAGGCCACACCATGTGGGTGGCATCTGAGCTCAATGAAGATGTGTCTTCACTCTAGGACAGGACAGGGGAGAGATACACAGTGACGGTACCGTGAACCCCAAGGAGGGCAGGGGCTGGAGGCCAGTCTTGACCCCAGGGAGGACATGAGAAGACAGCCTGAGGGCCCAGGGTTAATGGACAGGGTGGTGGTTGCCACCCCGGCAGTCCCCGTTCACCCTCCAGCCAGACCTGAGGTGTGAACACACCAGGACCAGCAGGTTTATAAACCCCCCACCCTCTGCCCCTGCCCTGGGAGGGTGTCCCATGTCCCCGTTCCCCACACACTCGGGAGGAGGGGGTGCAGTCACCCAGGGAGGCTCATAGTGCTGGCCTGGCCTTGCCCAACCTCCTCTGGGCCACCTGACATTACCTTTGGGGACCTCCTCCCAGACGGCCACAGGGGTCGAGGGCGAGGGCTGAACCAGCGCCGGAAGCATTGGACAAGCCTCTCAGCACAGGGCTTCCTGGGGCTACGGCCCCGGGACCTCGGGATACAGCACAACATCTCACTCTGCCTGTGGCCAAGTGAGCTGGGGAAGGGGCTGTGTATAGAATGTGGGTGCCAGGTTACCGAGTTCCGAGTTCTGTTGGGGTCTGTCGTCAAGGAAGTGAGGTCACTTCCTGATACCTCATTTCCTGAGCCCCTCCTCTGTGTTCAAGACTGCAAATGCCCCTCTGGGTACCTGTCTGCTGACCCTCCTTCCCCATGAACTCTCTCTATTGCCCACACTTCCACCAACACTGCCTGACCACACCCCTGTGCAAGGCCTGGGTGCAGCCAGCGTCACAGCTCGGAGGAGATACACGTAGGTTCATCCCCAGCTCCTGCTTCTTATCACTTTATGTGACCCTGGACAAGCCATTGTCACTCTCATGACCTCCCCAGTCTCCCCTTTTGCACAGTGGGGATCTTTCTAGCATCTTCTTCCTAGGGATGGCATCAGGCATGTGTGAGAAAACATCTCTGAAACCTATGGCCGGTGTCACGTGCAGCTAATAAACAAGACTAGAGATAAAATCCACGACGGTGTGGAAGGTAGCATGGAATACGACTAACGACAGGTCTGGTTCCTGTCATATAATCTTGAAAATGTCACTTTTGCTCTTGGTCTGTTTTCCCTGTCTGCACCATGCGACAGTTGGAATTGCATGCATTCACATACTGCTTTCCTCCATAAAACCTCACAATGGCTTCGTGTGTATTTAGGTTTGGACTCAAGTGCCACATCTCTGTCTGTGTGGTTGGCGACTCCTCAGGGGCTCCCAGTGGTCCCCACCATCTGCTGCACACATCCTCACGTAATCCCCCGCCCTGCAGTGTGGACTGGACTTAGTGACTCACTTCTAACCAATACAGGATCAAAAGTGAGAAGGTGTCACTTTCTAAATGTCATTGTAACACGCCTATCTCTAGAGTCTTGTGCTCTGTCTCCTCTGTTCTCTCTGTTTGTATCCACCATATGCCAAGCATGGTGCCGAGAGCTAGAGAAAGAGCTGATTCAGCTGCACCCTGGCTTGGGAGATGATCCCAGGATAAGAAAGAGGAGAAGACGTGCTATCGAGTGCCTGACATTCTAAGAGAGGAAAGTGATCTAGGAGGCCATCAGAATATTCTAGATTAGGAAGCTACCTGAAGATGGTAGGAAATGAACACCATTTGCAGAGAAGAACCTGAGCCGTTTGGTCCATTCTATGCCTTTACTCAACCGTATGAAATATAGAATTAGTAGTTTATCAAATTGCGTAAAAAATGTCAATTGTTATTTATATATAAACAAAATTTATAGATTTATTTGGAAGAATTGATATATTTTCCCTACTTATTTTCTCATCTATGAACAGGTACATCTCTTCGTTGTCTTCAGTTTGTTCGTTTTTTCAATAACATTTTACACTCAGTGTTTAGAAACCATGATTGTAAAAATGCACCCTAATTATTCATGCAAACCTTATGAATGAAAATTTGGGGTGTTTCCAACCCTTAGTAATAGGTATTGTCATATTAACAATCTTGTCGACACCTCACCTTATAATTTTTCAAGGTTACATATGATATAGATTCCAGAATATTGGGTGACAGTGTAAAATAGTAAATATACAAGTATAATTTTGCTAAATTTTGCGAGTTTCTGCTCCTTATGGGCTCTACCATTTGCATTCCACCACAATGTATTATAATACCTGTATCCCCACAGTCTCACTAACAAGTTTGTTATCAAAAAATTAAATTTTGCAAATCTAATAGGTGAAGTCTTGTATTTCAATATATTTTAAATGTATAGTTCTCTATGAGGGATTTTAAGCACCTAATTACGTATTGATGTCAATTTAAATTTCCTTTTGTGTTCTTAGATTGTTCATATATTTTGTTCATTTTTATTTCATTTTGTTGGTCATTTCCATCTCATTTTTTCACACATCATTGTATTAATGATATTATCCTAGTTTAAGAGGCTTTTTTATTTTTTTTTTGCTTTTTTTAAAATTGAAACATTATTGATCACCCATTTTAAGTATTATAGCTTGTAATTTCTTTTTGTCGTGTCCTTTTGACCTAGTTGGTGGCATTTACCTTTTGTTTGAGTTTGCTTTGCTTTATTAATTGCTGCTATGCCATCCATGTTAACTGCTGCTACATTAGTAGCAGCATAATTTCACCAGTGATTTGAAATGCTATCTTTCTTAAATACTAAATTTCTATAAATCTTGGGTATCTCTTTGAATTCTCCATTCTTTTTCATTAGGTTTTATATGTACTTATAAACAAATTCCATATGGTCTTGATAATGAAGAATTTATTAAAAAAATTTTTCGATCTCTGGTAGATTTACCCCTCCCTTTTGATTTGTTTCCTCATTTTTTTCTGATGAACGATTAATGTTTCATCAACATTTTATAATCATCTTATTTTGTTCTAGGTGAAGAAACAAATGAGACTATTTTTAATGTGATCATGACGCACGTATAAAGTAACTTAAGAGAAAATAAAATCCTTAGGATCATGTGGCTTTCTGGCCAAGAAAATATCTCTGACATTTCTCTATCGTTTGTGTATGTATGTTTTAAGAGTGTTCTAATGCTTAAATCACATAGTTAAACAGGCTTTGTCGAGTTCTTGTTAGCTGTATGCCAAATATTTTAACAATTTTGTGGCTACTGAAAATGGAATCTTGATTTGCGTAATGTAATCTAGGTAGTTATTTTTATTACATAAGACATTTATTAATTTTATATGTGAATTTTTCTAAATCGCAACATGTAAATTTTATTTTAGTAAGTCGTCTTGTTTGTAATAGGTTTTTAATTAATTCTTTTTGATTTTCTAAATTCACAATACATACACATAACCCATTTTTCTCCATCTTGAGATATACAAATACGTATGGTCAAATCTTATTTTATCTAGTGTTTTGATATTTATGAGTCTTACCTTTTCACCAAAGTACTTTTGGCTTCTGTGGAAATTATTATGTGTTTTTCTTTCTTCTAATGCTTAATACTTTAGCAAAATATTGAAGTTAGTAATTCATTTCAAATTTATTTTTGTGAACGGTACCTAGCAAAAGCATAACTGGATTTGATTTCCAAATAAATAATATTTCAATCCCTGTAATGATGAAGTGCTTTCCCCTAAGTAATCTGAATCCTTTCCACATATACCAGAATCTGTTTCAAAATTCAAACTTTTACTCCACTGAACTATTCGCTTATTCTTTGCCAATCTCATGCACTTTCAAGTATGTTCCTTTCCAATACATTTTATTGGACGGAGCAAATTACCTCTTTGTTTTTATTATTATTGTTCTTCTTATGTCTTGAACATTTTGGGGGCCATTTTTGCACATAATTTTTTTTCATATTAACTTTGAGGTTATTTGACAAGTCCCCTAAACATCACTCTTTGGAATTTTTCAAGTTTAGATTTATTGAATCTATTGATTAACATAGGTAGAATACATATATATGTGGCGTAACTTCCTAGCATCACTGCTGCCCGGCACATGGACACACGTGGGCATTTTGGTAGGAGCTGCTGAGTGGCTCCTGCGACAGGGGTATCTATGAACACATCTCCTGGGGCATCTGCTGGGACCTCTTCTTCCTTCATTCTCACAAGAGCTGGTCGTCACCAGACATACAGACCTGCCCATCTGATGGGGAAAATGCTATCTGAATAGTGAGTAAATTTCTGTGCATAATCATTAGGGAGGCCGCGGATGTCTGACATTTACTGGCCATGTGAATTGCTTCCCTGTGGAACTGCAGGAATATGTCCTTTGTCCCTATGGATAAATGAGAACTCTTTGTACAACTAGGATGCATACTACCCTTTCTCTGCCCATGAAGAATTTTCCAGTCTGGGGTTTGTCTTTTCACCTTTTGACATTATTCTGGTTTTTGTTTGGACCAGGAAAAGTCAGCATTTTCCTCAGTGGCTTCTGGCTCTCTGGTCATTCAACAGTAGTTCCTATTTCAAGATTATGGCAATAATAACTATCAGGGCTTTGTGTCTCTACACAGAGTCTTTGCTTTTTCTGTAATTTTCCTCTTACTAAAAACATAAAATGAAAATTAATCAGATCTTTCTCATATTATGCGGCCAGATACAAAAGGCCACATGACATATAACCGTACTGATAGGAACAATCCACGATAGGTAAATTCACACACACAGAAAATGGAGTGGTAGTCAGGGACAGGGAGAGGCGGGATGGGGAATGACAGCTTAATGGCTACAGAGTTGATGAAGCTGTTCGATCAGTAGATGGTGGTAAGGGTTGCCCCATATTAAAAATGTACTTAATGCCACTGAATGGTAATTTTGAAAATATTAAAAACACTTTATTTTATACAAGGGATATTATTGAAAATAAAAGATGAAAAAATTTGAGGAGATGCAGGACAGAGACAAAAATGAGGAGAAGCACAGCGTCAAGGAAGGGCAAGAACAGATCTGGAGTGGGGACTGGTGAGGGTGTTTGTGGGAGCTCTGGAGCCAGGGCTCCCCTGGGTGCTGGTGTTTCTTCTAATTCTTCTGATGTTTCAGGAACGGTTATGTCAGGTTGCTCTAGCTCTACCTCTGGATCTTGATCTTTCTCCTGCTCTTTCTCTTGCTCTTTCTCCTGATCTTTCTCTTGATCTTTCTGTTGCTCCTGCTCTGGATCTTGCGTCTGATCTACCACTTGCTCTGGATCTTGTTCCTGCTCTACCTCTTGCTCTGGATCTTGCTCCTGCTCTACCTCTTGCTCTGGATCTTGCTCCTGCTCTACTTCTTGCTCTGGCTTGGGCTCTGGATCTTGCTCTCGCTCTGCCTCTGGCAGTGGAGGTGGAGCTGGAGCTGGAACTCGAGCCAAATATGGCAGCACCTCTTGGGACAGTTGTTCAGCCTGGGCAGAAGCTGGAACTGGATAGACAACAATTGAAAATATCAATGTGAGTTTCTATGTCTCATCCAATGACACTGTCTTTCCAGAAGCCCAAGTCCAGAGGCCCAGCCTCAGGAAGTCTCCCCACACTGCAGAACACTGTATGATTGTTCTGAGTACTCAGTGCCCCTGTCCCCAACCTGCTTCTGGAAACTCTGCTCTGTGTGGCCCAGCCCAGGCCCCTCCCCAAACCCGCACAGGCACCCACCCTCTTCCTCCTCACCCTCAGTCTCCGCCTCACTAGGCTCCAGGTGCTCCGGCTTCTCCAGCTGCGCCAGAAGAAGATCAGCCTTACGCTCCACCTCTGAACCTCGCATACTGATATGTACATAGGCCGAAAGAAACTTCAAAGAATGAAATTCAGGAGGCTCGTGGAAATCGGTGGAATAGAATTCCAGCCAGATCTTTAAGACAGAGGACATGGCACTGTGGGAGACAGGTGGGCAACAGCATCAGAGGCCTGGCCTATCCCTGTATGCTGCCCTCCCAAGGCTCCCCTGAGTGAGCTGCAGTCTAGTACCCTCTGACCATGCCTGTCCATAGACCAGCCCATCCACTGTCCACCCCCAGTATGGCAGTTCTGGCGCAAGATAGGCCTGGCAGCCAAGGAGGGGCTGGCAAAAGCCTCCATGGGAGGAGCCTTCAACCACTGATGTGACCACGTTTCCCTTCTTCAGGGAACCCTGACAACCTCCTCTGTCTGTGTCACTGCCCCATCCCTGCTGGAATGACCTGTCCACCCCAGGAGGGTGCTGTCTGCTCTGGGCATTACTCACTGGCACACAGGAGGTGTCCAGCAATATCTGATAAATGAGGAAACAGAGGGAGGCGCTGCTCCCCTGGCCTACCCAGGGCCCTTGGAAAAGCCCAAACTTGAGCTCACACGTGAATGTACTGCCCAAGTGTCTGCATGAAAATCTGCATATCCTTTTCCCAGTGACAGCAATCTCTTGGCCCTGACCACACACTGCACCCTCAGCACCAGCTGAGCATCCCCATGGAGGCTCCAGCCCCGAGTGTGAGCGGGATGCTCTGCACACCTCCTGCTCTGGCTCAGCACGGGCTCTGGGGGTGTGGGCAGGGCTGGGTGGGAGGGCGTGGGGATGGATTCCCTCTGGGCTCACTCTGCTCTCCAGCCTCTCGCACACCCTACGGTGCCTGGGACCACATCACCAGCCGTCTTGACTCCTTTCCCTGCAGGGAAAGCCTTGAGCCCTCAGCCCTGTAGCAGGAATCATAAGATGTGTGAGAGCCAGAGTCCTGCCAGCCCCCCACCCACAGGCCCCCGCAGACCACACGCAGTTGTGTGGAGATGGGAGCCCCTCCTTCTGCACCTAAACTCCACTTACCATTTTAGCTGCTCCAGGGATTCCCCATCCCCGTCACAATCAGAAATCATGTTTCCATACCTAGAAGAGGTCAGGAGTGTGTCAAATCTACCACATGGTGGCACTACCTGCTTCTCATGTCTACTGTGACTGTCTCACCTCTGACTAGAATGGAAGCCCAGGAGGGCAGGGAATGCAGTCTCCTCGGTTCACTGGATCATGGTCAGTGCCCAGAAAGGGACTGCACATAGTGTGGCTTCACGTATGATTGTTGAAGGAATGAACCCCAACCAACTCCTCCCAAGATATCTGGGTGCACCTGAAGCCGCTCTGCCCGCCTCTGGTCTCCCTGCTTTGAATACACGCAGAAGCCTACAGATAGAATCTCAAATTTCCTGTAAAAATGTGAAAACAGTGAAGCCCAAGTCAACGAGGTCAGTGAGGGGGTGACAGAGACTTCCTCATGGGGGTGTCAGGAATCCTGAAGGAGGACGACCGCGGCCCCTCCAGCAGACCTTCCACAGGGCTGGACTCAGGAGCAGCACTTTCCATGGGGGACCCACTGGAGCTTGTTCCTGTGACCACCCACTGAACACAGGAGGAAACTGAGGCTCAGAGGGGTGTGGTGACAGTCCTAAGACTCACAGCAGGGAGGCGGCCTAGTGGCACTGTGTGATCCAGGGCCTGAGTGCTCACCTGAGGAAAAGCAGGTGCAGCACATGCCGGGGACTGGCAAAGTTCTTGTAGCTTGACAGAAACAGGTGGACATAAGATTGGTCACCACCCAAGACAGCAGGCACCAGGTGCTCCACCCGCTTCTTCAGGGTGCGTGCCGGGACAGGCCACACCATGTGGGTGGCATCTGAGCTCAATGAAGATGTGTCTTCACTCTAGGACAGGACAGGGGAGAGATACACAGTGACGGTACCGTGAACCCCAAGGAGGGCAGGGGCTGGAGGCCAGTCTTGACCCCAGGGAGGACATGAGAAGACAGCCTGAGGGCCCAGGGTTAATGGACAGGGTGGTGGTTGCCACCCCGGCAGTCCCCGTTCACCCTCCAGCCAGACCTGAGGTGTGAACACACCAGGACCAGCAGGTTTATAAACCCCCCACCCTCTGCCCCTGCCCTGGGAGGGTGTCCCATGTCCCCGTTCCCCACACACTCGGGAGGAGGGGGTGCAGTCACCCAGGGAGGCTCATAGTGCTGGCCTGGCCTTGCCCAACCTCCTCTGGGCCACCTGACATTACCTTTGGGGACCTCCTCCCAGACGGCCACAGGGGTCGAGGGCGAGGGCTGAACCAGCGCCGGAAGCATTGGACAAGCCTCTCAGCACAGGGCTTCCTGGGGCTACGGCCCCGGGACCTCGGGATACAGCACAACATCTCACTCTGCCTGTGGCCAAGTGAGCTGGGGAAGGGGCTGTGTATAGAATGTGGGTGCCAGGTTACCGAGTTCCGAGTTCTGTTGGGGTCTGTCGTCAAGGAAGTGAGGTCACTTCCTGATACCTCATTTCCTGAGCCCCTCCTCTGTGTTCAAGACTGCAAATGCCCCTCTGGGTACCTGTCTGCTGACCCTCCTTCCCCATGAACTCTCTCTATTGCCCACACTTCCACCAACACTGCCTGACCACACCCCTGTGCAAGGCCTGGGTGCAGCCAGCGTCACAGCTCGGAGGAGATACACGTAGGTTCATCCCCAGCTCCTGCTTCTTATCACTTTATGTGACCCTGGACAAGCCATTGTCACTCTCATGACCTCCCCAGTCTCCCCTTTTGCACAGTGGGGATCTTTCTAGCATCTTCTTCCTAGGGATGGCATCAGGCATGTGTGAGAAAACATCTCTGAAACCTATGGCCGGTGTCACGTGCAGCTAATAAACAAGACTAGAGATAAAATCCACGACGGTGTGGAAGGTAGCATGGAATACGACTAACGACAGGTCTGGTTCCTGTCATATAATCTTGAAAATGTCACTTTTGCTCTTGGTCTGTTTTCCCTGTCTGCACCATGCGACAGTTGGAATTGCATGCATTCACATACTGCTTTCCTCCATAAAACCTCACAATGGCTTCGTGTGTATTTAGGTTTGGACTCAAGTGCCACATCTCTGTCTGTGTGGTTGGCGACTCCTCAGGGGCTCCCAGTGGTCCCCACCATCTGCTGCACACATCCTCACGTAATCCCCCGCCCTGCAGTGTGGACTGGACTTAGTGACTCACTTCTAACCAATACAGGATCAAAAGTGAGAAGGTGTCACTTTCTAAATGTCATTGTAACACGCCTATCTCTAGAGTCTTGTGCTCTGTCTCCTCTGTTCTCTCTGTTTGTATCCACCATATGCCAAGCATGGTGCCGAGAGCTAGAGAAAGAGCTGATTCAGCTGCACCCTGGCTTGGGAGATGATCCCAGGATAAGAAAGAGGAGAAGACGTGCTATCGAGTGCCTGACATTCTAAGAGAGGAAAGTGATCTAGGAGGCCATCAGAATATTCTAGATTAGGAAGCTACCTGAAGATGGTAGGAAATGAACACCATTTGCAGAGAAGAACCTGAGCCGTTTGGTCCATTCTATGCCTTTACTCAACCGTATGAAATATAGAATTAGTAGTTTATCAAATTGCGTAAAAAATGTCAATTGTTATTTATATATAAACAAAATTTATAGATTTATTTGGAAGAATTGATATATTTTCCCTACTTATTTTCTCATCTATGAACAGGTACATCTCTTCGTTGTCTTCAGTTTGTTCGTTTTTTCAATAACATTTTACACTCAGTGTTTAGAAACCATGATTGTAAAAATGCACCCTAATTATTCATGCAAACCTTATGAATGAAAATTTGGGGTGTTTCCAACCCTTAGTAATAGGTATTGTCATATTAACAATCTTGTCGACACCTCACCTTATAATTTTTCAAGGTTACATATGATATAGATTCCAGAATATTGGGTGACAGTGTAAAATAGTAAATATACAAGTATAATTTTGCTAAATTTTGCGAGTTTCTGCTCCTTATGGGCTCTACCATTTGCATTCCACCACAATGTATTATAATACCTGTATCCCCACAGTCTCACTAACAAGTTTGTTATCAAAAAATTAAATTTTGCAAATCTAATAGGTGAAGTCTTGTATTTCAATATATTTTAAATGTATAGTTCTCTATGAGGGATTTTAAGCACCTAATTACGTATTGATGTCAATTTAAATTTCCTTTTGTGTTCTTAGATTGTTCATATATTTTGTTCATTTTTATTTCATTTTGTTGGTCATTTCCATCTCATTTTTTCACACATCATTGTATTAATGATATTATCCTAGTTTAAGAGGCTTTTTTATTTTTTTTTTGCTTTTTTTAAAATTGAAACATTATTGATCACCCATTTTAAGTATTATAGCTTGTAATTTCTTTTTGTCGTGTCCTTTTGACCTAGTTGGTGGCATTTACCTTTTGTTTGAGTTTGCTTTGCTTTATTAATTGCTGCTATGCCATCCATGTTAACTGCTGCTACATTAGTAGCAGCATAATTTCACCAGTGATTTGAAATGCTATCTTTCTTAAATACTAAATTTCTATAAATCTTGGGTATCTCTTTGAATTCTCCATTCTTTTTCATTAGGTTTTATATGTACTTATAAACAAATTCCATATGGTCTTGATAATGAAGAATTTATTAAAAAAATTTTTCGATCTCTGGTAGATTTACCCCTCCCTTTTGATTTGTTTCCTCATTTTTTTCTGATGAACGATTAATGTTTCATCAACATTTTATAATCATCTTATTTTGTTCTAGGTGAAGAAACAAATGAGACTATTTTTAATGTGATCATGACGCACGTATAAAGTAACTTAAGAGAAAATAAAATCCTTAGGATCATGTGGCTTTCTGGCCAAGAAAATATCTCTGACATTTCTCTATCGTTTGTGTATGTATGTTTTAAGAGTGTTCTAATGCTTAAATCACATAGTTAAACAGGCTTTGTCGAGTTCTTGTTAGCTGTATGCCAAATATTTTAACAATTTTGTGGCTACTGAAAATGGAATCTTGATTTGCGTAATGTAATCTAGGTAGTTATTTTTATTACATAAGACATTTATTAATTTTATATGTGAATTTTTCTAAATCGCAACATGTAAATTTTATTTTAGTAAGTCGTCTTGTTTGTAATAGGTTTTTAATTAATTCTTTTTGATTTTCTAAATTCACAATACATACACATAACCCATTTTTCTCCATCTTGAGATATACAAATACGTATGGTCAAATCTTATTTTATCTAGTGTTTTGATATTTATGAGTCTTACCTTTTCACCAAAGTACTTTTGGCTTCTGTGGAAATTATTATGTGTTTTTCTTTCTTCTAATGCTTAATACTTTAGCAAAATATTGAAGTTAGTAATTCATTTCAAATTTATTTTTGTGAACGGTACCTAGCAAAAGCATAACTGGATTTGATTTCCAAATAAATAATATTTCAATCCCTGTAATGATGAAGTGCTTTCCCCTAAGTAATCTGAATCCTTTCCACATATACCAGAATCTGTTTCAAAATTCAAACTTTTACTCCACTGAACTATTCGCTTATTCTTTGCCAATCTCATGCACTTTCAAGTATGTTCCTTTCCAATACATTTTATTGGACGGAGCAAATTACCTCTTTGTTTTTATTATTATTGTTCTTCTTATGTCTTGAACATTTTGGGGGCCATTTTTGCACATAATTTTTTTTCATATTAACTTTGAGGTTATTTGACAAGTCCCCTAAACATCACTCTTTGGAATTTTTCAAGTTTAGATTTATTGAATCTATTGATTAACATAGGTAGAATACATATATATGTGGCGTAACTTCCTAGCATCACTGCTGCCCGGCACATGGACACACGTGGGCATTTTGGTAGGAGCTGCTGAGTGGCTCCTGCGACAGGGGTATCTATGAACACATCTCCTGGGGCATCTGCTGGGACCTCTTCTTCCTTCATTCTCACAAGAGCTGGTCGTCACCAGACATACAGACCTGCCCATCTGATGGGGAAAATGCTATCTGAATAGTGAGTAAATTTCTGTGCATAATCATTAGGGAGGCCGCGGATGTCTGACATTTACTGGCCATGTGAATTGCTTCCCTGTGGAACTGCAGGAATATGTCCTTTGTCCCTATGGATAAATGAGAACTCTTTGTACAACTAGGATGCATACTACCCTTTCTCTGCCCATGAAGAATTTTCCAGTCTGGGGTTTGTCTTTTCACCTTTTGACATTATTCTGGTTTTTGTTTGGACCAGGAAAAGTCAGCATTTTCCTCAGTGGCTTCTGGCTCTCTGGTCATTCAACAGTAGTTCCTATTTCAAGATTATGGCAATAATAACTATCAGGGCTTTGTGTCTCTACACAGAGTCTTTGCTTTTTCTGTAATTTTCCTCTTACTAAAAACATAAAATGAAAATTAATCAGATCTTTCTCATATTATGCGGCCAGATACAAAAGGCCACATAACATATAACCGTACTGATAGGAACAATCCACGATAGGTAAATTCACACACACAGAAAATGGAGTGGTAGTCAGGGACAGGGAGAGGCGGGATGGGGAATGACAGCTTAATGGCTACAGAGTTGATGAAGCTGTTCGATCAGTAGATGGTGGTAAGGGTTGCCCCATATTAAAAATGTACTTAATGCCACTGAATGGTAATTTTGAAAATATTAAAAACACTTTATTTTATACAAGGGATATTATTGAAAATAAAAGATGAAAAAATTTGAGGAGATGCAGGACAGAGACAAAAATGAGGAGAAGCACAGCGTCAAGGAAGGGCAAGAACAGATCTGGAGTGGGGACTGGTGAGGGTGTTTGTGGGAGCTCTGGAGCCAGGGCTCCCCTGGGTGCTGGTGTTTCTTCTAATTCTTCTGATGTTTCAGGAACGGTTATGTCAGGTTGCTCTAGCTCTACCTCTGGATCTTGATCTTTCTCCTGCTCTTTCTCTTGCTCTTTCTCCTGATCTTTCTCTTGATCTTTCTGTTGCTCCTGCTCTGGATCTTGCGTCTGATCTACCACTTGCTCTGGATCTTGTTCCTGCTCTACCTCTTGCTCTGGATCTTGCTCCTGCTCTACCTCTTGCTCTGGATCTTGCTCCTGCTCTACTTCTTGCTCTGGCTTGGGCTCTGGATCTTGCTCTCGCTCTGCCTCTGGCAGTGGAGGTGGAGCTGGAGCTGGAACTCGAGCCAAATATGGCAGCACCTCTTGGGACAGTTGTTCAGCCTGGGCAGAAGCTGGAACTGGATAGACAACAATTGAAAATATCAATGTGAGTTTCTATGTCTCATCCAATGACACTGTCTTTCCAGAAGCCCAAGTCCAGAGGCCCAGCCTCAGGAAGTCTCCCCACACTGCAGAACACTGTATGATTGTTCTGAGTACTCAGTGCCCCTGTCCCCAACCTGCTTCTGGAAACTCTGCTCTGTGTGGCCCAGCCCAGGCCCCTCCCCAAACCCGCACAGGCACCCACCCTCTTCCTCCTCACCCTCAGTCTCCGCCTCACTAGGCTCCAGGTGCTCCGGCTTCTCCAGCTGCGCCAGAAGAAGATCAGCCTTACGCTCCACCTCTGAACCTCGCATACTGATATGTACATAGGCCGAAAGAAACTTCAAAGAATGAAATTCAGGAGGCTCGTGGAAATCGGTGGAATAGAATTCCAGCCAGATCTTTAAGACAGAGGACATGGCACTGTGGGAGACAGGTGGGCAACAGCATCAGAGGCCTGGCCTATCCCTGTATGCTGCCCTCCCAAGGCTCCCCTGAGTGAGCTGCAGTCTAGTACCCTCTGACCATGCCTGTCCATAGACCAGCCCATCCACTGTCCACCCCCAGTATGGCAGTTCTGGCGCAAGATAGGCCTGGCAGCCAAGGAGGGGCTGGCAAAAGCCTCCATGGGAGGAGCCTTCAACCACTGATGTGACCACGTTTCCCTTCTTCAGGGAACCCTGACAACCTCCTCTGTCTGTGTCACTGCCCCATCCCTGCTGGAATGACCTGTCCACCCCAGGAGGGTGCTGTCTGCTCTGGGCATTACTCACTGGCACACAGGAGGTGTCCAGCAATATCTGATAAATGAGGAAACAGAGGGAGGCGCTGCTCCCCTGGCCTACCCAGGGCCCTTGGAAAAGCCCAAACTTGAGCTCACACGTGAATGTACTGCCCAAGTGTCTGCATGAAAATCTGCATATCCTTTTCCCAGTGACAGCAATCTCTTGGCCCTGACCACACACTGCACCCTCAGCACCAGCTGAGCATCCCCATGGAGGCTCCAGCCCCGAGTGTGAGCGGGATGCTCTGCACACCTCCTGCTCTGGCTCAGCACGGGCTCTGGGGGTGTGGGCAGGGCTGGGTGGGAGGGCGTGGGGATGGATTCCCTCTGGGCTCACTCTGCTCTCCAGCCTCTCGCACACCCTACGGTGCCTGGGACCACATCACCAGCCGTCTTGACTCCTTTCCCTGCAGGGAAAGCCTTGAGCCCTCAGCCCTGTAGCAGGAATCATAAGATGTGTGAGAGCCAGAGTCCTGCCAGCCCCCCACCCACAGGCCCCCGCAGACCACACGCAGTTGTGTGGAGATGGGAGCCCCTCCTTCTGCACCTAAACTCCACTTACCATTTTAGCTGCTCCAGGGATTCCCCATCCCCGTCACAATCAGAAATCATGTTTCCATACCTAGAAGAGGTCAGGAGTGTGTCAAATCTACCACATGGTGGCACTACCTGCTTCTCATGTCTACTGTGACTGTCTCACCTCTGACTAGAATGGAAGCCCAGGAGGGCAGGGAATGCAGTCTCCTCGGTTCACTGGATCATGGTCAGTGCCCAGAAAGGGACTGCACATAGTGTGGCTTCACGTATGATTGTTGAAGGAATGAACCCCAACCAACTCCTCCCAAGATATCTGGGTGCACCTGAAGCCGCTCTGCCCGCCTCTGGTCTCCCTGCTTTGAATACACGCAGAAGCCTACAGATAGAATCTCAAATTTCCTGTAAAAATGTGAAAACAGTGAAGCCCAAGTCAACGAGGTCAGTGAGGGGGTGACAGAGACTTCCTCATGGGGGTGTCAGGAATCCTGAAGGAGGACGACCGCGGCCCCTCCAGCAGACCTTCCACAGGGCTGGACTCAGGAGCAGCACTTTCCATGGGGGACCCACTGGAGCTTGTTCCTGTGACCACCCACTGAACACAGGAGGAAACTGAGGCTCAGAGGGGTGTGGTGACAGTCCTAAGACTCACAGCAGGGAGGCGGCCTAGTGGCACTGTGTGATCCAGGGCCTGAGTGCTCACCTGAGGAAAAGCAGGTGCAGCACATGCCGGGGACTGGCAAAGTTCTTGTAGCTTGACAGAAACAGGTGGACATAAGATTGGTCACCACCCAAGACAGCAGGCACCAGGTGCTCCACCCGCTTCTTCAGGGTGCGTGCCGGGACAGGCCACACCATGTGGGTGGCATCTGAGCTCAATGAAGATGTGTCTTCACTCTAGGACAGGACAGGGGAGAGATACACAGTGACGGTACCGTGAACCCCAAGGAGGGCAGGGGCTGGAGGCCAGTCTTGACCCCAGGGAGGACATGAGAAGACAGCCTGAGGGCCCAGGGTTAATGGACAGGGTGGTGGTTGCCACCCCGGCAGTCCCCGTTCACCCTCCAGCCAGACCTGAGGTGTGAACACACCAGGACCAGCAGGTTTATAAACCCCCCACCCTCTGCCCCTGCCCTGGGAGGGTGTCCCATGTCCCCGTTCCCCACACACTCGGGAGGAGGGGGTGCAGTCACCCAGGGAGGCTCATAGTGCTGGCCTGGCCTTGCCCAACCTCCTCTGGGCCACCTGACATTACCTTTGGGGACCTCCTCCCAGACGGCCACAGGGGTCGAGGGCGAGGGCTGAACCAGCGCCGGAAGCATTGGACAAGCCTCTCAGCACAGGGCTTCCTGGGGCTACGGCCCCGGGACCTCGGGATACAGCACAACATCTCACTCTGCCTGTGGCCAAGTGAGCTGGGGAAGGGGCTGTGTATAGAATGTGGGTGCCAGGTTACCGAGTTCCGAGTTCTGTTGGGGTCTGTCGTCAAGGAAGTGAGGTCACTTCCTGATACCTCATTTCCTGAGCCCCTCCTCTGTGTTCAAGACTGCAAATGCCCCTCTGGGTACCTGTCTGCTGACCCTCCTTCCCCATGAACTCTCTCTATTGCCCACACTTCCACCAACACTGCCTGACCACACCCCTGTGCAAGGCCTGGGTGCAGCCAGCGTCACAGCTCGGAGGAGATACACGTAGGTTCATCCCCAGCTCCTGCTTCTTATCACTTTATGTGACCCTGGACAAGCCATTGTCACTCTCATGACCTCCCCAGTCTCCCCTTTTGCACAGTGGGGATCTTTCTAGCATCTTCTTCCTAGGGATGGCATCAGGCATGTGTGAGAAAACATCTCTGAAACCTATGGCCGGTGTCACGTGCAGCTAATAAACAAGACTAGAGATAAAATCCACGACGGTGTGGAAGGTAGCATGGAATACGACTAACGACAGGTCTGGTTCCTGTCATATAATCTTGAAAATGTCACTTTTGCTCTTGGTCTGTTTTCCCTGTCTGCACCATGCGACAGTTGGAATTGCATGCATTCACATACTGCTTTCCTCCATAAAACCTCACAATGGCTTCGTGTGTATTTAGGTTTGGACTCAAGTGCCACATCTCTGTCTGTGTGGTTGGCGACTCCTCAGGGGCTCCCAGTGGTCCCCACCATCTGCTGCACACATCCTCACGTAATCCCCCGCCCTGCAGTGTGGACTGGACTTAGTGACTCACTTCTAACCAATACAGGATCAAAAGTGAGAAGGTGTCACTTTCTAAATGTCATTGTAACACGCCTATCTCTAGAGTCTTGTGCTCTGTCTCCTCTGTTCTCTCTGTTTGTATCCACCATATGCCAAGCATGGTGCCGAGAGCTAGAGAAAGAGCTGATTCAGCTGCACCCTGGCTTGGGAGATGATCCCAGGATAAGAAAGAGGAGAAGACGTGCTATCGAGTGCCTGACATTCTAAGAGAGGAAAGTGATCTAGGAGGCCATCAGAATATTCTAGATTAGGAAGCTACCTGAAGATGGTAGGAAATGAACACCATTTGCAGAGAAGAACCTGAGCCGTTTGGTCCATTCTATGCCTTTACTCAACCGTATGAAATATAGAATTAGTAGTTTATCAAATTGCGTAAAAAATGTCAATTGTTATTTATATATAAACAAAATTTATAGATTTATTTGGAAGAATTGATATATTTTCCCTACTTATTTTCTCATCTATGAACAGGTACATCTCTTCGTTGTCTTCAGTTTGTTCGTTTTTTCAATAACATTTTACACTCAGTGTTTAGAAACCATGATTGTAAAAATGCACCCTAATTATTCATGCAAACCTTATGAATGAAAATTTGGGGTGTTTCCAACCCTTAGTAATAGGTATTGTCATATTAACAATCTTGTCGACACCTCACCTTATAATTTTTCAAGGTTACATATGATATAGATTCCAGAATATTGGGTGACAGTGTAAAATAGTAAATATACAAGTATAATTTTGCTAAATTTTGCGAGTTTCTGCTCCTTATGGGCTCTACCATTTGCATTCCACCACAATGTATTATAATACCTGTATCCCCACAGTCTCACTAACAAGTTTGTTATCAAAAAATTAAATTTTGCAAATCTAATAGGTGAAGTCTTGTATTTCAATATATTTTAAATGTATAGTTCTCTATGAGGGATTTTAAGCACCTAATTACGTATTGATGTCAATTTAAATTTCCTTTTGTGTTCTTAGATTGTTCATATATTTTGTTCATTTTTATTTCATTTTGTTGGTCATTTCCATCTCATTTTTTCACACATCATTGTATTAATGATATTATCCTAGTTTAAGAGGCTTTTTTATTTTTTTTTTGCTTTTTTTAAAATTGAAACATTATTGATCACCCATTTTAAGTATTATAGCTTGTAATTTCTTTTTGTCGTGTCCTTTTGACCTAGTTGGTGGCATTTACCTTTTGTTTGAGTTTGCTTTGCTTTATTAATTGCTGCTATGCCATCCATGTTAACTGCTGCTACATTAGTAGCAGCATAATTTCACCAGTGATTTGAAATGCTATCTTTCTTAAATACTAAATTTCTATAAATCTTGGGTATCTCTTTGAATTCTCCATTCTTTTTCATTAGGTTTTATATGTACTTATAAACAAATTCCATATGGTCTTGATAATGAAGAATTTATAAAAAAAATTTTCGATCTCTGGTAGATTTACCCCTCCCTTTTGATTTGTTTCCTCATTTTTTTCTGATGAACGATTAATGTTTCATCAACATTTTATAATCATCTTATTTTGTTCTAGGTGAAGAAACAAATGAGACTATTTTTAATGTGATCATGACGCACGTATAAAGTAACTTAGGAGAAAATAAAATCCTTAGGATCATGTGGCTTTCTGGCCAAGAAAATATCTCTGACATTTCTCTATCGTTTGTGTATGTATGTTTTAAGAGTGTTCTAATGCTTAAATCACATAATTAAACAGGCTTTGTCGAGTTCTTGTTAGCTTTATGCCAAATATTTTAACAATTTTGTGGCTATTGAAAATGGAATCTTGATTTGCGTAATGTAATCTAGGTAGTTATTTTTATTACATAAGACATTTATTAATTTTATATGTGAATTTTTCTAAATCGCAACATGTAAATTTTATTTTAGTAAGTCGTCTGGTTTGTAATAGGTTTTTAATTAATTCTTTTTGATTTTCTAAATTCACAATACATTCACATAACACATTTTTCTCTATCTTGAGATATACAAATACGTATGGTCAAATCTTATTTTATCTAGTGTTTTGATATTTATGAGTCTTACATTTTCTCAAAAGTAGTTTTGGCTTCTGTGGAAATTATTATGTGTTTTTCTTTCTTCTAATGCTTAATACTTTAGCAAAATATTGAAGTTAGTAATTCATTTCAAATTTATTTTTGTGAACGGTACCTAGCAAAAGCATAACTGGATTTGATTTCCAAATAAATAATATTTCAATCCCTGTAATGATGAAGTGCTTTCCCCTAAGTAATCTGAATCCTTTCCACATATACCAGAATCTGTTTCAAAATTCAAACTTTTACTCCACTGAACTATTCGCTTATTCTTTGCCAATCTCATGCACTTTCAAGTATGTTCCTTTCCAATACATTTTATTGGACGGAGCAAATTACCTCTTTGTTTTTATTATTATTGTTCTTCTTATGTCTTGAACATTTTGGGGGCCATTTTTGCACATAATTTTTTTTCATATTAACTTTGAGGTTATTTGACAAGTCCCCTAAACATCACTCTTTGGAATTTTTCAAGTTTAGATTTATTGAATCTATTGATTAACATAGGTAGAATACATATATATGTGGCGTAACTTCCTAGCATCACTGCTGCCCGGCACATGGACACACGTGGGCATTTTGGTAGGAGCTGCTGAGTGGCTCCTGCGACAGGGGTATCTATGAACACATCTCCTGGGGCATCTGCTGGGAACTCTTCTTCCTTCATTCTCACAAGAGCTCGTGGTCACGAGACATACAGACCTGCCCATCTGATGGGGCAAATGCTAACTGAATAGTGAGTAAATTTCTGTGCATAATCATTAGGGAGGCCGCGGATGTCTGACATTTACTGGCCATGTGAATTGCTTCCCTGTGGAACTGCAGGAATATGTCCTTTGTCCCTATGGATAAATGAGAACTCTTTGTACAACTAGGATGCATACTACCCTTTCTCTGCCCATGAAGAATTTTCCAGTCTGGGGTTTGTCTTTTCACCTTTTGACATTATTCTGGTTTTTGTTTGGACCAGGAAAAGTCAGCATTTTCCTCAGTGGCTTCTGGCTCTCTGGTCATTCAACAGTAGTTCCTATTTCAAGATTATGGCAATAATAACTATCAGGGCTTTGTGTCTCTACACAGAGTCTTTGCTTTTTCTGTAATTTTCCTCTTACTAAAAACATAAAATGAAAATTAATCAGATCTTTCTCATATTATGCGGCCAGATACAAAAGGCCACATAACATATAACCGTACTGATAGGAACAATCCACGATAGGTAAATTCACACACACAGAAAATGGAGTGGTAGTCAGGGACAGGGAGAGGCGGGATGGGGAATGACAGCTTAATGGCTACAGAGTTGATGAAGCTGTTCGATCACTAGATGGTGGTAAGGGTTGCCCCATATTAAAAATGTACTTAATGCCACTGAATGGTAATTTTGAAAATATTAAAAACACTTTATTTTATACAAGGGATATTATTGAAAATAAAAGATGAAAAAATTTGAGGAGATGCAGGACAGAGACAAAAATGAGGAGAAGCACAGCGTCAAGGAAGGGCAAGAACAGATCTGGAGTGGGGACTGGTGAGGGTGTTTGTGGGAGCTCTGGAGCCAGGGCTCCCCTGGGTGCTGGTGTTTCTTCTAATTCTTCTGATGTTTCAGGAACGGTTATGTCAGGTTACTCTAGCTCTACCTCTGGATCTTGATCTTTCTCCTGCTCTTTCTCTTGCTCTTTCTCCTGATCTTTCTCTTGATCTTTCTGTTGCTCCTGCTCTGGATCTTGCGTCTGATCTACCACTTGCTCTGGATCTTGTTCCTGCTCTACCTCTTGCTCTGGATCTTGCTCCTGCTCTACCTCTTGCTCTGGATCTTGCTCCTGCTCTACTTCTTGCTCTGGCTTGGGCTCTGGATCTTGCTCTCGCTCTGCCTCTGGCAGTGGAGGTGGAGCTGGAGCTGGAACTCGAGCCAAATATGGCAGCACCTCTTGGGACAGTTGTTCAGCCTGGGCAGAAGCTGGAACTGGATAGACAACAATTGAAAATATCAATGTGAGTTTCTATGTCTCATCCAATGACACTGTCTTTCCAGAAGCCCAAGTCCAGAGGCCCAGGCTCAGGAAGTCTCCCCACACTGCAGAACACTGTATGATTGTTCTGAGTACTCAGTGCCCCTGTCCCCAACCTGCTTCTGGAAACTCTGCTCTGTGTGGCCCAGCCCAGGCCCCTCCCCAAACCCGCACAGGCACCCACCCTCTTCCTCCTCACCCTCAGTCTCCGCCTCACTAGGCTCCAGGTGCTCCGGCTTCTCCAGCTGCGCCAGAAGAAGATCAGCCTTACGCTCCACCTCTGAACCTCGCATACTGATATGTACATAGGCCGAAAGAAACTTCAAAGAATGAAATTCAGGAGGCTCGTGGAAATCGGTGGAATAGAATTCCAGCCAGATCTTTAAGACAGAGGACATGGCACTGTGGGAGACAGGTGGGCAACAGCATCAGAGGCCTGGCCTATCCCTGTATGCTGCCCTCCCAAGGCTCCCCTGAGTGAGCTGCAGTCTAGTACCCTCTGACCATGCCTGTCCATAGACCAGCCCATCCACTGTCCACCCCCAGTATGGCAGTTCTGGCGCAAGATAGGCCTGGCAGCCAAGGAGGGGCTGGCAAAAGCCTCCATGGGAGGAGCCTTCAACCACTGATGTGACCACGTTTCCCTTCTTCAGGGAAACCTGACAACCTCCTCTGTCTGTGTCACTGCCCCATCCCTGCTGGAATGACCTGTCCACCCCAGGAGGGTGCTGTCTGCTCTGGGCATTACTCACTGGCACACAGGAGGTGTCCAGCAATATCTGATAAATGAGGAAACAGAGGGAGGCGCTGCTCCCCTGGCCTACCCAGGGCCCTTGGTAAAGCCCAAACTTGAGCTCACACGTGAATGTACTGCCCAAGTGTCTGCATGAAAATCTGCATATCCTTTTCCCAGTGACAGCAATCTCTTGGCCCTGACCACACACTGCACCCTCAGCACCAGCTGAGCATCCCCATGGAGGCTCCAGCCCCGAGTGTGAGCGGGATGCTCTGCACACCTCCTGCTCTGGCTCAGCACGGGCTCTGGGGGTGTGGGCAGGGCTGGGTGGGAGGGCGTGGGGATGGATTCCCTCTGGGCTCACTCTGCTCTCCAGCCTCTCGCACACCCTACGGTGCCTGGGACCACATCACCAGCCGTCTTGACTCCTTTCCCTGCAGGGAAAGCCTTGAGCCCTCAGCCCTGTAGCAGGAATCATAAGATGTGTGAGAGCCAGAGTCCTGCCAGCCCCCCACCCACAGGCCCCCGCAGACCACACGCAGTTGTGTGGAGATGGGAGCCCCTCCTTCTGCACCTAAACTCCACTTACCATTTTAGCTGCTCCAGGGATTCCCCATCCCCGTCACAATCAGAAATCATGTTTCCATACCTAGAAGAGGTCAGGAGTGTGTCAAATCTACCACATGGTGGCACTACCTGCTTCTCATGTCTACTGTGACTGTCTCACCTCTGACTAGAATGGAAGCCCAGGAGGGCAGGGAATGCAGTCTCCTCGGTTCACTGGATCATGGTCAGTGCCCAGAAAGGGACTGCACATAGTGTGGCTTCACGTATGATTGTTGAAGGAATGAACCCCAACCAACTCCTCCCAAGATATCTGGGTGCACCTGAAGCCGCTCTGCCCGCCTCTGGTCTCCCTGCTTTGAATACACGCAGAAGCCTACAGATAGAATCTCAAATTTCCTGTAAAAATGTGAAAACAGTGAAGCCCAAGTCAACGAGGTCAGTGAGGGGGTGACAGAGACTTCCTCATGGGGGTGTCAGGAATCCTGAAGGAGGACGACCGCGGCCCCTCCAGCAGACCTTCCACAGGGCTGGACTCAGGAGCAGCACTTTCCATGGGGGACCCACTGGAGCTTGTTCCTGTGACCACCCACTGAACACAGGAGGAAACTGAGGCTCAGAGGGGTGTGGTGACAGTCCTAAGACTCACAGCAGGGAGGCGGCCTAGTGGCACTGTGTGATCCAGGGCCTGAGTGCTCACCTGAGGAAAAGCAGGTGCAGCACATGCCGGGGACTGGCAAAGTTCTTGTAGCTTGACAGAAACAGGTGGACATAAGATTGGTCACCACCCAAGACAGCAGGCACCAGGTGCTCCACCCGCTTCTTCAGGGTGCGTGCCGGGACAGGCCACACCATGTGGGTGGCATCTGAGCTCAATGAAGATGTGTCTTCACTCTAGGACAGGACAGGGGAGAGATACACAGTGACGGTACCGTGAACCCCAAGGAGGGCAGGGGCTGGAGGCCAGTCTTGACCCCAGGGAGGACATGAGAAGACAGCCTGAGGGCCCAGGGTTAATGGACAGGGTGGTGGTTGCCACCCCGGCAGTCCCCGTTCACCCTCCAGCCAGACCTGAGGTGTGAACACACCAGGACCAGCAGGTTTATAAACCCCCCACCCTCTGCCCCTGCCCTGGGAGGGTGTCCCATGTCCCCGTTCCCCACACACTCGGGAGGAGGGGGTGCAGTCACCCAGGGAGGCTCATAGTGCTGGCCTGGCCTTGCCCAACCTCCTCTGGGCCACCTGACATTACCTTTGGGGACCTCCTCCCAGACGGCCACAGGGGTCGAGGGCGAGGGCTGAACCAGCGCCGGAAGCATTGGACAAGCCTCTCAGCACAGGGCTTCCTGGGGCTACGGCCCCGGGACCTCGGGATACAGCACAACATCTCACTCTGCCTGTGGCCAAGTGAGCTGGGGAAGGGGCTGTGTATAGAATGTGGGTGCCAGGTTACCGAGTTCCGAGTTCTGTTGGGGTCTGTCGTCAAGGAAGTGAGGTCACTTCCTGATACCTCATTTCCTGAGCCCCTCCTCTGTGTTCAAGACTGCAAATGCCCCTCTGGGTACCTGTCTGCTGACCCTCCTTCCCCATGAACTCTCTCTATTGCCCACACTTCCACCAACACTGCCTGACCACACCCCTGTGCAAGGCCTGGGTGCAGCCAGCGTCACAGCTCGGAGGAGATACACGTAGGTTCATCCCCAGCTCCTGCTTCTTATCACTTTATGTGACCCTGGACAAGCCATTGTCACTCTCATGACCTCCCCAGTCTCCCCTTTTGCACAGTGGGGATCTTTCTAGCATCTTCTTCCTAGGGATGGCATCAGGCATGTGTGAGAAAACATCTCTGAAACCTATGGCCGGTGTCACGTGCAGCTAATAAACAAGACTAGAGATAAAATCCACGACGGTGTGGAAGGTAGCATGGAATACGACTAACGACAGGTCTGGTTCCTGTCATATAATCTTGAAAATGTCACTTTTGCTCTTGGTCTGTTTTCCCTGTCTGCACCATGCGACAGTTGGAATTGCATGCATTCACATACTGCTTTCCTCCATAAAACCTCACAATGGCTTCGTGTGTATTTAGGTTTGGACTCAAGTGCCACATCTCTGTCTGTGTGGTTGGCGACTCCTCAGGGGCTCCCAGTGGTCCCCACCATCTGCTGCACACATCCTCACGTAATCCCCCGCCCTGCAGTGTGGACTGGACTTAGTGACTCACTTCTAACCAATACAGGATCAAAAGTGAGAAGGTGTCACTTTCTAAATGTCATTGTAACACGCCTATCTCTAGAGTCTTGTGCTCTGTCTCCTCTGTTCTCTCTGTTTGTATCCACCATATGCCAAGCATGGTGCCGAGAGCTAGAGAAAGAGCTGATTCAGCTGCACCCTGGCTTGGGAGATGATCCCAGGATAAGAAAGAGGAGAAGACGTGCTATCGAGTGCCTGACATTCTAAGAGAGGAAAGTGATCTAGGAGGCCATCAGAATATTCTAGATTAGGAAGCTACCTGAAGATGGTAGGAAATGAACACCATTTGCAGAGAAGAACCTGAGCCGTTTGGTCCATTCTATGCCTTTACTCAACCGTATGAAATATAGAATTAGTAGTTTATCAAATTGCGTAAAAAATGTCAATTGTTATTTATATATAAACAAAATTTATAGATTTATTTGGAAGAATTGATATATTTTCCCTACTTATTTTCTCATCTATGAACAGGTACATCTCTTCGTTGTCTTCAGTTTGTTCGTTTTTTCAATAACATTTTACACTCAGTGTTTAGAAACCATGATTGTAAAAATGCACCCTAATTATTCATGCAAACCTTATGAATGAAAATTTGGGGTGTTTCCAACCCTTAGTAATAGGTATTGTCATATTAACAATCTTGTCGACACCTCACCTTATAATTTTTCAAGGTTACATATGATATAGATTCCAGAATATTGGGTGACAGTGTAAAATAGTAAATATACAAGTATAATTTTGCTAAATTTTGCGAGTTTCTGCTCCTTATGGGCTCTACCATTTGCATTCCACCACAATGTATTATAATACCTGTATCCCCACAGTCTCACTAACAAGTTTGTTATCAAAAAATTAAATTTTGCAAATCTAATAGGTGAAGTCTTGTATTTCAATATATTTTAAATGTATAGTTCTCTATGAGGGATTTTAAGCACCTAATTACGTATTGATGTCAATTTAAATTTCCTTTTGTGTTCTTAGATTGTTCATATATTTTGTTCATTTTTATTTCATTTTGTTGGTCATTTCCATCTCATTTTTTCACACATCATTGTATTAATGATATTATCCTAGTTTAAGAGGCTTTTTTATTTTTTTTTTGCTTTTTTTAAAATTGAAACATTATTGATCACCCATTTTAAGTATTATAGCTTGTAATTTCTTTTTGTCGTGTCCTTTTGACCTAGTTGGTGGCATTTACCTTTTGTTTGAGTTTGCTTTGCTTTATTAATTGCTGCTATGCCATCCATGTTAACTGCTGCTACATTAGTAGCAGCATAATTTCACCAGTGATTTGAAATGCTATCTTTCTTAAATACTAAATTTCTATAAATCTTGGGTATCTCTTTGAATTCTCCATTCTTTTTCATTAGGTTTTATATGTACTTATAAACAAATTCCATATGGTCTTGATAATGAAGAATTTATAAAAAAAATTTTCGATCTCTGGTAGATTTACCCCTCCCTTTTGATTTGTTTCCTCATTTTTTTCTGATGAACGATTAATGTTTCATCAACATTTTATAATCATCTTATTTTGTTCTAGGTGAAGAAACAAATGAGACTATTTTTAATGTGATCATGACGCACGTAAAAAGTAACTTAGGAGAAAATAAAATCCTTAGGATCATGTGGCTTTCTGGCCAAGAAAATATCTCTGACATTTCTCTATCGTTTGTGTATGTATGTTTTAAGAGTGTTCTAATGCTTAAATCACATAATTAAACAGGCTTTGTCGAGTTCTTGTTAGCTTTATGCCAAATATTTTAACAATTTTGTGGCTATTGAAAATGGAATCTTGATTTGCGTAATGTAATCTAGATAGTTATTGTTATTACATAAGACATTTATTAATTTTATATGTGAATTTTTCTAAATCGCAACATGTAAATTTTATTTTAGTAAGTCGTCTGGTTTGTAATAGGTTTTTAATTAATTCTTTTTGATTTTCTAAATTCACAATACATTCACATAACACATTTTTCTCTATCTTGAGATATACAAATACGTATGGTCAAATCTTATTTTATCTAGTGTTTTGATATTTATGAGTCTTACATTTTCTCAAAAGTAGTTTTGGCTTCTGTGGAAATTATTATGTGTTTTTCTTTCTTCTAATGCTTAATACTTTAGCAAAATATTGAAGTTAGTAATTCATTTCAAATTTATTTTTGTGAACGGTACCTAGCAAAAGCATAACTGGATTTGATTTCCAAATAAATAATATTTCAATCCCTGTAATGATGAAGTGCTTTCCCCTAAGTAATCTGAATCCTTTCCACATATACCAGAATCTGTTTCAAAATTCAAACTTTTACTCCACTGAACTATTCGCTTATTCTTTGCCAATCTCATGCACTTTCAAGTATGTTCCTTTCCAATACATTTTATTGGACGGAGCAAATTACCTCTTTGTTTTTATTATTATTGTTCTTCTTATGTCTTGAACATTTTGGGGGCCATTTTTGCACTTAATTTTTTTTTCATATTAACTTTGAGGTTATTTGACAAGTCCCCTAAACATCACTCTTTGGAATTTTTCAAGTTTAGATTTATTGAATCTATTGATTAACATAGGTAGAATACATATATATGTGGCGTAACTTCCTAGCATCACTGCTGCCCGGCACATGGACACACGTGGGCATTTTGGTAGGAGCTGCTGAGTGGCTCCTGCGACAGGGGTATCTATGAACACATCTCCTGGGGCATCTGCTGGGACCTCTTCTTCCTTCATTCTCACAAGAGCTCGTGGTCACGAGACATACAGACCTGCCCATCTGATGGGGCAAATGCTAACTGAATAGTGAGTAAATTTCTGTGCATAATCATTAGGGAGGCCGCGGATGTCTGACATTTACTGGCCATGTGAATTGCTTCCCTGTGGAACTGCAGGAATATGTCCTTTGTCCCTATGGATAAATGAGAACTCTTTGTACAACTAGGATGCATACTACCCTTTCTCTGCCCATGAAGAATTTTCCAGTCTGGGGTTTGTCTTTTCACCTTTTGACATTATTCTGGTTTTTGTTTGGACCAGGAAAAGTCAGCATTTTCCTCAGTGGCTTCTGGCTCTCTGGTCATTCAACAGTAGTTCCTATTTCAAGATTATGGCAATAATAACTATCAGGGCTTTGTGTCTCTACACAGAGTCTTTGCTTTTTCTGTAATTTTCCTCTTACTAAAAACATAAAATGAAAATTAATCAGATCTTTCTCATATTATGCGGCCAGATACAAAAGGCCACATAACATATAACCGTACTGATAGGAACAATCCACGATAGGTAAATTCACACACACAGAAAATGGAGTGGTAGTCAGGGACAGGGAGAGGCGGGATGGGGAATGACAGCTTAATGGCTACAGAGTTGATGAAGCTGTTCGATCAGTAGATGGTGGTAAGGGTTGCCCCATATTAAAAATGTACTTAATGCCACTGAATGGTAATTTTGAAAATATTAAAAACACTTTATTTTATACAAGGGATATTATTGAAAATAAAAGATGAAAAAATTTGAGGAGATGCAGGACAGAGACAAAAATGAGGAGAAGCACAGCGTCAAGGAAGGGCAAGAACAGATCTGGAGTGGGGACTGGTGAGGGTGTTTGTGGGAGCTCTGGAGCCAGGGCTCCCCTGGGTGCTGGTGTTTCTTCTAATTCTTCTGATGTTTCAGGAACGGTTATGTCAGGTTACTCTAGCTCTACCTCTGGATCTTGATCTTTCTCCTGCTCTTTCTCTTGCTCTTTCTCCTGATCTTTCTCTTGATCTTTCTGTTGCTCCTGCTCTGGATCTTGCGTCTGATCTACCACTTGCTCTGGATCTTGTTCCTGCTCTACCTCTTGCTCTGGATCTTGCTCCTGCTCTACCTCTTGCTCTGGATCTTGCTCCTGCTCTACTTCTTGCTCTGGCTTGGGCTCTGGATCTTGCTCTCGCTCTGCCTCTGGCAGTGGAGGTGGAGCTGGAGCTGGAACTCGAGCCAAATATGGCAGCACCTCTTGGGACAGTTGTTCAGCCTGGGCAGAAGCTGGAACTGGATAGACAACAATTGAAAATATCAATGTGAGTTTCTATGTCTCATCCAATGACACTGTCTTTCCAGAAGCCCAAGTCCAGAGGCCCAGCCTCAGGAAGTCTCCCCACACTGCAGAACACTGTATGATTGTTCTGAGTACTCAGTGCCCCTGTCCCCAACCTGCTTCTGGAAACTCTGCTCTGTGTGGCCCAGCCCAGGCCCCTCCCCAAACCCGCACAGGCACCCACCCTCTTCCTCCTCACCCTCAGTCTCCGCCTCACTAGGCTCCAGGTGCTCCGGCTTCTCCAGCTGCGCCAGAAGAAGATCAGCCTTACGCTCCACCTCTGAACCTCGCATACTGATATGTACATAGGCCGAAAGAAACTTCAAAGAATGAAATTCAGGAGGCTCGTGGAAATCGGTGGAATAGAATTCCAGCCAGATCTTTAAGACAGAGGACATGGCACTGTGGGAGACAGGTGGGCAACAGCATCAGAGGCCTGGCCTATCCCTGTATGCTGCCCTCCCAAGGCTCCCCTGAGTGAGCTGCAGTCTAGTACCCTCTGACCGTGCCTGTCCATAGACCAGCCCATCCACTGTCCACCCCCAGTATGGCAGTTCTGGCGCAAGATAGGCCTGGCAGCCAAGGAGGGGCTGGCAAAAGCCTCCATGGGAGGAGCCTTCAACCACTGATGTGACCACGTTTCCCTTCTTCAGGGAAACCTGACAACCTCCTCTGTCTGTGTCACTGCCCCATCCCTGCTGGAATGACCTGTCCACCCCAGGAGGGTGCTGTCTGCTCTGGGCATTACTCACTGGCACACAGGAGGTGTCCAGCAATATCTGATAAATGAGGAAACAGAGGGAGGCGCTGCTCCCCTGGCCTACCCAGGGCCCTTGGTAAAGCCCAAACTTGAGCTCACACGTGAATGTACTGCCCAAGTGTCTGCATGAAAATCTGCATATCCTTTTCCCAGTGACAGCAATCTCTTGGCCCTGACCACACACTGCACCCTCAGCACCAGCTGAGCATCCCCATGGAGGCTCCAGCCCCGAGTGTGAGCGGGATGCTCTGCACACCTCCTGCTCTGGCTCAGCACGGGCTCTGGGGGTGTGGGCAGGGCTGGGTGGGAGGGCGTGGGGATGGATTCCCTCTGGGCTCACTCTGCTCTCCAGCCTCTCGCACACCCTACGGTGCCTGGGACCACATCACCAGCCGTCTTGACTCCTTTCCCTGCAGGGAAAGCCTTGAGCCCTCAGCCCTGTAGCAGGAATCATAAGATGTGTGAGAGCCAGAGTCCTGCCAGCCCCCCACCCACAGGCCCCCGCAGACCACACGCAGTTGTGTGGAGATGGGAGCCCCTCCTTCTGCACCTAAACTCCACTTACCATTTTAGCTGCTCCAGGGATTCCCCATCCCCGTCACAATCAGAAATCATGTTTCCATACCTAGAAGAGGTCAGGAGTGTGTCAAATCTACCACATGGTGGCACTACCTGCTTCTCATGTCTACTGTGACTGTCTCACCTCTGACTAGAATGGAAGCCCAGGAGGGCAGGGAATGCAGTCTCCTCGGTTCACTGGATCATGGTCAGTGCCCAGAAAGGGACTGCACATAGTGTGGCTTCACGTATGATTGTTGAAGGAATGAACCCCAACCAACTCCTCCCAAGATATCTGGGTGCACCTGAAGCCGCTCTGCCCGCCTCTGGTCTCCCTGCTTTGAATACACGCAGAAGCCTACAGATAGAATCTCAAATTTCCTGTAAAAATGTGAAAACAGTGAAGCCCAAGTCAACGAGGTCAGTGAGGGGGTGACAGAGACTTCCTCATGGGGGTGTCAGGAATCCTGAAGGAGGACGACCGCGGCCCCTCCAGCAGACCTTCCACAGGGCTGGACTCAGGAGCAGCACTTTCCATGGGGGACCCACTGGAGCTTGTTCCTGTGACCACCCACTGAACACAGGAGGAAACTGAGGCTCAGAGGGGTGTGGTGACAGTCCTAAGACTCACAGCAGGGAGGCGGCCTAGTGGCACTGTGTGATCCAGGGCCTGAGTGCTCACCTGAGGAAAAGCAGGTGCAGCACATGCCGGGGACTGGCAAAGTTCTTGTAGCTTGACAGAAACAGGTGGACATAAGATTGGTCACCACCCAAGACAGCAGGCACCAGGTGCTCCACCCGCTTCTTCAGGGTGCGTGCCGGGACAGGCCACACCATGTGGGTGGCATCTGAGCTCAATGAAGATGTGTCTTCACTCTAGGACAGGACAGGGGAGAGATACACAGTGACGGTACCGTGAACCCCAAGGAGGGCAGGGGCTGGAGGCCAGTCTTGACCCCAGGGAGGACATGAGAAGACAGCCTGAGGGCCCAGGGTTAATGGACAGGGTGGTGGTTGCCACCCCGGCAGTCCCCGTTCACCCTCCAGCCAGACCTGAGGTGTGAACACACCAGGACCAGCAGGTTTATAAACCCCCCACCCTCTGCCCCTGCCCTGGGAGGGTGTCCCATGTCCCCGTTCCCCACACACTCGGGAGGAGGGGGTGCAGTCACCCAGGGAGGCTCATAGTGCTGGCCTGGCCTTGCCCAACCTCCTCTGGGCCACCTGACATTACCTTTGGGGACCTCCTCCCAGACGGCCACAGGGGTCGAGGGCGAGGGCTGAACCAGCGCCGGAAGCATTGGACAAGCCTCTCAGCACAGGGCTTCCTGGGGCTACGGCCCCGGGACCTCGGGATACAGCACAACATCTCACTCTGCCTGTGGCCAAGTGAGCTGGGGAAGGGGCTGTGTATAGAATGTGGGTGCCAGGTTACCGAGTTCCGAGTTCTGTTGGGGTCTGTCGTCAAGGAAGTGAGGTCACTTCCTGATACCTCATTTCCTGAGCCCCTCCTCTGTGTTCAAGACTGCAAATGCCCCTCTGGGTACCTGTCTGCTGACCCTCCTTCCCCATGAACTCTCTCTATTGCCCACACTTCCACCAACACTGCCTGACCACACCCCTGTGCAAGGCCTGGGTGCAGCCAGCGTCACAGCTCGGAGGAGATACACGTAGGTTCATCCCCAGCTCCTGCTTCTTATCACTTTATGTGACCCTGGACAAGCCATTGTCACTCTCATGACCTCCCCAGTCTCCCCTTTTGCACAGTGGGGATCTTTCTAGCATCTTCTTCCTAGGGATGGCATCAGGCATGTGTGAGAAAACATCTCTGAAACCTATGGCCGGTGTCACGTGCAGCTAATAAACAAGACTAGAGATAAAATCCACGACGGTGTGGAAGGTAGCATGGAATACGACTAACGACAGGTCTGGTTCCTGTCATATAATCTTGAAAATGTCACTTTTGCTCTTGGTCTGTTTTCCCTGTCTGCACCATGCGACAGTTGGAATTGCATGCATTCACATACTGCTTTCCTCCATAAAACCTCACAATGGCTTCGTGTGTATTTAGGTTTGGACTCAAGTGCCACATCTCTGTCTGTGTGGTTGGCGACTCCTCAGGGGCTCCCAGTGGTCCCCACCATCTGCTGCACACATCCTCACGTAATCCCCTGCCCTGCAGTGTGGACTGGACTTAGTGACTCACTTCTAACCAACACAGGATCAAAAGTGAGAAGGTGTCACTTTCTAAATGTCATTGTAACACGCCTATCTCTAGAGTCTTGTGCTCTGTCTCCTCTGTTCTCTCTGTTTGTATCCACCATATGCCAAGCATGGTGCCGAGAGCTGGAGAAAGAGCTGATTCAGCTGCACCCTGGCTTGGGAGATGATCCCAGGATAAGAAAGAGGAGAAGACGTGCTATCGAGTGCCTGACATTCTAAGAGAGGAAAGTGATCTAGGAGGCCATCAGAATATTCTAGATTAGGAAGCTACCTGAAGATGGTAGGAAATGAACACCATTTGCAGAGAAGAACCTGAGCCGTTTGGTCCATTCTATGCCTTTACTCAACCGTATGAAATATAGAATTAGTAGTTTATCAAATTGCGTAAAAAATGTCAATTGTTATTTATATATAAACAAAATTTATAGATTTATTTGGAAGAATTGATATATTTTCCCTACTTATTTTCTCATCTATGAACAGGTACATCTCTTCGTTGTCTTCAGTTTGTTCGTTTTTTCAATAACATTTTACACTCAGTGTTTAGAAACCATGATTGTAAAAATGCACCCTAATTATTCATGCAAACCTTATGAATGAAAATTTGGGGTGTTTCCAACCCTTAGTAATAGGTATTGTCATATTAACAATCTTGTCGACACCTCACCTTATAATTTTTCAAGGTTACATATGATATAGATTCCAGAATATTGGGTGACAGTGTAAAATAGTAAATATACAAGTATAATTTTGCTAAATTTTGCGAGTTTCTGCTCCTTATGGGCTCTACCATTTGCATTCCACCACAATGTATTATAATACCTGTATCCCCACAGTCTCACTAACAAGTTTGTTATCAAAAAATTAAATTTTGCAAATCTAATAGGTGAAGTCTTGTATTTCAATATATTTTAAATGTATAGTTCTCTATGAGGGATTTTAAGCACCTAATTACGTATTGATGTCAATTTAAATTTCCTTTTGTGTTCTTAGATTGTTCATATATTTTGTTCATTTTTATTTCATTTTGTTGGTCATTTCCATCTCATTTTTTCACACATCATTGTATTAATGATATTATCCTAGTTTAAGAGGCTTTTTTATTTTTTTTTTGCTTTTTTTAAAATTGAAACATTATTGATCACCCATTTTAAGTATAATAGCTTGTAATTTCTTTTTGTCGTGTCCTTTTGACCTAGTTGGTGGCATTTACCTTTTGTTTGAGTTTGCTTTGCTTTATTAATTGCTGCTATGCCATCCATGTTAACTGCTGCTACATTAGTAGCAGCATAATTTCACCAGTGATTTGAAATGCTATCTTTCTTAAATACTAAATTTCTATAAATCTTGGGTATCTCTTTGAATTCTCCATTCTTTTTCATTAGGTTTTATATGTACTTATAAACAAATTCCATATGGTCTTGATAATGAAGAATTTATTAAAAAAATTTTTCGATCTCTGGTAGATTTACCCCTCCCTTTTGATTTGTTTCCTCATTTTTTTCTGATGAACGATTAATGTTTCATCAACATTTTATAATCATCTTATTTTGTTCTAGGTGAAGAAACAAATGAGACTATTTTTAATGTGATCATGACGCACGTATAAAGTAACTTAAGAGAAAATAAAATCCTTAGGATCATGTGGCTTTCTGGCCAAGAAAATATCTCTGACATTTCTCTATCGTTTGTGTATGTATGTTTTAAGAGTGTTCTAATGCTTAAATCACATAGTTAAACAGGCTTTGTCGAGTTCTTGTTAGCTGTATGCCAAATATTTTAACAATTTTGTGGCTACTGAAAATGGAATCTTGATTTGCGTAATGTAATCTAGATAGTTATTGTTATTACATAAGACATTTATTAATTTTATATGTGAATTTTTCTAAATCGCAACATGTAAATTTTATTTTAGTAAGTCGTCTTGTTTGTAATAGGTTTTTAATTAATTCTTTTTGATTTTCTAAATTCACAATACATACACATAACCCATTTTTCTCCATCTTGAGATATACAAATACGTATGGTCAAATCTTATTTTATCTAGTGTTTTGATATTTATGAGTCTTACATTTTCTCAAAAGTAGTTTTGGCTTCTGTGGAAATTATTATGTGTTTTTCTTTCTTCTAATGCTTAATACTTTAGCAAAATATTGAAGTTAGTAATTCATTTCAAATTTATTTTTGTGAACGGTACCTAGCAAAAGCATAACTGGATTTGATTTCCAAATAAATAATATTTCAATCCCTGTAATGATGAAGTGCTTTCCCCTAAGTAATCTGAATCCTTTCCACATATACCAGAATCTGTTTCAAAATTCAAACTTTTACTCCACTGAACTATTCGCTTATTCTTTGCCAATCTCATGCACTTTCAAGTATGTTCCTTTCCAATACATTTTATTGGACGGAGCAAATTACCTCTTTGTTTTTATTATTATTGTTCTTCTTATGTCTTGAACATTTTGGGGGCCATTTTTGCACATAATTTTTTTTCATATTAACTTTGAGGTTATTTGACAAGTCCCCTAAACATCACTCTTTGGAATTTTTCAAGTTTAGATTTATTGAATCTATTGATTAACATAGGTAGAATACATATATATGTGGCGTAACTTCCTAGCATCACTGCTGCCCGGCACATGGACACACGTGGGCATTTTGGTAGGAGCTGCTGAGTGGCTCCTGCGACAGGGGTATCTATGAACACATCTCCTGGGGCATCTGCTGGGACCTCTTCTTCCTTCATTCTCACAAGAGCTCGTGGTCACGAGACATACAGACCTGCCCATCTGATGGGGCAAATGCTAACTGAATAGTGAGTAAATTTCTGTGCATAATCATTAGGGAGGCCGCGGATGTCTGACATTTACTGGCCATGTGAATTGCTTCCCTGTGGAACTGCAGGAATATGTCCTTTGTCCCTATGGATAAATGAGAACTCTTTGTACAACTAGGATGCATACTACCCTTTCTCTGCCCATGAAGAATTTTCCAGTCTGGGGTTTGTCTTTTCACCTTTTGACATTATTCTGGTTTTTGTTTGGACCAGGAAAAGTCAGCATTTTCCTCAGTGGCTTCTGGCTCTCTGGTCATTCAACAGTAGTTCCTATTTCAAGATTATGGCAATAATAACTATCAGGGCTTTGTGTCTCTACACAGAGTCTTTGCTTTTTCTGTAATTTTCCTCTTACTAAAAACATAAAATGAAAATTAATCAGATCTTTCTCATATTATGCGGCCAGATACAAAAGGCCACATAACATATAACCGTACTGATAGGAACAATCCACGATAGGTAAATTCACACACACAGAAAATGGAGTGGTAGTCAGGGACAGGGAGAGGCGGGATGGGGAATGACAGCTTAATGGCTACAGAGTTGATGAAGCTGTTCGATCAGTAGATGGTGGTAAGGGTTGCCCCATATTAAAAATGTACTTAATGCCACTGAATGGTAATTTTGAAAATATTAAAAACACTTTATTTTATACAAGGGATATTATTGAAAATAAAAGATGAAAAAATTTGAGGAGATGCAGGACAGAGACAAAAATGAGGAGAAGCACAGCGTCAAGGAAGGGCAAGAACAGATCTGGAGTGGGGACTGGTGAGGGTGTTTGTGGGAGCTCTGGAGCCAGGGCTCCCCTGGGTGCTGGTGTTTCTTCTAATTCTTCTGATGTTTCAGGAACGGTTATGTCAGGTTGCTCTAGCTCTACCTCTGGATCTTGATCTTTCTCCTGCTCTTTCTCTTGCTCTTTCTCCTGATCTTTCTCTTGATCTTTCTGTTGCTCCTGCTCTGGATCTTGCGTCTGATCTACCACTTGCTCTGGATCTTGTTCCTGCTCTACCTCTTGCTCTGGATCTTGCTCCTGCTCTACCTCTTGCTCTGGATCTTGCTCCTGCTCTACTTCTTGCTCTGGCTTGGGCTCTGGATCTTGCTCTCGCTCTGCCTCTGGCAGTGGAGGTGGAGCTGGAGCTGGAACTCGAGCCAAATATGGCAGCACCTCTTGGGACAGTTGTTCAGCCTGGGCAGAAGCTGGAACTGGATAGACAACAATTGAAAATATCAATGTGAGTTTCTATGTCTCATCCAATGACACTGTCTTTCCAGAAGCCCAAGTCCAGAGGCCCAGCCTCAGGAAGTCTCCCCACACTGCAGAACACTGTATGATTGTTCTGAGTACTCAGTGCCCCTGTCCCCAACCTGCTTCTGGAAACTCTGCTCTGTGTGGCCCAGCCCAGGCCCCTCCCCAAACCCGCACAGGCACCCACCCTCTTCCTCCTCACCCTCAGTCTCCGCCTCACTAGGCTCCAGGTGCTCCGGCTTCTCCAGCTGCGCCAGAAGAAGATCAGCCTTACGCTCCACCTCTGAACCTCGCATACTGATATGTACATAGGCCGAAAGAAACTTCAAAGAATGAAATTCAGGAGGCTCGTGGAAATCGGTGGAATAGAATTCCAGCCAGATCTTTAAGACAGAGGACATGGCACTGTGGGAGACAGGTGGGCAACAGCATCAGAGGCCTGGCCTATCCCTGTATGCTGCCCTCCCAAGGCTCCCCTGAGTGAGCTGCAGTCTAGTACCCTCTGACCATGCCTGTCCATAGACCAGCCCATCCACTGTCCACCCCCAGTATGGCAGTTCTGGCGCAAGATAGGCCTGGCAGCCAAGGAGGGGCTGGCAAAAGCCTCCATGGGAGGAGCCTTCAACCACTGATGTGACCACGTTTCCCTTCTTCAGGGAACCCTGACAACCTCCTCTGTCTGTGTCACTGCCCCATCCCTGCTGGAATGACCTGTCCACCCCAGGAGGGTGCTGTCTGCTCTGGGCATTACTCACTGGCACACAGGAGGTGTCCAGCAATATCTGATAAATGAGGAAACAGAGGGAGGCGCTGCTCCCCTGGCCTACCCAGGGCCCTTGGAAAAGCCCAAACTTGAGCTCACACGTGAATGTACTGCCCAAGTGTCTGCATGAAAATCTGCATATCCTTTTCCCAGTGACAGCAATCTCTTGGCCCTGACCACACACTGCACCCTCAGCACCAGCTGAGCATCCCCATGGAGGCTCCAGCCCCGAGTGTGAGCGGGATGCTCTGCACACCTCCTGCTCTGGCTCAGCACGGGCTCTGGGGGTGTGGGCAGGGCTGGGTGGGAGGGCGTGGGGATGGATTCCCTCTGGGCTCACTCTGCTCTCCAGCCTCTCGCACACCCTACGGTGCCTGGGACCACATCACCAGCCGTCTTGACTCCTTTCCCTGCAGGGAAAGCCTTGAGCCCTCAGCCCTGTAGCAGGAATCATAAGATGTGTGAGAGCCAGAGTCCTGCCAGCCCCCCACCCACAGGCCCCCGCAGACCACACGCAGTTGTGTGGAGATGGGAGCCCCTCCTTCTGCACCTAAACTCCACTTACCATTTTAGCTGCTCCAGGGATTCCCCATCCCCGTCACAATCAGAAATCATGTTTCCATACCTAGAAGAGGTCAGGAGTGTGTCAAATCTACCACATGGTGGCACTACCTGCTTCTCATGTCTACTGTGACTGTCTCACCTCTGACTAGAATGGAAGCCCAGGAGGGCAGGGAATGCAGTCTCCTCGGTTCACTGGATCATGGTCAGTGCCCAGAAAGGGACTGCACATAGTGTGGCTTCACGTATGATTGTTGAAGGAATGAACCCCAACCAACTCCTCCCAAGATATCTGGGTGCACCTGAAGCCGCTCTGCCCGCCTCTGGTCTCCCTGCTTTGAATACACGCAGAAGCCTACAGATAGAATCTCAAATTTCCTGTAAAAATGTGAAAACAGTGAAGCCCAAGTCAACGAGGTCAGTGAGGGGGTGACAGAGACTTCCTCATGGGGGTGTCAGGAATCCTGAAGGAGGACGACCGCGGCCCCTCCAGCAGACCTTCCACAGGGCTGGACTCAGGAGCAGCACTTTCCATGGGGGACCCACTGGAGCTTGTTCCTGTGACCACCCACTGAACACAGGAGGAAACTGAGGCTCAGAGGGGTGTGGTGACAGTCCTAAGACTCACAGCAGGGAGGCGGCCTAGTGGCACTGTGTGATCCAGGGCCTGAGTGCTCACCTGAGGAAAAGCAGGTGCAGCACATGCCGGGGACTGGCAAAGTTCTTGTAGCTTGACAGAAACAGGTGGACATAAGATTGGTCACCACCCAAGACAGCAGGCACCAGGTGCTCCACCCGCTTCTTCAGGGTGCGTGCCGGGACAGGCCACACCATGTGGGTGGCATCTGAGCTCAATGAAGATGTGTCTTCACTCTAGGACAGGACAGGGGAGAGATACACAGTGACGGTACCGTGAACCCCAAGGAGGGCAGGGGCTGGAGGCCAGTCTTGACCCCAGGGAGGACATGAGAAGACAGCCTGAGGGCCCAGGGTTAATGGACAGGGTGGTGGTTGCCACCCCGGCAGTCCCCGTTCACCCTCCAGCCAGACCTGAGGTGTGAACACACCAGGACCAGCAGGTTTATAAACCCCCCACCCTCTGCCCCTGCCCTGGGAGGGTGTCCCATGTCCCCGTTCCCCACACACTCGGGAGGAGGGGGTGCAGTCACCCAGGGAGGCTCATAGTGCTGGCCTGGCCTTGCCCAACCTCCTCTGGGCCACCTGACATTACCTTTGGGGACCTCCTCCCAGACGGCCACAGGGGTCGAGGGCGAGGGCTGAACCAGCGCCGGAAGCATTGGACAAGCCTCTCAGCACAGGGCTTCCTGGGGCTACGGCCCCGGGACCTCGGGATACAGCACAACATCTCACTCTGCCTGTGGCCAAGTGAGCTGGGGAAGGGGCTGTGTATAGAATGTGGGTGCCAGGTTACCGAGTTCCGAGTTCTGTTGGGGTCTGTCGTCAAGGAAGTGAGGTCACTTCCTGATACCTCATTTCCTGAGCCCCTCCTCTGTGTTCAAGACTGCAAATGCCCCTCTGGGTACCTGTCTGCTGACCCTCCTTCCCCATGAACTCTCTCTATTGCCCACACTTCCACCAACACTGCCTGACCACACCCCTGTGCAAGGCCTGGGTGCAGCCAGCGTCACAGCTCGGAGGAGATACACGTAGGTTCATCCCCAGCTCCTGCTTCTTATCACTTTATGTGACCCTGGACAAGCCATTGTCACTCTCATGACCTCCCCAGTCTCCCCTTTTGCACAGTGGGGATCTTTCTAGCATCTTCTTCCTAGGGATGGCATCAGGCATGTGTGAGAAAACATCTCTGAAACCTATGGCCGGTGTCACGTGCAGCTAATAAACAAGACTAGAGATAAAATCCACGACGGTGTGGAAGGTAGCATGGAATACGACTAACGACAGGTCTGGTTCCTGTCATATAATCTTGAAAATGTCACTTTTGCTCTTGGTCTGTTTTCCCTGTCTGCACCATGCGACAGTTGGAATTGCATGCATTCACATACTGCTTTCCTCCATAAAACCTCACAATGGCTTCGTGTGTATTTAGGTTTGGACTCAAGTGCCACATCTCTGTCTGTGTGGTTGGCGACTCCTCAGGGGCTCCCAGTGGTCCCCACCATCTGCTGCACACATCCTCACGTAATCCCCCGCCCTGCAGTGTGGACTGGACTTAGTGACTCACTTCTAACCAATACAGGATCAAAAGTGAGAAGGTGTCACTTTCTAAATGTCATTGTAACACGCCTATCTCTAGAGTCTTGTGCTCTGTCTCCTCTGTTCTCTCTGTTTGTATCCACCATATGCCAAGCATGGTGCCGAGAGCTAGAGAAAGAGCTGATTCAGCTGCACCCTGGCTTGGGAGATGATCCCAGGATAAGAAAGAGGAGAAGACGTGCTATCGAGTGCCTGACATTCTAAGAGAGGAAAGTGATCTAGGAGGCCATCAGAATATTCTAGATTAGGAAGCTACCTGAAGATGGTAGGAAATGAACACCATTTGCAGAGAAGAACCTGAGCCGTTTGGTCCATTCTATGCCTTTACTCAACCGTATGAAATATAGAATTAGTAGTTTATCAAATTGCGTAAAAAATGTCAATTGTTATTTATATATAAACAAAATTTATAGATTTATTTGGAAGAATTGATATATTTTCCCTACTTATTTTCTCATCTATGAACAGGTACATCTCTTCGTTGTCTTCAGTTTGTTCGTTTTTTCAATAACATTTTACACTCAGTGTTTAGAAACCATGATTGTAAAAATGCACCCTAATTATTCATGCAAACCTTATGAATGAAAATTTGGGGTGTTTCCAACCCTTAGTAATAGGTATTGTCATATTAACAATCTTGTCGACACCTCACCTTATAATTTTTCAAGGTTACATATGATATAGATTCCAGAATATTGGGTGACAGTGTAAAATAGTAAATATACAAGTATAATTTTGCTAAATTTTGCGAGTTTCTGCTCCTTATGGGCTCTACCATTTGCATTCCACCACAATGTATTATAATACCTGTATCCCCACAGTCTCACTAACAAGTTTGTTATCAAAAAATTAAATTTTGCAAATCTAATAGGTGAAGTCTTGTATTTCAATATATTTTAAATGTATAGTTCTCTATGAGGGATTTTAAGCACCTAATTACGTATTGATGTCAATTTAAATTTCCTTTTGTGTTCTTAGATTGTTCATATATTTTGTTCATTTTTATTTCATTTTGTTGGTCATTTCCATCTCATTTTTTCACACATCATTGTATTAATGATATTATCCTAGTTTAAGAGGCTTTTTTATTTTTTTTTTGCTTTTTTTAAAATTGAAACATTATTGATCACCCATTTTAAGTATTATAGCTTGTAATTTCTTTTTGTCGTGTCCTTTTGACCTAGTTGGTGGCATTTACCTTTTGTTTGAGTTTGCTTTGCTTTATTAATTGCTGCTATGCCATCCATGTTAACTGCTGCTACATTAGTAGCAGCATAATTTCACCAGTGATTTGAAATGCTATCTTTCTTAAATACTAAATTTCTATAAATCTTGGGTATCTCTTTGAATTCTCCATTCTTTTTCATTAGGTTTTATATGTACTTATAAACAAATTCCATATGGTCTTGATAATGAAGAATTTATTAAAAAAATTTTTCGATCTCTGGTAGATTTACCCCTCCCTTTTGATTTGTTTCCTCATTTTTTTCTGATGAACGATTAATGTTTCATCAACATTTTATAATCATCTTATTTTGTTCTAGGTGAAGAAACAAATGAGACTATTTTTAATGTGATCATGACGCACGTATAAAGTAACTTAAGAGAAAATAAAATCCTTAGGATCATGTGGCTTTCTGGCCAAGAAAATATCTCTGACATTTCTCTATCGTTTGTGTATGTATGTTTTAAGAGTGTTCTAATGCTTAAATCACATAGTTAAACAGGCTTTGTCGAGTTCTTGTTAGCTGTATGCCAAATATTTTAACAATTTTGTGGCTACTGAAAATGGAATCTTGATTTGCGTAATGTAATCTAGATAGTTATTGTTATTACATAAGACATTTATTAATTTTATATGTGAATTTTTCTAAATCGCAACATGTAAATTTTATTTTAGTAAGTCGTCTTGTTTGTAATAGGTTTTTAATTAATTCTTTTTGATTTTCTAAATTCACAATACATACACATAACCCATTTTTCTCCATCTTGAGATATACAAATACGTATGGTCAAATCTTATTTTATCTAGTGTTTTGATATTTATGAGTCTTACCTTTTCACCAAAGTACTTTTGGCTTCTGTGGAAATTATTATGTGTTTTTCTTTCTTCTAATGCTTAATACTTTTGCAAAATATTGAAGTTAGTAATTCATTTCAAATTTATTTTTGTGAACGGTACCTAGCAAAAGCATAACTGGATTTAATTTCCAAATAAATAATATTTCAATCCCTGTAATGATGAAGTGCTTTCCCCTAAGTAATCTGAATCCTTTCCACATATACCAGAATCTGTTTCAAAATTCAAACTTTTACTCCACTGAACTATTCGCTTATTCTTTGCCAATCTCATGCACTTTCAAGTATGTTCCTTTCCAATACATTTTATTGGACGGAGCAAATTACCTCTTTGTTTTTATTATTATTGTTCTTCTTATGTCTTGAACATTTTGGGGGCCATTTTTGCACATAATTTTTTTTCATATTAACTTTGAGGTTATTTGACAAGTCCCCTAAACATCACTCTTTGGAATTTTTCAAGTTTAGATTTATTGAATCTATTGATTAACATAGGTAGAATACATATATATGTGGCGTAACTTCCTAGCATCACTGCTGCCCGGCACATGGACACACGTGGGCATTTTGGTAGGAGCTGCTGAGTGGCTCCTGCGACAGGGGTATCTATGAACACATCTCCTGGGGCATCTGCTGGGACCTCTTCTTCCTTCATTCTCACAAGAGCTGGTCGTCACCAGACATACAGACCTGCCCATCTGATGGGGAAAATGCTATCTGAATAGTGAGTAAATTTCTGTGCATAATCATTAGGGAGGCCGCGGATGTCTGACATTTACTGGCCATGTGAATTGCTTCCCTGTGGAACTGCAGGAATATGTCCTTTGTCCCTATGGATAAATGAGAACTCTTTGTACAACTAGGATGCATACTACCCTTTCTCTGCCCATGAAGAATTTTCCAGTCTGGGGTTTGTCTTTTCACCTTTTGACATTATTCTGGTTTTTGTTTGGACCAGGAAAAGTCAGCATTTTCCTCAGTGGCTTCTGGCTCTCTGGTCATTCAACAGTAGTTCCTATTTCAAGATTATGGCAATAATAACTATCAGGGCTTTGTGTCTCTACACAGAGTCTTTGCTTTTTCTGTAATTTTCCTCTTACTAAAAACATAAAATGAAAATTAATCAGATCTTTCTCATATTATGCGGCCAGATACAAAAGGCCACATAACATATAACCGTACTGATAGGAACAATCCACGATAGGTAAATTCACACACACAGAAAATGGAGTGGTAGTCAGGGACAGGGAGAGGCGGGATGGGGAATGACAGCTTAATGGCTACAGAGTTGATGAAGCTGTTCGATCAGTAGATGGTGGTAAGGGTTGCCCCATATTAAAAATGTACTTAATGCCACTGAATGGTAATTTTGAAAATATTAAAAACACTTTATTTTATACAAGGGATATTATTGAAAATAAAAGATGAAAAAATTTGAGGAGATGCAGGACAGAGACAAAAATGAGGAGAAGCACAGCGTCAAGGAAGGGCAAGAACAGATCTGGAGTGGGGACTGGTGAGGGTGTTTGTGGGAGCTCTGGAGCCAGGGCTCCCCTGGGTGCTGGTGTTTCTTCTAATTCTTCTGATGTTTCAGGAACGGTTATGTCAGGTTGCTCTAGCTCTACCTCTGGATCTTGATCTTTCTCCTGCTCTTTCTCTTGCTCTTTCTCCTGATCTTTCTCTTGATCTTTCTGTTGCTCCTGCTCTGGATCTTGCGTCTGATCTACCACTTGCTCTGGATCTTGTTCCTGCTCTACCTCTTGCTCTGGATCTTGCTCCTGCTCTACCTCTTGCTCTGGATCTTGCTCCTGCTCTACTTCTTGCTCTGGCTTGGGCTCTGGATCTTGCTCTCGCTCTGCCTCTGGCAGTGGAGGTGGAGCTGGAGCTGGAACTCGAGCCAAATATGGCAGCACCTCTTGGGACAGTTGTTCAGCCTGGGCAGAAGCTGGAACTGGATAGACAACAATTGAAAATATCAATGTGAGTTTCTATGTCTCATCCAATGACACTGTCTTTCCAGAAGCCCAAGTCCAGAGGCCCAGCCTCAGGAAGTCTCCCCACACTGCAGAACACTGTATGATTGTTCTGAGTACTCAGTGCCCCTGTCCCCAACCTGCTTCTGGAAACTCTGCTCTGTGTGGCCCAGCCCAGGCCCCTCCCCAAACCCGCACAGGCACCCACCCTCTTCCTCCTCACCCTCAGTCTCCGCCTCACTAGGCTCCAGGTGCTCCGGCTTCTCCAGCTGCGCCAGAAGAAGATCAGCCTTACGCTCCACCTCTGAACCTCGCATACTGATATGTACATAGGCCGAAAGAAACTTCAAAGAATGAAATTCAGGAGGCTCGTGGAAATCGGTGGAATAGAATTCCAGCCAGATCTTTAAGACAGAGGACATGGCACTGTGGGAGACAGGTGGGCAACAGCATCAGAGGCCTGGCCTATCCCTGTATGCTGCCCTCCCAAGGCTCCCCTGAGTGAGCTGCAGTCTAGTACCCTCTGACCATGCCTGTCCATAGACCAGCCCATCCACTGTCCACCCCCAGTATGGCAGTTCTGGCGCAAGATAGGCCTGGCAGCCAAGGAGGGGCTGGCAAAAGCCTCCATGGGAGGAGCCTTCAACCACTGATGTGACCACGTTTCCCTTCTTCAGGGAACCCTGACAACCTCCTCTGTCTGTGTCACTGCCCCATCCCTGCTGGAATGACCTGTCCACCCCAGGAGGGTGCTGTCTGCTCTGGGCATTACTCACTGGCACACAGGAGGTGTCCAGCAATATCTGATAAATGAGGAAACAGAGGGAGGCGCTGCTCCCCTGGCCTACCCAGGGCCCTTGGAAAAGCCCAAACTTGAGCTCACACGTGAATGTACTGCCCAAGTGTCTGCATGAAAATCTGCATATCCTTTTCCCAGTGACAGCAATCTCTTGGCCCTGACCACACACTGCACCCTCAGCACCAGCTGAGCATCCCCATGGAGGCTCCAGCCCCGAGTGTGAGCGGGATGCTCTGCACACCTCCTGCTCTGGCTCAGCACGGGCTCTGGGGGTGTGGGCAGGGCTGGGTGGGAGGGCGTGGGGATGGATTCCCTCTGGGCTCACTCTGCTCTCCAGCCTCTCGCACACCCTACGGTGCCTGGGACCACATCACCAGCCGTCTTGACTCCTTTCCCTGCAGGGAAAGCCTTGAGCCCTCAGCCCTGTAGCAGGAATCATAAGATGTGTGAGAGCCAGAGTCCTGCCAGCCCCCCACCCACAGGCCCCCGCAGACCACACGCAGTTGTGTGGAGATGGGAGCCCCTCCTTCTGCACCTAAACTCCACTTACCATTTTAGCTGCTCCAGGGATTCCCCATCCCCGTCACAATCAGAAATCATGTTTCCATACCTAGAAGAGGTCAGGAGTGTGTCAAATCTACCACATGGTGGCACTACCTGCTTCTCATGTCTACTGTGACTGTCTCACCTCTGACTAGAATGGAAGCCCAGGAGGGCAGGGAATGCAGTCTCCTCGGTTCACTGGATCATGGTCAGTGCCCAGAAAGGGACTGCACATAGTGTGGCTTCACGTATGATTGTTGAAGGAATGAACCCCAACCAACTCCTCCCAAGATATCTGGGTGCACCTGAAGCCGCTCTGCCCGCCTCTGGTCTCCCTGCTTTGAATACACGCAGAAGCCTACAGATAGAATCTCAAATTTCCTGTAAAAATGTGAAAACAGTGAAGCCCAAGTCAACGAGGTCAGTGAGGGGGTGACAGAGACTTCCTCATGGGGGTGTCAGGAATCCTGAAGGAGGACGACCGCGGCCCCTCCAGCAGACCTTCCACAGGGCTGGACTCAGGAGCAGCACTTTCCATGGGGGACCCACTGGAGCTTGTTCCTGTGACCACCCACTGAACACAGGAGGAAACTGAGGCTCAGAGGGGTGTGGTGACAGTCCTAAGACTCACAGCAGGGAGGCGGCCTAGTGGCACTGTGTGATCCAGGGCCTGAGTGCTCACCTGAGGAAAAGCAGGTGCAGCACATGCCGGGGACTGGCAAAGTTCTTGTAGCTTGACAGAAACAGGTGGACATAAGATTGGTCACCACCCAAGACAGCAGGCACCAGGTGCTCCACCCGCTTCTTCAGGGTGCGTGCCGGGACAGGCCACACCATGTGGGTGGCATCTGAGCTCAATGAAGATGTGTCTTCACTCTAGGACAGGACAGGGGAGAGATACACAGTGACGGTACCGTGAACCCCAAGGAGGGCAGGGGCTGGAGGCCAGTCTTGACCCCAGGGAGGACATGAGAAGACAGCCTGAGGGCCCAGGGTTAATGGACAGGGTGGTGGTTGCCACCCCGGCAGTCCCCGTTCACCCTCCAGCCAGACCTGAGGTGTGAACACACCAGGACCAGCAGGTTTATAAACCCCCCACCCTCTGCCCCTGCCCTGGGAGGGTGTCCCATGTCCCCGTTCCCCACACACTCGGGAGGAGGGGGTGCAGTCACCCAGGGAGGCTCATAGTGCTGGCCTGGCCTTGCCCAACCTCCTCTGGGCCACCTGACATTACCTTTGGGGACCTCCTCCCAGACGGCCACAGGGGTCGAGGGCGAGGGCTGAACCAGCGCCGGAAGCATTGGACAAGCCTCTCAGCACAGGGCTTCCTGGGGCTACGGCCCCGGGACCTCGGGATACAGCACAACATCTCACTCTGCCTGTGGCCAAGTGAGCTGGGGAAGGGGCTGTGTATAGAATGTGGGTGCCAGGTTACCGAGTTCCGAGTTCTGTTGGGGTCTGTCGTCAAGGAAGTGAGGTCACTTCCTGATACCTCATTTCCTGAGCCCCTCCTCTGTGTTCAAGACTGCAAATGCCCCTCTGGGTACCTGTCTGCTGACCCTCCTTCCCCATGAACTCTCTCTATTGCCCACACTTCCACCAACACTGCCTGACCACACCCCTGTGCAAGGCCTGGGTGCAGCCAGCGTCACAGCTCGGAGGAGATACACGTAGGTTCATCCCCAGCTCCTGCTTCTTATCACTTTATGTGACCCTGGACAAGCCATTGTCACTCTCATGACCTCCCCAGTCTCCCCTTTTGCACAGTGGGGATCTTTCTAGCATCTTCTTCCTAGGGATGGCATCAGGCATGTGTGAGAAAACATCTCTGAAACCTATGGCCGGTGTCACGTGCAGCTAATAAACAAGACTAGAGATAAAATCCACGACGGTGTGGAAGGTAGCATGGAATACGACTAACGACAGGTCTGGTTCCTGTCATATAATCTTGAAAATGTCACTTTTGCTCTTGGTCTGTTTTCCCTGTCTGCACCATGCGACAGTTGGAATTGCATGCATTCACATACTGCTTTCCTCCATAAAACCTCACAATGGCTTCGTGTGTATTTAGGTTTGGACTCAAGTGCCACATCTCTGTCTGTGTGGTTGGCGACTCCTCAGGGGCTCCCAGTGGTCCCCACCATCTGCTGCACACATCCTCACGTAATCCCCCGCCCTGCAGTGTGGACTGGACTTAGTGACTCACTTCTAACCAATACAGGATCAAAAGTGAGAAGGTGTCACTTTCTAAATGTCATTGTAACACGCCTATCTCTAGAGTCTTGTGCTCTGTCTCCTCTGTTCTCTCTGTTTGTATCCACCATATGCCAAGCATGGTGCCGAGAGCTAGAGAAAGAGCTGATTCAGCTGCACCCTGGCTTGGGAGATGATCCCAGGATAAGAAAGAGGAGAAGACGTGCTATCGAGTGCCTGACATTCTAAGAGAGGAAAGTGATCTAGGAGGCCATCAGAATATTCTAGATTAGGAAGCTACCTGAAGATGGTAGGAAATGAACACCATTTGCAGAGAAGAACCTGAGCCGTTTGGTCCATTCTATGCCTTTACTCAACCGTATGAAATATAGAATTAGTAGTTTATCAAATTGCGTAAAAAATGTCAATTGTTATTTATATATAAACAAAATTTATAGATTTATTTGGAAGAATTGATATATTTTCCCTACTTATTTTCTCATCTATGAACAGGTACATCTCTTCGTTGTCTTCAGTTTGTTCGTTTTTTCAATAACATTTTACACTCAGTGTTTAGAAACCATGATTGTAAAAATGCACCCTAATTATTCATGCAAACCTTATGAATGAAAATTTGGGGTGTTTCCAACCCTTAGTAATAGGTATTGTCATATTAACAATCTTGTCGACACCTCACCTTATAATTTTTCAAGGTTACATATGATATAGATTCCAGAATATTGGGTGACAGTGTAAAATAGTAAATATACAAGTATAATTTTGCTAAATTTTGCGAGTTTCTGCTCCTTATGGGCTCTACCATTTGCATTCCACCACAATGTATTATAATACCTGTATCCCCACAGTCTCACTAACAAGTTTGTTATCAAAAAATTAAATTTTGCAAATCTAATAGGTGAAGTCTTGTATTTCAATATATTTTAAATGTATAGTTCTCTATGAGGGATTTTAAGCACCTAATTACGTATTGATGTCAATTTAAATTTCCTTTTGTGTTCTTAGATTGTTCATATATTTTGTTCATTTTTATTTCATTTTGTTGGTCATTTCCATCTCATTTTTTCACACATCATTGTATTAATGATATTATCCTAGTTTAAGAGGCTTTTTTATTTTTTTTTTGCTTTTTTTAAAATTGAAACATTATTGATCACCCATTTTAAGTATTATAGCTTGTAATTTCTTTTTGTCGTGTCCTTTTGACCTAGTTGGTGGCATTTACCTTTTGTTTGAGTTTGCTTTGCTTTATTAATTGCTGCTATGCCATCCATGTTAACTGCTGCTACATTAGTAGCAGCATAATTTCACCAGTGATTTGAAATGCTATCTTTCTTAAATACTAAATTTCTATAAATCTTGGGTATCTCTTTGAATTCTCCATTCTTTTTCATTAGGTTTTATATGTACTTATAAACAAATTCCATATGGTCTTGATAATGAAGAATTTATAAAAAAAATTTTCGATCTCTGGTAGATTTACCCCTCCCTTTTGATTTGTTTCCTCATTTTTTTCTGATGAACGATTAATGTTTCATCAACATTTTATAATCATCTTATTTTGTTCTAGGTGAAGAAACAAATGAGACTATTTTTAATGTGATCATGACGCACGTATAAAGTAACTTAGGAGAAAATAAAATCCTTAGGATCATGTGGCTTTCTGGCCAAGAAAATATCTCTGACATTTCTCTATCGTTTGTGTATGTATGTTTTAAGAGTGTTCTAATGCTTAAATCACATAATTAAACAGGCTTTGTCGAGTTCTTGTTAGCTTTATGCCAAATATTTTAACAATTTTGTGGCTATTGAAAATGGAATCTTGATTTGCGTAATGTAATCTAGGTAGTTATTTTTATTACATAAGACATTTATTAATTTTATATGTGAATTTTTCTAAATCGCAACATGTAAATTTTATTTTAGTAAGTCGTCTGGTTTGTAATAGGTTTTTAATTAATTCTTTTTGATTTTCTAAATTCACAATACATTCACATAACACATTTTTCTCTATCTTGAGATATACAAATACGTATGGTCAAATCTTATTTTATCTAGTGTTTTGATATTTATGAGTCTTACATTTTCTCAAAAGTAGTTTTGGCTTCTGTGGAAATTATTATGTGTTTTTCTTTCTTCTAATGCTTAATACTTTAGCAAAATATTGAAGTTAGTAATTCATTTCAAATTTATTTTTGTGAACGGTACCTAGCAAAAGCATAACTGGATTTGATTTCCAAATAAATAATATTTCAATCCCTGTAATGATGAAGTGCTTTCCCCTAAGTAATCTGAATCCTTTCCACATATACCAGAATCTGTTTCAAAATTCAAACTTTTACTCCACTGAACTATTCGCTTATTCTTTGCCAATCTCATGCACTTTCAAGTATGTTCCTTTCCAATACATTTTATTGGACGGAGCAAATTACCTCTTTGTTTTTATTATTATTGTTCTTCTTATGTCTTGAACATTTTGGGGGCCATTTTTGCACATAATTTTTTTTCATATTAACTTTGAGGTTATTTGACAAGTCCCCTAAACATCACTCTTTGGAATTTTTCAAGTTTAGATTTATTGAATCTATTGATTAACATAGGTAGAATACATATATATGTGGCGTAACTTCCTAGCATCACTGCTGCCCGGCACATGGACACACGTGGGCATTTTGGTAGGAGCTGCTGAGTGGCTCCTGCGACAGGGGTATCTATGAACACATCTCCTGGGGCATCTGCTGGGAACTCTTCTTCCTTCATTCTCACAAGAGCTCGTGGTCACGAGACATACAGACCTGCCCATCTGATGGGGCAAATGCTAACTGAATAGTGAGTAAATTTCTGTGCATAATCATTAGGGAGGCCGCGGATGTCTGACATTTACTGGCCATGTGAATTGCTTCCCTGTGGAACTGCAGGAATATGTCCTTTGTCCCTATGGATAAATGAGAACTCTTTGTACAACTAGGATGCATACTACCCTTTCTCTGCCCATGAAGAATTTTCCAGTCTGGGGTTTGTCTTTTCACCTTTTGACATTATTCTGGTTTTTGTTTGGACCAGGAAAAGTCAGCATTTTCCTCAGTGGCTTCTGGCTCTCTGGTCATTCAACAGTAGTTCCTATTTCAAGATTATGGCAATAATAACTATCAGGGCTTTGTGTCTCTACACAGAGTCTTTGCTTTTTCTGTAATTTTCCTCTTACTAAAAACATAAAATGAAAATTAATCAGATCTTTCTCATATTATGCGGCCAGATACAAAAGGCCACATAACATATAACCGTACTGATAGGAACAATCCACGATAGGTAAATTCACACACACAGAAAATGGAGTGGTAGTCAGGGACAGGGAGAGGCGGGATGGGGAATGACAGCTTAATGGCTACAGAGTTGATGAAGCTGTTCGATCACTAGATGGTGGTAAGGGTTGCCCCATATTAAAAATGTACTTAATGCCACTGAATGGTAATTTTGAAAATATTAAAAACACTTTATTTTATACAAGGGATATTATTGAAAATAAAAGATGAAAAAATTTGAGGAGATGCAGGACAGAGACAAAAATGAGGAGAAGCACAGCGTCAAGGAAGGGCAAGAACAGATCTGGAGTGGGGACTGGTGAGGGTGTTTGTGGGAGCTCTGGAGCCAGGGCTCCCCTGGGTGCTGGTGTTTCTTCTAATTCTTCTGATGTTTCAGGAACGGTTATGTCAGGTTACTCTAGCTCTACCTCTGGATCTTGATCTTTCTCCTGCTCTTTCTCTTGCTCTTTCTCCTGATCTTTCTCTTGATCTTTCTGTTGCTCCTGCTCTGGATCTTGCGTCTGATCTACCACTTGCTCTGGATCTTGCTCCTGCTCTACTTCTTGCTCTGGCTTGGGCTCTGGATCTTGCTCTCGCTCTGCCTCTGGCAGTGGAGGTGGAGCTGGAGCTGGAACTCGAGCCAAATATGGCAGCACCTCTTGGGACAGTTGTTCAGCCTGGGCAGAAGCTGGAACTGGATAGACAACAATTGAAAATATCAATGTGAGTTTCTATGTCTCATCCAATGACACTGTCTTTCCAGAAGCCCAAGTCCAGAGGCCCAGGCTCAGGAAGTCTCCCCACACTGCAGAACACTGTATGATTGTTCTGAGTACTCAGTGCCCCTGTCCCCAACCTGCTTCTGGAAACTCTGCTCTGTGTGGCCCAGCCCAGGCCCCTCCCCAAACCCGCACAGGCACCCACCCTCTTCCTCCTCACCCTCAGTCTCCGCCTCACTAGGCTCCAGGTGCTCCGGCTTCTCCAGCTGCGCCAGAAGAAGATCAGCCTTACGCTCCACCTCTGAACCTCGCATACTGATATGTACATAGGCCGAAAGAAACTTCAAAGAATGAAATTCAGGAGGCTCGTGGAAATCGGTGGAATAGAATTCCAGCCAGATCTTTAAGACAGAGGACATGGCACTGTGGGAGACAGGTGGGCAACAGCATCAGAGGCCTGGCCTATCCCTGTATGCTGCCCTCCCAAGGCTCCCCTGAGTGAGCTGCAGTCTAGTACCCTCTGACCATGCCTGTCCATAGACCAGCCCATCCACTGTCCACCCCCAGTATGGCAGTTCTGGCGCAAGATAGGCCTGGCAGCCAAGGAGGGGCTGGCAAAAGCCTCCATGGGAGGAGCCTTCAACCACTGATGTGACCACGTTTCCCTTCTTCAGGGAAACCTGACAACCTCCTCTGTCTGTGTCACTGCCCCATCCCTGCTGGAATGACCTGTCCACCCCAGGAGGGTGCTGTCTGCTCTGGGCATTACTCACTGGCACACAGGAGGTGTCCAGCAATATCTGATAAATGAGGAAACAGAGGGAGGCGCTGCTCCCCTGGCCTACCCAGGGCCCTTGGTAAAGCCCAAACTTGAGCTCACACGTGAATGTACTGCCCAAGTGTCTGCATGAAAATCTGCATATCCTTTTCCCAGTGACAGCAATCTCTTGGCCCTGACCACACACTGCACCCTCAGCACCAGCTGAGCATCCCCATGGAGGCTCCAGCCCCGAGTGTGAGCGGGATGCTCTGCACACCTCCTGCTCTGGCTCAGCACGGGCTCTGGGGGTGTGGGCAGGGCTGGGTGGGAGGGCGTGGGGATGGATTCCCTCTGGGCTCACTCTGCTCTCCAGCCTCTCGCACACCCTACGGTGCCTGGGACCACATCACCAGCCGTCTTGACTCCTTTCCCTGCAGGGAAAGCCTTGAGCCCTCAGCCCTGTAGCAGGAATCATAAGATGTGTGAGAGCCAGAGTCCTGCCAGCCCCCCACCCACAGGCCCCCGCAGACCACACGCAGTTGTGTGGAGATGGGAGCCCCTCCTTCTGCACCTAAACTCCACTTACCATTTTAGCTGCTCCAGGGATTCCCCATCCCCGTCACAATCAGAAATCATGTTTCCATACCTAGAAGAGGTCAGGAGTGTGTCAAATCTACCACATGGTGGCACTACCTGCTTCTCATGTCTACTGTGACTGTCTCACCTCTGACTAGAATGGAAGCCCAGGAGGGCAGGGAATGCAGTCTCCTCGGTTCACTGGATCATGGTCAGTGCCCAGAAAGGGACTGCACATAGTGTGGCTTCACGTATGATTGTTGAAGGAATGAACCCCAACCAACTCCTCCCAAGATATCTGGGTGCACCTGAAGCCGCTCTGCCCGCCTCTGGTCTCCCTGCTTTGAATACACGCAGAAGCCTACAGATAGAATCTCAAATTTCCTGTAAAAATGTGAAAACAGTGAAGCCCAAGTCAACGAGGTCAGTGAGGGGGTGACAGAGACTTCCTCATGGGGGTGTCAGGAATCCTGAAGGAGGACGACCGCGGCCCCTCCAGCAGACCTTCCACAGGGCTGGACTCAGGAGCAGCACTTTCCATGGGGGACCCACTGGAGCTTGTTCCTGTGACCACCCACTGAACACAGGAGGAAACTGAGGCTCAGAGGGGTGTGGTGACAGTCCTAAGACTCACAGCAGGGAGGCGGCCTAGTGGCACTGTGTGATCCAGGGCCTGAGTGCTCACCTGAGGAAAAGCAGGTGCAGCACATGCCGGGGACTGGCAAAGTTCTTGTAGCTTGACAGAAACAGGTGGACATAAGATTGGTCACCACCCAAGACAGCAGGCACCAGGTGCTCCACCCGCTTCTTCAGGGTGCGTGCCGGGACAGGCCACACCATGTGGGTGGCATCTGAGCTCAATGAAGATGTGTCTTCACTCTAGGACAGGACAGGGGAGAGATACACAGTGACGGTACCGTGAACCCCAAGGAGGGCAGGGGCTGGAGGCCAGTCTTGACCCCAGGGAGGACATGAGAAGACAGCCTGAGGGCCCAGGGTTAATGGACAGGGTGGTGGTTGCCACCCCGGCAGTCCCCGTTCACCCTCCAGCCAGACCTGAGGTGTGAACACACCAGGACCAGCAGGTTTATAAACCCCCCACCCTCTGCCCCTGCCCTGGGAGGGTGTCCCATGTCCCCGTTCCCCACACACTCGGGAGGAGGGGGTGCAGTCACCCAGGGAGGCTCATAGTGCTGGCCTGGCCTTGCCCAACCTCCTCTGGGCCACCTGACATTACCTTTGGGGACCTCCTCCCAGACGGCCACAGGGGTCGAGGGCGAGGGCTGAACCAGCGCCGGAAGCATTGGACAAGCCTCTCAGCACAGGGCTTCCTGGGGCTACGGCCCCGGGACCTCGGGATACAGCACAACATCTCACTCTGCCTGTGGCCAAGTGAGCTGGGGAAGGGGCTGTGTATAGAATGTGGGTGCCAGGTTACCGAGTTCCGAGTTCTGTTGGGGTCTGTCGTCAAGGAAGTGAGGTCACTTCCTGATACCTCATTTCCTGAGCCCCTCCTCTGTGTTCAAGACTGCAAATGCCCCTCTGGGTACCTGTCTGCTGACCCTCCTTCCCCATGAACTCTCTCTATTGCCCACACTTCCACCAACACTGCCTGACCACACCCCTGTGCAAGGCCTGGGTGCAGCCAGCGTCACAGCTCGGAGGAGATACACGTAGGTTCATCCCCAGCTCCTGCTTCTTATCACTTTATGTGACCCTGGACAAGCCATTGTCACTCTCATGACCTCCCCAGTCTCCCCTTTTGCACAGTGGGGATCTTTCTAGCATCTTCTTCCTAGGGATGGCATCAGGCATGTGTGAGAAAACATCTCTGAAACCTATGGCCGGTGTCACGTGCAGCTAATAAACAAGACTAGAGATAAAATCCACGACGGTGTGGAAGGTAGCATGGAATACGACTAACGACAGGTCTGGTTCCTGTCATATAATCTTGAAAATGTCACTTTTGCTCTTGGTCTGTTTTCCCTGTCTGCACCATGCGACAGTTGGAATTGCATGCATTCACATACTGCTTTCCTCCATAAAACCTCACAATGGCTTCGTGTGTATTTAGGTTTGGACTCAAGTGCCACATCTCTGTCTGTGTGGTTGGCGACTCCTCAGGGGCTCCCAGTGGTCCCCACCATCTGCTGCACACATCCTCACGTAATCCCCCGCCCTGCAGTGTGGACTGGACTTAGTGACTCACTTCTAACCAATACAGGATCAAAAGTGAGAAGGTGTCACTTTCTAAATGTCATTGTAACACGCCTATCTCTAGAGTCTTGTGCTCTGTCTCCTCTGTTCTCTCTGTTTGTATCCACCATATGCCAAGCATGGTGCCGAGAGCTAGAGAAAGAGCTGATTCAGCTGCACCCTGGCTTGGGAGATGATCCCAGGATAAGAAAGAGGAGAAGACGTGCTATCGAGTGCCTGACATTCTAAGAGAGGAAAGTGATCTAGGAGGCCATCAGAATATTCTAGATTAGGAAGCTACCTGAAGATGGTAGGAAATGAACACCATTTGCAGAGAAGAACCTGAGCCGTTTGGTCCATTCTATGCCTTTACTCAACCGTATGAAATATAGAATTAGTAGTTTATCAAATTGCGTAAAAAATGTCAATTGTTATTTATATATAAACAAAATTTATAGATTTATTTGGAAGAATTGATATATTTTCCCTACTTATTTTCTCATCTATGAACAGGTACATCTCTTCGTTGTCTTCAGTTTGTTCGTTTTTTCAATAACATTTTACACTCAGTGTTTAGAAACCATGATTGTAAAAATGCACCCTAATTATTCATGCAAACCTTATGAATGAAAATTTGGGGTGTTTCCAACCCTTAGTAATAGGTATTGTCATATTAACAATCTTGTCGACACCTCACCTTATAATTTTTCAAGGTTACATATGATATAGATTCCAGAATATTGGGTGACAGTGTAAAATAGTAAATATACAAGTATAATTTTGCTAAATTTTGCGAGTTTCTGCTCCTTATGGGCTCTACCATTTGCATTCCACCACAATGTATTATAATACCTGTATCCCCACAGTCTCACTAACAAGTTTGTTATCAAAAAATTAAATTTTGCAAATCTAATAGGTGAAGTCTTGTATTTCAATATATTTTAAATGTATAGTTCTCTATGAGGGATTTTAAGCACCTAATTACGTATTGATGTCAATTTAAATTTCCTTTTGTGTTCTTAGATTGTTCATATATTTTGTTCATTTTTATTTCATTTTGTTGGTCATTTCCATCTCATTTTTTCACACATCATTGTATTAATGATATTATCCTAGTTTAAGAGGCTTTTTTATTTTTTTTTTGCTTTTTTTAAAATTGAAACATTATTGATCACCCATTTTAAGTATTATAGCTTGTAATTTCTTTTTGTCGTGTCCTTTTGACCTAGTTGGTGGCATTTACCTTTTGTTTGAGTTTGCTTTGCTTTATTAATTGCTGCTATGCCATCCATGTTAACTGCTGCTACATTAGTAGCAGCATAATTTCACCAGTGATTTGAAATGCTATCTTTCTTAAATACTAAATTTCTATAAATCTTGGGTATCTCTTTGAATTCTCCATTCTTTTTCATTAGGTTTTATATGTACTTATAAACAAATTCCATATGGTCTTGATAATGAAGAATTTATAAAAAAAATTTTCGATCTCTGGTAGATTTACCCCTCCCTTTTGATTTGTTTCCTCATTTTTTTCTGATGAACGATTAATGTTTCATCAACATTTTATAATCATCTTATTTTGTTCTAGGTGAAGAAACAAATGAGACTATTTTTAATGTGATCATGACGCACGTAAAAAGTAACTTAGGAGAAAATAAAATCCTTAGGATCATGTGGCTTTCTGGCCAAGAAAATATCTCTGACATTTCTCTATCGTTTGTGTATGTATGTTTTAAGAGTGTTCTAATGCTTAAATCACATAATTAAACAGGCTTTGTCGAGTTCTTGTTAGCTTTATGCCAAATATTTTAACAATTTTGTGGCTATTGAAAATGGAATCTTGATTTGCGTAATGTAATCTAGATAGTTATTGTTATTACATAAGACATTTATTAATTTTATATGTGAATTTTTCTAAATCGCAACATGTAAATTTTATTTTAGTAAGTCGTCTGGTTTGTAATAGGTTTTTAATTAATTCTTTTTGATTTTCTAAATTCACAATACATTCACATAACACATTTTTCTCTATCTTGAGATATACAAATACGTATGGTCAAATCTTATTTTATCTAGTGTTTTGATATTTATGAGTCTTACATTTTCTCAAAAGTAGTTTTGGCTTCTGTGGAAATTATTATGTGTTTTTCTTTCTTCTAATGCTTAATACTTTAGCAAAATATTGAAGTTAGTAATTCATTTCAAATTTATTTTTGTGAACGGTACCTAGCAAAAGCATAACTGGATTTGATTTCCAAATAAATAATATTTCAATCCCTGTAATGATGAAGTGCTTTCCCCTAAGTAATCTGAATCCTTTCCACATATACCAGAATCTGTTTCAAAATTCAAACTTTTACTCCACTGAACTATTCGCTTATTCTTTGCCAATCTCATGCACTTTCAAGTATGTTCCTTTCCAATACATTTTATTGGACGGAGCAAATTACCTCTTTGTTTTTATTATTATTGTTCTTCTTATGTCTTGAACATTTTGGGGGCCATTTTTGCACTTAATTTTTTTTTCATATTAACTTTGAGGTTATTTGACAAGTCCCCTAAACATCACTCTTTGGAATTTTTCAAGTTTAGATTTATTGAATCTATTGATTAACATAGGTAGAATACATATATATGTGGCGTAACTTCCTAGCATCACTGCTGCCCGGCACATGGACACACGTGGGCATTTTGGTAGGAGCTGCTGAGTGGCTCCTGCGACAGGGGTATCTATGAACACATCTCCTGGGGCATCTGCTGGGACCTCTTCTTCCTTCATTCTCACAAGAGCTCGTGGTCACGAGACATACAGACCTGCCCATCTGATGGGGCAAATGCTAACTGAATAGTGAGTAAATTTCTGTGCATAATCATTAGGGAGGCCGCGGATGTCTGACATTTACTGGCCATGTGAATTGCTTCCCTGTGGAACTGCAGGAATATGTCCTTTGTCCCTATGGATAAATGAGAACTCTTTGTACAACTAGGATGCATACTACCCTTTCTCTGCCCATGAAGAATTTTCCAGTCTGGGGTTTGTCTTTTCACCTTTTGACATTATTCTGGTTTTTGTTTGGACCAGGAAAAGTCAGCATTTTCCTCAGTGGCTTCTGGCTCTCTGGTCATTCAACAGTAGTTCCTATTTCAAGATTATGGCAATAATAACTATCAGGGCTTTGTGTCTCTACACAGAGTCTTTGCTTTTTCTGTAATTTTCCTCTTACTAAAAACATAAAATGAAAATTAATCAGATCTTTCTCATATTATGCGGCCAGATACAAAAGGCCACATAACATATAACCGTACTGATAGGAACAATCCACGATAGGTAAATTCACACACACAGAAAATGGAGTGGTAGTCAGGGACAGGGAGAGGCGGGATGGGGAATGACAGCTTAATGGCTACAGAGTTGATGAAGCTGTTCGATCAGTAGATGGTGGTAAGGGTTGCCCCATATTAAAAATGTACTTAATGCCACTGAATGGTAATTTTGAAAATATTAAAAACACTTTATTTTATACAAGGGATATTATTGAAAATAAAAGATGAAAAAATTTGAGGAGATGCAGGACAGAGACAAAAATGAGGAGAAGCACAGCGTCAAGGAAGGGCAAGAACAGATCTGGAGTGGGGACTGGTGAGGGTGTTTGTGGGAGCTCTGGAGCCAGGGCTCCCCTGGGTGCTGGTGTTTCTTCTAATTCTTCTGATGTTTCAGGAACGGTTATGTCAGGTTGCTCTAGCTCTACCTCTGGATCTTGATCTTTCTCCTGCTCTTTCTCTTGCTCTTTCTCCTGATCTTTCTCTTGATCTTTCTGTTGCTCCTGCTCTGGATCTTGCGTCTGATCTACCACTTGCTCTGGATCTTGTTCCTGCTCTACCTCTTGCTCTGGATCTTGCTCCTGCTCTACCTCTTGCTCTGGATCTTGCTCCTGCTCTACTTCTTGCTCTGGCTTGGGCTCTGGATCTTGCTCTCGCTCTGCCTCTGGCAGTGGAGGTGGAGCTGGAGCTGGAACTCGAGCCAAATATGGCAGCACCTCTTGGGACAGTTGTTCAGCCTGGGCAGAAGCTGGAACTGGATAGACAACAATTGAAAATATCAATGTGAGTTTCTATGTCTCATCCAATGACACTGTCTTTCCAGAAGCCCAAGTCCAGAGGCCCAGCCTCAGGAAGTCTCCCCACACTGCAGAACACTGTATGATTGTTCTGAGTACTCAGTGCCCCTGTCCCCAACCTGCTTCTGGAAACTCTGCTCTGTGTGGCCCAGCCCAGGCCCCTCCCCAAACCCGCACAGGCACCCACCCTCTTCCTCCTCACCCTCAGTCTCCGCCTCACTAGGCTCCAGGTGCTCCGGCTTCTCCAGCTGCGCCAGAAGAAGATCAGCCTTACGCTCCACCTCTGAACCTCGCATACTGATATGTACATAGGCCGAAAGAAACTTCAAAGAATGAAATTCAGGAGGCTCGTGGAAATCGGTGGAATAGAATTCCAGCCAGATCTTTAAGACAGAGGACATGGCACTGTGGGAGACAGGTGGGCAACAGCATCAGAGGCCTGGCCTATCCCTGTATGCTGCCCTCCCAAGGCTCCCCTGAGTGAGCTGCAGTCTAGTACCCTCTGACCGTGCCTGTCCATAGACCAGCCCATCCACTGTCCACCCCCAGTATGGCAGTTCTGGCGCAAGATAGGCCTGGCAGCCAAGGAGGGGCTGGCAAAAGCCTCCATGGGAGGAGCCTTCAACCACTGATGTGACCACGTTTCCCTTCTTCAGGGAAACCTGACAACCTCCTCTGTCTGTGTCACTGCCCCATCCCTGCTGGAATGACCTGTCCACCCCAGGAGGGTGCTGTCTGCTCTGGGCATTACTCACTGGCACACAGGAGGTGTCCAGCAATATCTGATAAATGAGGAAACAGAGGGAGGCGCTGCTCCCCTGGCCTACCCAGGGCCCTTGGTAAAGCCCAAACTTGAGCTCACACGTGAATGTACTGCCCAAGTGTCTGCATGAAAATCTGCATATCCTTTTCCCAGTGACAGCAATCTCTTGGCCCTGACCACACACTGCACCCTCAGCACCAGCTGAGCATCCCCATGGAGGCTCCAGCCCCGAGTGTGAGCGGGATGCTCTGCACACCTCCTGCTCTGGCTCAGCACGGGCTCTGGGGGTGTGGGCAGGGCTGGGTGGGAGGGCGTGGGGATGGATTCCCTCTGGGCTCACTCTGCTCTCCAGCCTCTCGCACACCCTACGGTGCCTGGGACCACATCACCAGCCGTCTTGACTCCTTTCCCTGCAGGGAAAGCCTTGAGCCCTCAGCCCTGTAGCAGGAATCATAAGATGTGTGAGAGCCAGAGTCCTGCCAGCCCCCCACCCACAGGCCCCCGCAGACCACACGCAGTTGTGTGGAGATGGGAGCCCCTCCTTCTGCACCTAAACTCCACTTACCATTTTAGCTGCTCCAGGGATTCCCCATCCCCGTCACAATCAGAAATCATGTTTCCATACCTAGAAGAGGTCAGGAGTGTGTCAAATCTACCACATGGTGGCACTACCTGCTTCTCATGTCTACTGTGACTGTCTCACCTCTGACTAGAATGGAAGCCCAGGAGGGCAGGGAATGCAGTCTCCTCGGTTCACTGGATCATGGTCAGTGCCCAGAAAGGGACTGCACATAGTGTGGCTTCACGTATGATTGTTGAAGGAATGAACCCCAACCAACTCCTCCCAAGATATCTGGGTGCACCTGAAGCCGCTCTGCCCGCCTCTGGTCTCCCTGCTTTGAATACACGCAGAAGCCTACAGATAGAATCTCAAATTTCCTGTAAAAATGTGAAAACAGTGAAGCCCAAGTCAACGAGGTCAGTGAGGGGGTGACAGAGACTTCCTCATGGGGGTGTCAGGAATCCTGAAGGAGGACGACCGCGGCCCCTCCAGCAGACCTTCCACAGGGCTGGACTCAGGAGCAGCACTTTCCATGGGGGACCCACTGGAGCTTGTTCCTGTGACCACCCACTGAACACAGGAGGAAACTGAGGCTCAGAGGGGTGTGGTGACAGTCCTAAGACTCACAGCAGGGAGGCGGCCTAGTGGCACTGTGTGATCCAGGGCCTGAGTGCTCACCTGAGGAAAAGCAGGTGCAGCACATGCCGGGGACTGGCAAAGTTCTTGTAGCTTGACAGAAACAGGTGGACATAAGATTGGTCACCACCCAAGACAGCAGGCACCAGGTGCTCCACCCGCTTCTTCAGGGTGCGTGCCGGGACAGGCCACACCATGTGGGTGGCATCTGAGCTCAATGAAGATGTGTCTTCACTCTAGGACAGGACAGGGGAGAGATACACAGTGACGGTACCGTGAACCCCAAGGAGGGCAGGGGCTGGAGGCCAGTCTTGACCCCAGGGAGGACATGAGAAGACAGCCTGAGGGCCCAGGGTTAATGGACAGGGTGGTGGTTGCCACCCCGGCAGTCCCCGTTCACCCTCCAGCCAGACCTGAGGTGTGAACACACCAGGACCAGCAGGTTTATAAACCCCCCACCCTCTGCCCCTGCCCTGGGAGGGTGTCCCATGTCCCCGTTCCCCACACACTCGGGAGGAGGGGGTGCAGTCACCCAGGGAGGCTCATAGTGCTGGCCTGGCCTTGCCCAACCTCCTCTGGGCCACCTGACATTACCTTTGGGGACCTCCTCCCAGACGGCCACAGGGGTCGAGGGCGAGGGCTGAACCAGCGCCGGAAGCATTGGACAAGCCTCTCAGCACAGGGCTTCCTGGGGCTACGGCCCCGGGACCTCGGGATACAGCACAACATCTCACTCTGCCTGTGGCCAAGTGAGCTGGGGAAGGGGCTGTGTATAGAATGTGGGTGCCAGGTTACCGAGTTCCGAGTTCTGTTGGGGTCTGTCGTCAAGGAAGTGAGGTCACTTCCTGATACCTCATTTCCTGAGCCCCTCCTCTGTGTTCAAGACTGCAAATGCCCCTCTGGGTACCTGTCTGCTGACCCTCCTTCCCCATGAACTCTCTCTATTGCCCACACTTCCACCAACACTGCCTGACCACACCCCTGTGCAAGGCCTGGGTGCAGCCAGCGTCACAGCTCGGAGGAGATACACGTAGGTTCATCCCCAGCTCCTGCTTCTTATCACTTTATGTGACCCTGGACAAGCCATTGTCACTCTCATGACCTCCCCAGTCTCCCCTTTTGCACAGTGGGGATCTTTCTAGCATCTTCTTCCTAGGGATGGCATCAGGCATGTGTGAGAAAACATCTCTGAAACCTATGGCCGGTGTCACGTGCAGCTAATAAACAAGACTAGAGATAAAATCCACGACGGTGTGGAAGGTAGCATGGAATACGACTAACGACAGGTCTGGTTCCTGTCATATAATCTTGAAAATGTCACTTTTGCTCTTGGTCTGTTTTCCCTGTCTGCACCATGCGACAGTTGGAATTGCATGCATTCACATACTGCTTTCCTCCATAAAACCTCACAATGGCTTCGTGTGTATTTAGGTTTGGACTCAAGTGCCACATCTCTGTCTGTGTGGTTGGCGACTCCTCAGGGGCTCCCAGTGGTCCCCACCATCTGCTGCACACATCCTCACGTAATCCCCCGCCCTGCAGTGTGGACTGGACTTAGTGACTCACTTCTAACCAATACAGGATCAAAAGTGAGAAGGTGTCACTTTCTAAATGTCATTGTAACACGCCTATCTCTAGAGTCTTGTGCTCTGTCTCCTCTGTTCTCTCTGTTTGTATCCACCATATGCCAAGCATGGTGCCGAGAGCTAGAGAAAGAGCTGATTCAGCTGCACCCTGGCTTGGGAGATGATCCCAGGATAAGAAAGAGGAGAAGACGTGCTATCGAGTGCCTGACATTCTAAGAGAGGAAAGTGATCTAGGAGGCCATCAGAATATTCTAGATTAGGAAGCTACCTGAAGATGGTAGGAAATGAACACCATTTGCAGAGAAGAACCTGAGCCGTTTGGTCCATTCTATGCCTTTACTCAACCGTATGAAATATAGAATTAGTAGTTTATCAAATTGCGTAAAAAATGTCAATTGTTATTTATATATAAACAAAATTTATAGATTTATTTGGAAGAATTGATATATTTTCCCTACTTATTTTCTCATCTATGAACAGGTACATCTCTTCGTTGTCTTCAGTTTGTTCGTTTTTTCAATAACATTTTACACTCAGTGTTTAGAAACCATGATTGTAAAAATGCACCCTAATTATTCATGCAAACCTTATGAATGAAAATTTGGGGTGTTTCCAACCCTTAGTAATAGGTATTGTCATATTAACAATCTTGTCGACACCTCACCTTATAATTTTTCAAGGTTACATATGATATAGATTCCAGAATATTGGGTGACAGTGTAAAATAGTAAATATACAAGTATAATTTTGCTAAATTTTGCGAGTTTCTGCTCCTTATGGGCTCTACCATTTGCATTCCACCACAATGTATTATAATACCTGTATCCCCACAGTCTCACTAACAAGTTTGTTATCAAAAAATTAAATTTTGCAAATCTAATAGGTGAAGTCTTGTATTTCAATATATTTTAAATGTATAGTTCTCTATGAGGGATTTTAAGCACCTAATTACGTATTGATGTCAATTTAAATTTCCTTTTGTGTTCTTAGATTGTTCATATATTTTGTTCATTTTTATTTCATTTTGTTGGTCATTTCCATCTCATTTTTTCACACATCATTGTATTAATGATATTATCCTAGTTTAAGAGGCTTTTTTATTTTTTTTTTGCTTTTTTTAAAATTGAAACATTATTGATCACCCATTTTAAGTATTATAGCTTGTAATTTCTTTTTGTCGTGTCCTTTTGACCTAGTTGGTGGCATTTACCTTTTGTTTGAGTTTGCTTTGCTTTATTAATTGCTGCTATGCCATCCATGTTAACTGCTGCTACATTAGTAGCAGCATAATTTCACCAGTGATTTGAAATGCTATCTTTCTTAAATACTAAATTTCTATAAATCTTGGGTATCTCTTTGAATTCTCCATTCTTTTTCATTAGGTTTTATATGTACTTATAAACAAATTCCATATGGTCTTGATAATGAAGAATTTATAAAAAAAATTTTCGATCTCTGGTAGATTTACCCCTCCCTTTTGATTTGTTTCCTCATTTTTTTCTGATGAACGATTAATGTTTCATCAACATTTTATAATCATCTTATTTTGTTCTAGGTGAAGAAACAAATGAGACTATTTTTAATGTGATCATGACGCACGTATAAAGTAACTTAGGAGAAAATAAAATCCTTAGGATCATGTGGCTTTCTGGCCAAGAAAATATCTCTGACATTTCTCTATCGTTTGTGTATGTATGTTTTAAGAGTGTTCTAATGCTTAAATCACATAATTAAACAGGCTTTGTCGAGTTCTTGTTAGCTTTATGCCAAATATTTTAACAATTTTGTGGCTATTGAAAATGGAATCTTGATTTGCGTAATGTAATCTAGGTAGTTATTTTTATTACATAAGACATTTATTAATTTTATATGTGAATTTTTCTAAATCGCAACATGTAAATTTTATTTTAGTAAGTCGTCTGGTTTGTAATAGGTTTTTAATTAATTCTTTTTGATTTTCTAAATTCACAATACATTCACATAACACATTTTTCTCTATCTTGAGATATACAAATACGTATGGTCAAATCTTATTTTATCTAGTGTTTTGATATTTATGAGTCTTACATTTTCTCAAAAGTAGTTTTGGCTTCTGTGGAAATTATTATGTGTTTTTCTTTCTTCTAATGCTTAATACTTTAGCAAAATATTGAAGTTAGTAATTCATTTCAAATTTATTTTTGTGAACGGTACCTAGCAAAAGCATAACTGGATTTGATTTCCAAATAAATAATATTTCAATCCCTGTAATGATGAAGTGCTTTCCCCTAAGTAATCTGAATCCTTTCCACATATACCAGAATCTGTTTCAAAATTCAAACTTTTACTCCACTGAACTATTCGCTTATTCTTTGCCAATCTCATGCACTTTCAAGTATGTTCCTTTCCAATACATTTTATTGGACGGAGCAAATTACCTCTTTGTTTTTATTATTATTGTTCTTCTTATGTCTTGAACATTTTGGGGGCCATTTTTGCACATAATTTTTTTTCATATTAACTTTGAGGTTATTTGACAAGTCCCCTAAACATCACTCTTTGGAATTTTTCAAGTTTAGATTTATTGAATCTATTGATTAACATAGGTAGAATACATATATATGTGGCGTAACTTCCTAGCATCACTGCTGCCCGGCACATGGACACACGTGGGCATTTTGGTAGGAGCTGCTGAGTGGCTCCTGCGACAGGGGTATCTATGAACACATCTCCTGGGGCATCTGCTGGGAACTCTTCTTCCTTCATTCTCACAAGAGCTCGTGGTCACGAGACATACAGACCTGCCCATCTGATGGGGCAAATGCTAACTGAATAGTGAGTAAATTTCTGTGCATAATCATTAGGGAGGCCGCGGATGTCTGACATTTACTGGCCATGTGAATTGCTTCCCTGTGGAACTGCAGGAATATGTCCTTTGTCCCTATGGATAAATGAGAACTCTTTGTACAACTAGGATGCATACTACCCTTTCTCTGCCCATGAAGAATTTTCCAGTCTGGGGTTTGTCTTTTCACCTTTTGACATTATTCTGGTTTTTGTTTGGACCAGGAAAAGTCAGCATTTTCCTCAGTGGCTTCTGGCTCTCTGGTCATTCAACAGTAGTTCCTATTTCAAGATTATGGCAATAATAACTATCAGGGCTTTGTGTCTCTACACAGAGTCTTTGCTTTTTCTGTAATTTTCCTCTTACTAAAAACATAAAATGAAAATTAATCAGATCTTTCTCATATTATGCGGCCAGATACAAAAGGCCACATAACATATAACCGTACTGATAGGAACAATCCACGATAGGTAAATTCACACACACAGAAAATGGAGTGGTAGTCAGGGACAGGGAGAGGCGGGATGGGGAATGACAGCTTAATGGCTACAGAGTTGATGAAGCTGTTCGATCACTAGATGGTGGTAAGGGTTGCCCCATATTAAAAATGTACTTAATGCCACTGAATGGTAATTTTGAAAATATTAAAAACACTTTATTTTATACAAGGGATATTATTGAAAATAAAAGATGAAAAAATTTGAGGAGATGCAGGACAGAGACAAAAATGAGGAGAAGCACAGCGTCAAGGAAGGGCAAGAACAGATCTGGAGTGGGGACTGGTGAGGGTGTTTGTGGGAGCTCTGGAGCCAGGGCTCCCCTGGGTGCTGGTGTTTCTTCTAATTCTTCTGATGTTTCAGGAACGGTTATGTCAGGTTACTCTAGCTCTACCTCTGGATCTTGATCTTTCTCCTGCTCTTTCTCTTGCTCTTTCTCCTGATCTTTCTCTTGATCTTTCTGTTGCTCCTGCTCTGGATCTTGCGTCTGATCTACCACTTGCTCTGGATCTTGCTCCTGCTCTACTTCTTGCTCTGGCTTGGGCTCTGGATCTTGCTCTCGCTCTGCCTCTGGCAGTGGAGGTGGAGCTGGAGCTGGAACTCGAGCCAAATATGGCAGCACCTCTTGGGACAGTTGTTCAGCCTGGGCAGAAGCTGGAACTGGATAGACAACAATTGAAAATATCAATGTGAGTTTCTATGTCTCATCCAATGACACTGTCTTTCCAGAAGCCCAAGTCCAGAGGCCCAGGCTCAGGAAGTCTCCCCACACTGCAGAACACTGTATGATTGTTCTGAGTACTCAGTGCCCCTGTCCCCAACCTGCTTCTGGAAACTCTGCTCTGTGTGGCCCAGCCCAGGCCCCTCCCCAAACCCGCACAGGCACCCACCCTCTTCCTCCTCACCCTCAGTCTCCGCCTCACTAGGCTCCAGGTGCTCCGGCTTCTCCAGCTGCGCCAGAAGAAGATCAGCCTTACGCTCCACCTCTGAACCTCGCATACTGATATGTACATAGGCCGAAAGAAACTTCAAAGAATGAAATTCAGGAGGCTCGTGGAAATCGGTGGAATAGAATTCCAGCCAGATCTTTAAGACAGAGGACATGGCACTGTGGGAGACAGGTGGGCAACAGCATCAGAGGCCTGGCCTATCCCTGTATGCTGCCCTCCCAAGGCTCCCCTGAGTGAGCTGCAGTCTAGTACCCTCTGACCATGCCTGTCCATAGACCAGCCCATCCACTGTCCACCCCCAGTATGGCAGTTCTGGCGCAAGATAGGCCTGGCAGCCAAGGAGGGGCTGGCAAAAGCCTCCATGGGAGGAGCCTTCAACCACTGATGTGACCACGTTTCCCTTCTTCAGGGAAACCTGACAACCTCCTCTGTCTGTGTCACTGCCCCATCCCTGCTGGAATGACCTGTCCACCCCAGGAGGGTGCTGTCTGCTCTGGGCATTACTCACTGGCACACAGGAGGTGTCCAGCAATATCTGATAAATGAGGAAACAGAGGGAGGCGCTGCTCCCCTGGCCTACCCAGGGCCCTTGGTAAAGCCCAAACTTGAGCTCACACGTGAATGTACTGCCCAAGTGTCTGCATGAAAATCTGCATATCCTTTTCCCAGTGACAGCAATCTCTTGGCCCTGACCACACACTGCACCCTCAGCACCAGCTGAGCATCCCCATGGAGGCTCCAGCCCCGAGTGTGAGCGGGATGCTCTGCACACCTCCTGCTCTGGCTCAGCACGGGCTCTGGGGGTGTGGGCAGGGCTGGGTGGGAGGGCGTGGGGATGGATTCCCTCTGGGCTCACTCTGCTCTCCAGCCTCTCGCACACCCTACGGTGCCTGGGACCACATCACCAGCCGTCTTGACTCCTTTCCCTGCAGGGAAAGCCTTGAGCCCTCAGCCCTGTAGCAGGAATCATAAGATGTGTGAGAGCCAGAGTCCTGCCAGCCCCCCACCCACAGGCCCCCGCAGACCACACGCAGTTGTGTGGAGATGGGAGCCCCTCCTTCTGCACCTAAACTCCACTTACCATTTTAGCTGCTCCAGGGATTCCCCATCCCCGTCACAATCAGAAATCATGTTTCCATACCTAGAAGAGGTCAGGAGTGTGTCAAATCTACCACATGGTGGCACTACCTGCTTCTCATGTCTACTGTGACTGTCTCACCTCTGACTAGAATGGAAGCCCAGGAGGGCAGGGAATGCAGTCTCCTCGGTTCACTGGATCATGGTCAGTGCCCAGAAAGGGACTGCACATAGTGTGGCTTCACGTATGATTGTTGAAGGAATGAACCCCAACCAACTCCTCCCAAGATATCTGGGTGCACCTGAAGCCGCTCTGCCCGCCTCTGGTCTCCCTGCTTTGAATACACGCAGAAGCCTACAGATAGAATCTCAAATTTCCTGTAAAAATGTGAAAACAGTGAAGCCCAAGTCAACGAGGTCAGTGAGGGGGTGACAGAGACTTCCTCATGGGGGTGTCAGGAATCCTGAAGGAGGACGACCGCGGCCCCTCCAGCAGACCTTCCACAGGGCTGGACTCAGGAGCAGCACTTTCCATGGGGGACCCACTGGAGCTTGTTCCTGTGACCACCCACTGAACACAGGAGGAAACTGAGGCTCAGAGGGGTGTGGTGACAGTCCTAAGACTCACAGCAGGGAGGCGGCCTAGTGGCACTGTGTGATCCAGGGCCTGAGTGCTCACCTGAGGAAAAGCAGGTGCAGCACATGCCGGGGACTGGCAAAGTTCTTGTAGCTTGACAGAAACAGGTGGACATAAGATTGGTCACCACCCAAGACAGCAGGCACCAGGTGCTCCACCCGCTTCTTCAGGGTGCGTGCCGGGACAGGCCACACCATGTGGGTGGCATCTGAGCTCAATGAAGATGTGTCTTCACTCTAGGACAGGACAGGGGAGAGATACACAGTGACGGTACCGTGAACCCCAAGGAGGGCAGGGGCTGGAGGCCAGTCTTGACCCCAGGGAGGACATGAGAAGACAGCCTGAGGGCCCAGGGTTAATGGACAGGGTGGTGGTTGCCACCCCGGCAGTCCCCGTTCACCCTCCAGCCAGACCTGAGGTGTGAACACACCAGGACCAGCAGGTTTATAAACCCCCCACCCTCTGCCCCTGCCCTGGGAGGGTGTCCCATGTCCCCGTTCCCCACACACTCGGGAGGAGGGGGTGCAGTCACCCAGGGAGGCTCATAGTGCTGGCCTGGCCTTGCCCAACCTCCTCTGGGCCACCTGACATTACCTTTGGGGACCTCCTCCCAGACGGCCACAGGGGTCGAGGGCGAGGGCTGAACCAGCGCCGGAAGCATTGGACAAGCCTCTCAGCACAGGGCTTCCTGGGGCTACGGCCCCGGGACCTCGGGATACAGCACAACATCTCACTCTGCCTGTGGCCAAGTGAGCTGGGGAAGGGGCTGTGTATAGAATGTGGGTGCCAGGTTACCGAGTTCCGAGTTCTGTTGGGGTCTGTCGTCAAGGAAGTGAGGTCACTTCCTGATACCTCATTTCCTGAGCCCCTCCTCTGTGTTCAAGACTGCAAATGCCCCTCTGGGTACCTGTCTGCTGACCCTCCTTCCCCATGAACTCTCTCTATTGCCCACACTTCCACCAACACTGCCTGACCACACCCCTGTGCAAGGCCTGGGTGCAGCCAGCGTCACAGCTCGGAGGAGATACACGTAGGTTCATCCCCAGCTCCTGCTTCTTATCACTTTATGTGACCCTGGACAAGCCATTGTCACTCTCATGACCTCCCCAGTCTCCCCTTTTGCACAGTGGGGATCTTTCTAGCATCTTCTTCCTAGGGATGGCATCAGGCATGTGTGAGAAAACATCTCTGAAACCTATGGCCGGTGTCACGTGCAGCTAATAAACAAGACTAGAGATAAAATCCACGACGGTGTGGAAGGTAGCATGGAATACGACTAACGACAGGTCTGGTTCCTGTCATATAATCTTGAAAATGTCACTTTTGCTCTTGGTCTGTTTTCCCTGTCTGCACCATGCGACAGTTGGAATTGCATGCATTCACATACTGCTTTCCTCCATAAAACCTCACAATGGCTTCGTGTGTATTTAGGTTTGGACTCAAGTGCCACATCTCTGTCTGTGTGGTTGGCGACTCCTCAGGGGCTCCCAGTGGTCCCCACCATCTGCTGCACACATCCTCACGTAATCCCCCGCCCTGCAGTGTGGACTGGACTTAGTGACTCACTTCTAACCAATACAGGATCAAAAGTGAGAAGGTGTCACTTTCTAAATGTCATTGTAACACGCCTATCTCTAGAGTCTTGTGCTCTGTCTCCTCTGTTCTCTCTGTTTGTATCCACCATATGCCAAGCATGGTGCCGAGAGCTAGAGAAAGAGCTGATTCAGCTGCACCCTGGCTTGGGAGATGATCCCAGGATAAGAAAGAGGAGAAGACGTGCTATCGAGTGCCTGACAT